>NC_143157.1:0-321075 GCF_041381405.1 Jatropha curcas
AAAGCAATTTGTTCTGCATATTTCCACAATGCAGCAAGGTTAAAGGGTGTTGGGGAATATGTCAATTGCAGGAATGGAATGCCATGCCATCTTCACCCGAGTAGTGCGCTGTATGGCTTAGGTTACACTCCTGAGTATGTGGTCTATCATGAATTGATTTTGACAACGAAAGAGTACATGCAATGTGCCACTGCGGTGGAGCCTCAGTGGCTGGCTGAGCTGGGGCCAATGTTCTTTTCCGTGAAGGACTCAGATACATCCATGTTGGAGCATAAGAAAAGGCAGAAAGAAGAAAAAACTGCAATGGAAGAGGAAATGGAAAATTTGAGGAAGGAGCAAGCAGAGGTAGAGAGGGAAAGCAAGGAAAAAGAGAGGCAAAAGAGGGCAAAGCAACAGCAGCAAGTGTCAATGCCAGGGATGCGACAAGGCACTTCCACTTACCTGAGACCCAAAAAGCTCGGTTTGTGAATGTTAACTAGGGCTGTTCACATCGCTTATTCGGGTTACCAGTGTAAGAGATGCAAAAAGCTGACAGAGCACTAAACATGTTAGAGATGAATCTGTTGGTGACCTGGATAGAAAATTTAAAATGTTCCAACTGGTTCCAAAACAACCCAAATTGAACCGCACTAACCAGGATGTATTTATCTGTTGAATGTTATTAACATCTACCTACTATAACAGATGTTGTGCAAGGGGGAGGAAAATCATTAGCTGATATAAATTTCTTTTTTTCTTTTAATGTAAATATGTAGCCATAATATTGAAGTGCTCGAGTGAGGGTCGGATAATTTATTGCCTTGTACAGTAGCAGAAACTGTGCGTTGCAGGTAAGGATATTAGGTGGTGTTTTGATGGGATTTACACGGCTGCCTTTTGGTACGACGGAGCGCCTAGATGTCTTATGAGATGCAAACAAGACGCTAGTGGAGAAAAAAAGAATATAATTCTATTGATTCAGCAACTTATCTATGATATTTTCATTTTTGATACTTTTTTATTTTCTGCCAAATAACCATCAGTTTTTTGTATCACTGAATTAATTCTTGATTTAACTTTTAGTTTAAGCTCATTAGCAATAATTCTGCCACTCATCTGAGTTGATATAAATATAAATATGTAATCATTGTTTAAATGTATCCATTAAAATTAGTATTTATAGAATATATCCCCACGAGGACTCAATAATTTTTTTCCATCATTATTAATCAGGAATCGTGCCAAATAATAGAAGTACTTGGTTTTGTGAATTTATAGTTACAGTCATCTGAATGTCCTATCTTTATATAGTTCTCACTTCGTCACATTTTCATTAAAATTTTAATTGTCTTTTTTTATAATTTTCAAATTATCTCTATGAAAATCGTTTCATCTTTTTTATTTCTAATATTTTTTATGATACCAATTACGTGCTAAGGTAATAATCACTATCGCTCTCTCAAATTATCCTAGAACGGCATGGGTAAGTGAGGTGGATCTTATCACATTTTGGATGATATGGAAGGAGCCCTTCAACAATTGCCTTGTTAAGTCAAGCATTTGTGACTACGGGATGACCTATCCAACCGTTGTCTTATTGTTTGGATATTACTGATTGTAATTGATGAGTATAATAATTTTATTTTATTTTTTGATAAAAAATAATTTAATAAGATCGTAGGAAATTTTAATTGATTTTCAACCGGATTCAACTCATTCCATCCTCTCATATCTTGTCCCAACATATCTTATTGTAATTTTATTGTAATTTTATTTTAACAAAATTTATATCTCCAATGTTGGTTGTCCAGCATTTATATAAACAAACAAAATGCATTTAATTAATATGAGGTCTCCTCAAACATTCGTTTGGATAGAATATGGTTTTATATATATATATATATATATAAAGAGAAAATAGTTATGGAGAATATCGCAAATGGTTTTTTCTTTGTTTAAAAGAGGAGATGAAAATAATTAAGATTTAATTTATGTTTTGATAGAGTCCACATATTTGAAATCTCTCGATTAAGAGAAAATAATTTTAAAAAAAGTGTGAATTTTATTGTTTTTATAAAATTACTCAAAAAAAATTTTAAAGAATTGTCCATTTTTAAATTTCTAATAAGGGTATAATTTTTAATTTTCGATTCTTTGCTCTAAAATTTTGTCCATTCAAAATAAAGGAAAAACACAAAAATAAAAAATAACAATAGGAAGAAAATTAACAACTCATTATTTTCCTTCCACTATTTTCCAAATATATACTTCTAAACTATCTTACATTTGAGAGAATATAAATAAGAACTTTGTTGTATATCTAATATATATAATTCATACATTTACCAAAGAGAATAAATTATCTAATGGAGAATGAGAAATGCTCGAGAAAGGAGGTAGGCGGTTCTCTTCCAGTTGAGAATGTGCAAGAACTCGCTTCTAAGAACCTAAAAGACGTACCGGTCAGATATATCCGGCCAGAACTGGAATCTGATGAAGTTTCCAACGATGACTCTCCAAATTCCGATAATCGATATGAGCAAGCTCATCGACGGCAATGAATATGAATTAGCTGCGCTTCATACGGCTTGTAAAAATTGGGGCTTCTTTCAGGTATAAAATTAGTATATCGCTGATTTAATTATTTATTTGTTTGGATTGATTAATTATATTTAATGGTTGAACCTTAGTTAATAAATCATGGAGTAGAAGAAGAAGTAATTGAGAAAATGAAAATGGATGTTAAAGAGTTTTTTAAGCTACCATTAGAGGAGAAGAAGATTTGTGCTCAGGTGCCTAATAACATAGAAGGATATGGACAAGCCTTTGTTGTTTCTCAAGAACAAAAGCTTGATTGGGGTGATATGCTCTTCCTTCTTCCCCAACCTCTGTCTCAAAGAAATATGAGATTTTGCCCTACTAATCCCACTTCTTTTAGGTAAATCTATGATTTGATATTTTGATTACTTTTAGAATTTCAGAACAAAATTTAATTGTAAAAAACATGAATTTTTTTTGGTTTCTTTGCATTAGAGCAACCCTTGATGAGTACTCATTAGAGCTGCAAAGAATTTCAATATGCTTGGTGAGGTTCATAGGCAGGAATTTGGGGATTGACCCAGAAAAGCTTGCAAGCAAGTTTAAAGATGGGACACAAGGGATAAGAATGAATTATTATCCACATTGTGCTGAAGCACATAAGGTGATAGGCCTAAATACACATTCTGATGCAAGTGGACTGACCTTATTAATTCAAGCAAATCAAGTACACGGATTGCAAATCCACAAGAAGGGTAAATGGATACCCATCAAACCCATCCCAGGTGCATTTTTAATTAATATTTGAGATATTATTGAGGTAATTACTAATTTACAATTATAGAAATTTTCGATGACATTTAGGTTTGAGAAATTTAAAACCTATAATTTGATTGTATTGTATATACATAATAAATACTATTCTTTAAAGAGGGAGGATTTGATTTTTGTGTTTTAAAACCAAAAATCTAAATATCCATCATCATTTCTATTTTCACTCCCCTTCTTTTTTATTTATTTATACTTTCAGTTTTTTTATTTACAACACAATACAAAGTTTAGATTGAATATGCTAAAACATCCTTGCAAAAAATATAAACATTTTGTTATTTTATAATTTAACTATGTTCTAATTTTTTTAAAAAAAATTTAATTCCCTTTTAAGTACTATCTATATGAATACTACATTTCTTAAATTTATCATAAAATTCTTATTTTCTTACATATCAATTGTTTAACCAACGTGCAGACATGACTAATTTTAAGATATAATTTGTATTAATTCATTTCATCATATAGTTTATATTAATTCATTTTTCATACTTAATATAATCTTTTTTCTTTTATTAACTGAAAAGATGAGAAAATATAATTATAATCAAACTAAATTGCCACTAAAGGTTTCTTTTTAAGAAACAATTTTTGATAGTTTGATTGGTTTTAATTTTTTTCAAACCAAACTAACCTGCCCTAGTTCAAAGTGCAAAATTCATCACCCCCCTTGAATGTCTATTTCAAATTAATTTTGCTTCTCATGCAGATAATGAGCAATGGACAATATAAGAGCATAGAGCATAGAGCTGTTGTCAATCCGGAAAAGGAAAGGCTTTCAATTGCAGCATTCCACAGTCCAAACATGAATGCAATGATAGGACCTTTGGAAGATCTTATCAAAGACGAAAAAGCAAATTACAAAACAGTAACACATTACGAATATATAAGGCTTGTTGTTACCAGAAAACTTGATGGTAAAAGCCTAATAGGCCATATGAAATTATTATGAGAGTGAAGAGGTTTCAATGGAAATTTGAAAGTTTTAAGTTCTCATTTCTTTGAAGCATTCAAACATTTTATCTCCAATGTAATTTAATTCCACAATTGTCAATTCAGCTAGTAGAAAAACCCTTCACACAAAAAATAGTTAAATAAAACATTAATTGGAAAAATAGAAATAAGACAGACTCTAAAGGGCATCAGTTCTCCAAGGTGAAATAGCATCAATGATATAATTCAGTCGCAAATTACCCATTAAAAATATGAGATTCATCATTTGCCCCAAAATAATACACACATCTCAAAATTAATATTAAAAAAAAAATAATTTCCAATCAAAATCACAAAAAAGAAAACCCAGATTCAATACTTTTGAGGGAGGATAGCGATCAGAACCTGTCGGGATTCAAACTAACATCACAGAATAATTAGTCAGTGGATTGACAGACTAATGAATTTCTATCGTCACCTCGCTTTTACCCTCAAATCGAACAGAAAAAAATTAAATTCCATAAACAAAATCTAAAGAAAGCTTTAAGTCTTAGCTCAGAACTTCTTAGAGGGTTGTGTTACCATCAAAGACGGCTCAAAACAGAACTGCCTCTGGAACACAGGTATACTTTCATCATAGCAAGACCGATATCATAATAAAGATACTACCACTAAAACGAAAAACGAAAAATATTGAGCTCTTACTTGAAATTTCAAATAGAATCAACTAAGAAATATTGAATTTTGATTTGAAAATCAACTCAAACTCAAGGACTTCCGAAAGCGAGTTATGAGAAGCTACTGCAGCTTGTGATGGAAGAGAAAGGGAGAAAGGTGCTATTTATAGAAGCAGACGATACACAATTCTCACAAAAACCCTAATCCCGTATATCACGTGATAGCACATGATGGTTAATGAATTTTATGACCCGCTTTCGCGTGCGAGTAACTTTGGTTTTTATTTTTTTTATTTTATTTTTTTATCGTACGTTTGGTTCAATATAATGCAATTAAAATATAATATAATGAAAAATATAATGGAATGAAATGTGATTAAGATTTCATTGTTATGTTTTAGTTAAGTAATTGAAAAAATTAATGAAATGTAATCATCATTTTTTTTTTATTTTTGTTTGTAAATATGTAATGTAATTAGCACACCGTTATCGCCACCGTCACTCTATCTTCTCCACCACCACAACTACCATTCTACTGTCATTACTATAACCACATTATTATTAATAATTAAATATTTAAATTAAAAGTTATTCATTATATCAAGTTATTAAAGATTATTTAGACCTATTAACTATTTGGACTAGAAAATTAAAAAATAAATCTTAAAAATAGAATTTAACAAAATAAAAGTTAAAGTCATTAAAAATTATTATTTTTAACATAATTTTATATATTTTTATTGAAATAAATTAAATTACAATATAAAATTAAGGTATTTTGATCTTTTTAATGATTTTTTATTTCATTCTTCCTATTCCTATAATAATATAAAATAATAATTAATAATGATGTGGTGGTGGTAGTTGTGATGGTGGTGATTATGATGATGGTGGTGAAGTGATGGAGTGGTAATTGTAGTTGAGAAATGTAATAGGGTTTGCATAGATTTTATTCTTTACATCAATTTAAGTAATGAAGATTATATATGCAATCTCGATTAGATTACAAGGTTAAAAAATAAGTGTCTAACTAAACATTATAATCAACCATATAATGTAATTTTCATTCTATTATACGGTTGATTACAGCAAACCAAACATTGCCTAGGTCTTGGAGCTGTTTAGACTGAATTGTATATGCAAATTTGAATCAACAATTTTTTGAAATAGCGATTAAGTCATAAACAACAATAATTTTTAAAATTTTAAAAATGTATTTAGTATTTTAACTACATTTAAAGTATTTATTGTTGTTATTTATACTATTTTGTGACTCAGGGTTTGTTCAGTAATATTATCTGTTTTAGTAGCTGTTAGCTTTTTTTAATAGTGGTTAGCAATTAGATATTAGTTGTTAGCTCTTAACCATTTATATAATTGTTTAAAGTAAGAGTTTTCGGTAAAAATAACTGTTGAATTTAAAATGATAAAAAAGGACATTTGAATATTGTGTTAAAATTTTAGCTTATGACTACAGAGAACTCATTATATATGTAAAAAAAAAAACAAGATTTATATTGAAACGACCCGAAAATTTAATTTCGTAGAATTTTCATTTAAAAAAAATAAAATTTTTATTTCAACCAATAAGATTACACCAGCTAGTATTTTATTATTGCTAAACTAGACCCGTAAACCAATTCGATTTTTTTCGAAAACCAAGCTAATTGAGCCAAATCATAGAATTAGACCAAACCGGTTCGAATCGAACCGGAATGGTCTAGAAGCCCAAGATTTTTCTTTCTTTTCTTTTTCTTTTTCTTTTTTTTTCTTTCTTTCCCCTTCTCCTTCCTTGCGCCAGCGCCAGCGCGCGACCTCCTCCTCCTCCTCCTCTTCTTTTTCCGACAACCGAAGACCAGCGCTGTGCCTCCTCGCCATCGCGTCCACGTCGCAGCGGATCCCGGCTTCCCTTCTCCTCTCTCTTTCGTCTCTGGCGTACGCAGAAGGTGCAGGAGTGCCGCGACACCCTTCGATCGGAAGATCGCGTCGAGCCTCCTCCTGCCTGATTTTTCGGCGGCGTCGATTCCCTGTTGTCGATGAAGAAGCTTCGGTCTCTTCTTCACTCTCCCCTTCCTGTTCCGGTTGGCACAGCAAACCCAGGAGCTGCTCGCAATAGGTGCAGTCGCGCTGCCTTCCTTTTCGAATTTTCGGCGAGTCGGGTAAATTATTTTCAACCCTTTTCAATACATTTCATGAATTTTGATCTTGAATAGGGAAGTTGATATAGAAATGGAAATTCTTAGCTACTATTATGAAGATTAACAAAAAAAAAAAAAAAAAATTGAACGCTAATGTTTTCTTAAGAAATTTATGAAACTATAAAAATAAATACAGAAAAAAATGGATACAATTAAATTTGAACAGCAAGCATAGTTCTTTTATATAATACCATAAGATTAGAGTGGTAGGAGAGAAAATAGTCACCCTAAATGCTAGGGTGAAATTTTGCAGAGCGACGATCAACATCAGTTTTAACAGTATGAATAAGAGCAGGAACTGCTGAAACTTCCATTTTATATTTTCTTAAACCTGCTAATTCTGGGTATGGTTGATTATTTTGTGGCAAGTGTGACACTGTGAGCAGGGAGAGTGCCTTTGCTCAGCTTTTTATAGGCTCTAATTGGAGTTAAACATTAAATTAAAAACGTTGTTTTGCACATTCAAAATGTGGTTCCTTTATACCTTTGGTAGTTAATAAAAAAAAAAAGTGTGGTTCCTTTTATGTTGTTATTATCATCAGCTAAATTTTGTGGTGTAAATTTCATTGTGCATTGTATTGGCGCGTTGCCGTTTTTCCTGAACAAAAGCTTCTCCAAACATTACATGATATGGACTCAGGTGCAGGAGTCTCATTTACACATCCAATCAAAAACAATTTTTTTGCACAAATGAAAGCGGATAGAAAACGATAAAACAATATTACACATTTAGAACTTTTTTTTAAATTGGCTTGGTGTATGGATGATCACATACATTAAGTGCATACGAGCCTTATTCTTGACATGGTTGTTTTGAAAGGAGGATGAGAATTAAGCTGATTGATTACCCGACGGATGGGCTGTGTGTATGATTGAGAAATATACGATAATATTGTGATATCTAAATAGGTGGATAGTCCAATTTTTAGGGGAAGTGCTGCCGAAATTTCAATAGAACCTAGACTAGTTTTAATTAATAACATAATTAATAAGTTTATTTAGATTAATTTTATAACTTAGTACATCATAAATAGAGTGCTCTAATTATTTATTTATTATCATTATTATTCATTTAATTATTTAATTAGATATTTATTTTCATTATTATTGTTAATTATTTTATTATTGTTGTTCATTGTTAATACTATTTATTTATTTATTTGTATTGATTTTGGATGTCTAATTGTGCATTGTATTACGATGTTCAACTGATCAATATGTCTGCATTTGATTGCAAAGTTTGATTTATTGTGTTGTGATAATGCTATGCTTTGTTTGTGTGGAATTGGGATGAAGTGGGTCACCATGGGTTTGTGAGACTGTTTCTGTTATACGGATCCTGATTCTGATTCTGTTATATTCTGATTCTGTTATATGGATCCTGATTCTGTTTCTGTTAGCCGGGTAAATGGGAGATCGGCGCCCCCGTGTGCACCTACCGTTACCGTTACTGTTAACCACAGGTTGGCTTCTTTATTGGGCGCACCGGATAATCTAGATTTGATCGCAGCCCGCAGGGTGGCCTCCTGTTGTGAGCGCCTGATGATCTAGATTTGATGGAGACGACCGGGTTGCCTCCTGTTGGTATGGAAAAGAAAAGAGAGAATGGAAAAATAATGAGAGGGCTGGTCAAGTGAGGATTAGACCGGTCGGCCAGTATGGGGGATCGGCTCCCTGGTGCACATGTGAGAGGATGAGCCATGTGGGAGGACGGCTCATCGGGGGTTCGGTGACTCCACTGACTAATTTCCACGTGATGTGATTATATGAAGATGTTAATAATTGTGAGTGCTGGTGATATGCCATTTGTGTGACTGGCTGTGTGAGCATATACCTAGTCGGATGACTAGGTTGATATATTTATACAATTGTGTGAATGCATGTGTTGTGCAATAATTATTATTCATTAATAAACTCACATCTCTTTTGTTCAAATCTTTCAGGAAGTAGCATTTTCTAAATCCAGCTATAACTCTGCTCTTCACCGTTAAAAAGAAATTCGCTAATTTTAGTATTGATCAATTAAATAGATAAATGTCCGAAGACTTATATGTATACATCCGTCAGTAAACTCCACAGTTATAGAACTTGTATACTTTTAAGTTGTGTATTATTATAGATGGAATAATTCTGTGAGCCTGTATTATAACTATAGTGTATTGTAAGCAGGGAAATTTGTAAATGTTTAAAATTTTATTGAGATAGCAAATTTGTAGTGTTTCAGGCTTGCTACGGGCCTCGGGGGCCTTAAGCTTACCTGGGCCCTAGTGCCGGTCCGGCCCATGGAAATGGGTCGTGACATATATAATATATTAATTTTTTTTTGTCAATCTATATAGTGTGTAGTCCGATTATATAAATTGAAATCACTATCATTCCTAAAATGATAATATAATTTCCTCACATATCTCTTAGTTAATTCATTATTAAATTATTTTTTTTATTTTTTTTTAAAATAATATAAGTTTTTAACATCATTATAGACTTACAGTACCATAACAACAATTAGAAAAAAAGACTTTAAACTCATATTAAAATATTAATTTAAGTTAATTAAGGGTAAAAAAATTTTCAATCAAAGAATAGAAATGCTAAAAGTTATTAAATAAACATTATCTTATCCACTTTAATAAACATTGCTTTATCTACTAAAAGCTATTTTTATACTACCTCACCGCATCACATAATCTACAAAAACAGTGTTTTGACACAGTAAAAACGCTAAACACCTCATAAACGCTAGTTCGGTAATAACTTTTTACTTGCGCTTAGCATTTCGATTAAATTTAAAATATTACATCTATTATTTATATTGTTCAATAAGTAATATGTATACCAATGTTTAGAGTTGAAAAAGTCGATTATAAAATATTATTCTGTTCGATTATAAAATATTATTCTGTTCGAATAGCTCAGCTCATAATTACTGGGACAACTAATTTTATCGAAGACTCAAACCAACTCATTTCATTGTTGCTTGACGGAATCAGTTAAAGGTCCCATAAGCCATCAATAAAACAAAACAAACAAAAATCTTAAATTTTTCCATTAGATTATATATAGATAAAGGATAAAGAAGATTAGGTTATGAAGAGACAAGTTGCAATCCGTTGCAGTGAGCAGATTGAATATTATTATTTACGAATTGAAAACTTGTAACAAAATAAATCAAAAATAGTTTCAGATGGAGCAGAACTAGCATTTGCCTGAAAAGAAAGAATTGAAGCATTACTGGTCACTTAAGGACCAATCCCCTGCTTACAATGTAGAATTAGACAACATTATTCTGGGCCTACTTGAAAATATAAATATATGGTAAATTATCAATTGACAAAAAAATGTAGAAAAGGAATAGACTAAATTAAATAATAATAATAATAATAATAATAATAATAATAATAGAGAGAGAGAAAGAGGAAGCAACCCTAAAAACTATGTATTGATTTTCCTGTCCTAGCATAGTTTTGAACCTGTAGTCTCCACCTTGGCCAGCTTTTCATAGCAATAAGATGAATAAGCAACAGCTAATAGGAAACTTGAAGTTAACCAGAGTAGAATGGAGCAAACCAATAGTCACCAGTTTGCAACTAATGTTTAGTTGAATTAAGGTCAATCTATTCACTGGAAAATGCTGCTTACAGAGCAATCATCGTGAATACGCCAAATGGTCTCGCCCAACAGGTTCGCTACTGAAAGAACAGTCAACTGAGGGAAATAGTTCTTCTCAGCCACTGGAATTGTGTTTGTAATAATCACTTCTTGAAATAGGCCACTTGACAACCTCTCAATTGCAGGAGGGCTATCAAGAAAAAAATAAGTAATTAATACTGACGCAAGCAACCTACACATGCACATAATGACATAGTAAATCTATACGCTTGCTCCATTACCATTATGCAGAGAGCCAAAACTCAACATATTACCTTTCTGTCTATGAGGGAAACAGACATCTTAAAAACATGCATATTCACAACAATACAAAGAAAACTTTGGCAATTTTCTAAAAGGCGGTCTAGAAGG
Source organism: Jatropha curcas (assembly GCF_041381405.1). Taxonomy (NCBI): domain Eukaryota; kingdom Viridiplantae; phylum Streptophyta; class Magnoliopsida; order Malpighiales; family Euphorbiaceae; genus Jatropha; species Jatropha curcas. The sequence goes on from NC_143157.1 coordinate 11,177, forward strand.
CCAAATTTAGAACTTTAACAGGCAATGAAAGCTTTCTTGAATGTTGGCACTTTCAATATAGTACTTCTGAGAAGAAGAAGAGGAAGACAACGGCTGGATGTAGTCAAATTTGAACTACACTGTGTCTGTGGACATTTTTTTATCTAAAAAGCAAAACAATAACTTCCTTGACAACATGGAGAGAGTTCCAATAGTGGTAGATTCCATACTCTCCAGAGGAAATTAAGAAACTGAAGAATATAAACAGAACAAATTGAAACAGATAATACAGAAAGAGAAAAACTAAATCAAATGTTATAATTTGTAATGAATTAGTACCTAAAAACAGCATGAGTGCAGCATGCATAGACTTCCCGGGCACCTTCATGGTGTAAAAGGGCTGCTCCTTTTGCAATTGTACCTACAATGCATATGCATTTTATTGTTCAAAACATAATTAAGTTGCTGCTTTTGAAGCATCAAAGTCAAATGCCCCCTGAATGTCAGTTATCTTTTCAGGTCATTTATCTTTCCTTTTTATATACACAACAACTGAAGGGGAATTTCAATTGACATGATTTGATGCTTGCCTTCTTATAGATAGCATTAGTTTTACAACTAGGCAAAGGCTTACTTCGTTATATACACGATTAGAACATTCCTATGCAATTGAAATATTCAGTCCTCTTAAGACTTAAAAACAAATGTTACAAAAGGTAACAAAAAACTGATCAGTTAGATTTTACAAGGATTCAAAGTAAAAACCAAATAAATCATTGGAACAACTTCCACTGCAAACAGAAATTGTCTGTGAATTTTAAGTTAGAATGGAAGCAAACCAGAGGTTACTGAGAATTTCTTCCAGCCAACTGCCAAATGGGTCTAACTGCCTAAAAAAAGGATGGTGAAACAGAAATTGATAATGATAAAAAATTCAATGAAATTGAGAAATATCAGCCATCAAATACTCAGGAAAGACAACATAACAAGAAAAAAACTAGTCCTCTAGTTCCTCTGTAACCAATTTTAATGTGCTGTCAATAGATTTATGGGTTAGATACCAAAAAGATTGCCTACCAGCAGTGTCAATCATGTCATCCACCATGACTGCAACCTTTCCTTTTACATCACCAATAAGGTTCATAACCTGCAAAATTAGCATTTAACCCCATGGTTATGTCATGCAGAGGGATATATAATGGCACTCAGCCATGGCTGACAATGAGGGTACAATAGCTAAGTAGTATCTTCCATCTTAAAGATGATTCAGCATTCGCTAATCAACAACCTACCAAAAATAAGAAAGAGTAAAAGAACAAGAAGATTAGACAATAATATTAATTAAACATCCATAAGAGGAAGCCTTAGGACCCGTTATATAAGTTGGATAAAGATTAACCAAACCCACATGACTCTGTCTGGCGCTTCCATTCAGTAACTACACACGTCAGAAGAAAACTTAACTGTGCATATCAGGAACATAAAACAAGGATATCTAGTTGGCTGAAGCTATCCTCTGTCTCCCAAGTAATTTGGAGTTGGACTCCATTTCCTTTTTCAATGGCCGATGCTACCAGGAAAAGTATACTATTTCTAGCAGAATACAGGCTAATACACAAACTTTATTGTTGGGCAAAGATGCCACTCTCAATGACTGTGATATACAAGGGTGTTGCAAAGAGAGTAAAAGCCACCATGAAATTCAAGATTTTGTGCATTATTTGACAAAGCTCGTTTTGCATAACATTCCCTTCAATATACCAATCGAAGATTTTTCTAACATCCATCTAAAAATTAATTTTATCAAATTCCTGAAATATAACTCATGTCCAATGTGATGGAACATTCATAATAATAGCTGACTTTGGAGAATCAAAGTTCACCTGAGGACTGCAAGTGAACATGGGAAGAAGAAATCAGGAAGGGTAACATTGAATTTCAAAGAGCACAGACAAGGGATAAGCAACAAACTTCATAATAGGGTCTTTAAAATGAGACACTTATTCAAAAACTTTGAATAGGTATCCAGAAACAATAGTAAATTCTGATGCCAGGGGAGATTTTATTACCTCAGCAACATTGTGTCCCTGACGCCTTTTATCCACAATAGCTAAAGGGGCATCAGACAACTTCTTTGCAAAAGCACGTGCTCTTGCAACTCCACCAACATCAGGTGAAACCACTACCAAGTCATTAGAAGAAACTGTCTTGCTTGCAAGATAATCAAGAATCACAGGCTAGAGTACCAGAAGTAACAGGGATGTATTAGCGAATACAACATGGATAGATCATGCCAAACAATTAAAAGAATGGATTAATAACCTGGCAGTACACATGGTCAACAGAAATATCAAAATAGCCCATGGACTGGCCTGAATGAAGATCACAGGCAAGAACGCGATTTGCACCAGCTTCTGTGATAAGATTTGCGACAAGTTTGGCCGCAATAGATTCACGACCTTCAGTCTGCAATTAAAAGAAAGTCTCCATGATAAGTTTCTAGTAGCTCTAAACAAGCATGATACGATATATATGCTTTCAGAGATCATTGCCTTGCAAACTCAAAACACAGGCATTGATATCATACCAAATATTGCCTATAATCAAGTTCATCAAACTTTTAATTGAGAGAACAGAGATGAGAATGGCATCAAACTCATCCTGAAACTAATGATTTCCCCTTTTAAAGACAGATAACTTGGAGTACTTCAAAAGAAAAAGGGAAAGCAAAAAAGAAACAGATTAACTGAAGCAGTTGCCCATCGTGCCAAATGATACCAGTTAAACAAAAGCCCACCAAGCAGTTGATTTTCATTACCAAGAATATTCAAGATTTCCACATTCATGTTTGTAACTTGTGATCTTTCAATATAACCAAGCTGTAAATGAAACTTACCTTTCTATCAGCTCTGGCATATCCAAAATAGGGAATCACAGCAGTGATATTCTTTGCTGATGCTCTCCTGCATGCATCTATCATGATCAAAAGCTCCATGAGATTCTCATTTGCTGAGGGGCAGGTTGGTTGTAATAGATATACATCACATCCTCTAACACTTTCTTGCAACTGGACATAAATTTCACCATCAGCAAATCGTTTTATGTTGATCTTTCCTAATTCGAGGCCCATATACCAAGCAATTTCCTGGAGATGATGGCATACTGTTAACAGACAGAAGGTTCCAATAATAACGAAAACCATATCACTTGATAGGTAGTTTTGTTTAAGGAGTGCTCCTAATAAGACAAAAAGAAGGAAGGATTTAAATAGATGAGGCAGAACACTCTTAACATGCTTTCAGAAATATACATTTACCGAATGAATACCCACAAAAGAATAGGGAAGTAGCAGTTGCTCTTGCCGCAAAAATCAAAATGAATCGGACAAAGATTTAGTAACAGGGTAACTTCTTAGAACTTACAAAAATAGTCAACCTTTAAACAACCAAAATCCGATGACTGCAAATCAATGACAGTTTAACTTAAGATCGAATTCCATCTAAAATAAAGAAAAGCAGATATGACAAGAACACTTAATATCCATCAATTAAGTATATCACTCTCACGAATCACCAATAATGTAAATTTAAAATATTTGGTACGTCAGTTATGTCATAAGGACTCTCAAATTATATTTCAAGAATCAAGTCCGCATATTAAAAAATTTGGAAGGTTTATCACTGTCTCACAATAAACAAAGTTTATTTGCCAACAAAATAAACCACCGACCACAGAACAACTCAAAATTCAGTTTGTGCCATCACAAACAAGAGAGAGTAAATTCTTGCCTAAATACGATAGAACCCACAGGTACCTGAGAAAGAGCAGGATTTGCAGAGCCAGAAAACAACTTCAGCCTCGTACTATTTCTGTTAACTGATTTCTCCATGCGGGCAGATTCCAAGAACTTGGGCAGTGTTCTTTCATTAAGAATAGGAATACTAGGCTTCCCATTCCCAACATTTACTGGCTCAGCCATATCGCACTTCTGCCACAAGAAATAACTTTAAAATCAGTTCAAAATCAGAGTTCACAACTTTTCTTCCGTCCCACCAAAAAATAAATAAGTAAATGTACATTTTCTTGGCAGCTATTACCACAGCAGAATTTTACTTTTCCCCCTATTTTCTTAAAAGGAAAAAATTTTTTTTTTCATAAAAAGAAAAAACTCAGTTTTTAAACATAAAACGAAACAGACGACATGGAAAACTTACAACGCTAGGATGGACGAAAATTCGAGAACGAGACTCATTGGAAGACAACGAGACTCGAGAAGAAGAAAAGAGTGAAGACGAGAAAAACGACTGCGTTTTGAGCGACAACGACGACGCTTGCGAAGGAGACGACATCATTGTGACTGACGCCATCTGAATTAGGGTTAAGGTTCAGAGGTGGTAGTGGTGATGACGGTAGTGATATAGTGGTGGCTGTGATGGAGATGGTAGTGATTTATCGCTCTTTCGTCGTTCTCCTCGGTCTTCGTTCCTTTGTAGCTTGGTATTTCGGCTAATTTGGCAAGAAAAGGTATAAGGTGCCAAAAGAACTTTAAAACGACACGCAGTTTTAAATAGGTAGCAATAGCATTACTTGAATCTGGACCGGCCCTTTAGGACGAGACTAGATAAGGCAATGTTACTACTCGTTATAGTAAGTGACAGAAAATATATTTATTCTTCTTGCGGTACTTTCTGTTACGTCATTGCCACGTGGAATATAATATACCTAACTGGGAATTGGATTCTCTTGTGTTGGTCAAATTCCACAGCACGTGGAAAATATTGACATCGGAGTCCTCTATGTTTTGTCCCTTCCCCTCCACCAAAGTATTGGTGTGTTCCGCGTGGTACTGTTTAACTGTTTGGGAACTTTTTAAAAAAATAATATTAATTTTGATATTTATATTTGTCATTTTTTTCTATTTTAATATCTAAACGAAAATTTGTGATATAAATATTTAAATTTGTAATTTTTTTAATTTAGTGTCTCCTGATAATATAGACAAGCTGAATATTTAGTGATACTGACTGAAACCTACAAACCCTTATATGTTCACTTATGTAGACCGATAATTTTTACACATAGGATGCCAACACGACAAAAAGGATAAAATGACTTATTTGCCCCACTTTAATATTGCCCCAAACAACAACACTCCCAAAAATCTAATCTAAGCATTTGCAGGATTCATACAAGGCCCGATATACTTACTGCCGACGACCACCAATCCAGTTGTCGCTGTTGTGGGGTCCCTCCAACATGTGGGACCTACACACATTTGAAAAGAAAAAAAAGAAAGAAGAGATTCAAACGTGTGGGACCCACACACATTTGAATGAAGAAAAAAAAATATAGGCACGTTTATTTTTCTTTTCAATGGACGGTGCCAAAGAAAGAAAGAAAAAAAGGGAACAGTGGACGCGTGATTAATGATACGGATCCATCATCACTCGTCGCTGGATCACAAGGAGGCATGGTGAACGACGAAGGAGATCCATTGGTGCTTCCTATTGGACCGATTACAAGGAGCCGTGCCAAGCGATATGGGGCAGCCATATCATTATTTGTTCAAGCCCAAATAACACAAGAACTGCATGATGTTGCATTCAACAAGTGTTGTGAGGAACTTGAAGGCATTCCTAGGCTTCTAATGTTGTTGGTGGCTCTTTAAGTGGAGGAAAGCACGCTGCTACAGTAACGTGCTACAGGAACTCAGAAGCGCTACAGTGCCGCGCCAATCAGTTTGACTTTTCTACAGTAAATTTGACTTTTCTACAGTAACGTGCTACAGGAACTCAGACGCGCTACAGTAACGCGTTTTATGTGTTTTATGCTTCATTAAGCCCTAGTTTCTTGTTTTAGTATAAATATCTTGTATTCCATGTAAGAACACGATTTTTGAGATATTGAAAACTTCATTTGTTTAAGCTTTGCTTGTACTCCTTTGCTTAGAGTGATAGTGAGAGATTGCTTCCTCTAATTGCATCAAGAATTAAGGTAAGCTTATCAACTTGTTTGTGGCGTTTATCTTGTTCTTTGCTCGATTATTGGTGTTACCGTTTCATTATAAACGTGGGGTGCCATAGAGCGTTTAATCTCGATTATTGGTGTTTCCGTTTCATTATAAACGTGGGGTGCCATAGAGGCGAACTTATATCTCATTCTTTGATCCGATTCGTATCATTTGGTATCAGAGCCAAATCAAAGTTTTGGGGTAAGTTCTGTTATCTTAGTTAGGAATTTAAGTTTTCTTGTTGTTGGATTCCATTGTTGTTTGTCTTATTTCTTGATTTCATTGCAGATCTGGAATTTTCTCTTTAGATCTTGTTGGATCTAGGTGTTTCCTCGTTAGATCTTCTTAGATCTGGAATTTTCTCTTTGGATTTTGTTGCATCTATATATTTTCTCGCTGGATCTACTTAGATCTAGAATTACCTTCTATTGAATCTTCTTGTTGTTGCTTGTTCTTCAGTTAGAAAAAAAAAAATCAATTGATTACATTTATTACGAATTTATAAGTTATTAAATACCAAATCTGGAGATTTGTTTGTGTTCTTGAATCTTGTTGATCAAAAAAAAAAAAAAAAAAAGAAAAGTGATTGTTGGACAACTAATTATTACCTACCAAATTTGACTTGGGAGACACAAAAGCATTGTTGGACAACATAATCATTACCTACCTATATTGAAATTGGAAGACACAATTGCTGGACAACCTAAAAGCATTTGACTTAAATTGGGATCCTATCTTGAGAGAACACAAATCATTGCTGGAAAGGTTGATACTTTGCTTGGACCGACTATACTACATTTATATACACAAGCATGCAATTTTATAGTTAAAGATAATCAACCTGTGATATCAAGTAAATCTGTGACATCAATTTCTGTGTCAATTCTGAAAATTTGGTTTTTTATTGTTTGCTTGCTTTGATTGGGTAAAATTAATTAGGTCCATATTTGGTTTGCTTTGTAGTAAACTAAATTCACACATCATATCCAGAAATTGTCCTTTTAAATTCTAGTTTGTTTAATTATTGTTTTGAGCTGCCGTTGCTTCTATTACATTATTAGGGTGTATTTGTTTGTTCACTACACTCTAAATTAATATAATCAAGTAGTACATCATCTTGTCTTTGTACTACCATCCATTATCGTTTTCAGTCTTCTTTCTAGAGTTTGTGCTTACTTTTATTGTTAAGATTTATTTCCTTGATTCTAAAACGTGCTTTCAAATTGGTTGGTTAACCTACGGTTCTGAAGTACAATTCGAGGAATTGCAAGGAGTGATTGCGGAGTGTAAACACGTGAGGGAGTGCTTTATCACTAACTCAAATCTTTTTCGTGTTTTCTATTCTTGAATACTAACCATGAGTACAGGCACATCTGGAGGTGGTAACGGAGATGGAAATCCAATTAGAGATCCTCAACTAAAATTGTTCATGGAATCTATCCAAGGACAATTTAGAACCTTTAACAATCTCTTTCAAGACATGAGGGAAGAATTGCAAGAGCTGAAGGCTTCACAAAGTTCTAATGCCACTAGAGTCCGTCCCCAAGTTAGAATTCAAACCCCTGATGATGAGGAGACTGAAGGTACTAATCCTAATAAAATTGATGGAGACTTGGGAGCAATCAAAATGAGGATCCCAGAATTCAAGGGCAACAACAATGCTGAAGAATACCTTGAATGGGAGAGAAAGGTAGAACAAATCTTTGAATGCCATAACTATTCCCAGGAGAAGAAATCCCATCTTGCAGCTGTGGAGTTCAAAGGATATGCTATGTTTTGGTGGGAACAATTGCTACTAAAAAGAAGAAGCAGGGGAATGCGACCAGTACCACCATGGGAGATCATGAAGGAGTTAATGCACCAAAAGTTTGTTCCTGCTCATTACTTCAGGGATTTACATAATAAATTAGCAAGAATGGTGCAAGGAGGGAGGAGCGTGGAAGAGTACTACAAAGAGATGGAGATTTGCATGGCAAGAGCCAAGATTGAGGAAGATGTCCAAATCACCATGTCACGATTCCTTGGAGGTCTAAACAAAGACATTGCTGATGCCTTAGAGATGTATAGGTATGATACCTTAGAGGAGATGATAGATATGGCCATGAAACTTGAAAGACAGAAAAAGGGGAGATCCACCAACAAGTATTCTAGCAACACATGGGGATCCAAATGGCCCAAAGAAGGTGAGAAGAAAGATTTCAAAGGCCCTAGTTTCCAAAGAACAGAATCAGTTTCGAAAGGTAAAGAGGTTGCCCAAACTACATTCAAGGGAAACAAAGGTACTTCTAACTCTATAAACCCTGCTAGAGAGATTAAATGCTTTAAGTGTTTAGGAAAAGGGCATATTGCATCTCAATGTCCTAATAAAAGGGTTATGATTGTTAGGGAAGATGGTAATATTAGTTCTGAATCTGAATGTAGTGATTGTGATGATTTGCCTCATTTGCATGATGTTGATAATGATAAGTCAGATGAGGATGAGCATAACTTGTTGTTTGCTGAACGTGGAGAATCTCTAGTTGTTAGGCGAGTTTTGAATATGCATGTTAAGGAGGAGAGCCTTGAACAACGTGAGAACATCTTTCACACTAGATGCTTGATACATGGAAAAGTGTGCTTGCTTATTATTGATGGGGGTAGTTGCACTAATGTTGCTAGTGTGAGTATGGTGAATAAGTTGAATTTGGCATGTCTTAAACATCCTAAACCTTATAGACTGCAATGGTTGAATGATGGTGGAGAGGTGAAGGTGACACGCCAGGTGCTTGTGCCGTTCTCTATTGGGTGGTACAAAGATGAAATTTTATGTGATGTAGTACCGATGCAGGCAGGCCATCTATTGCTGGGAAGACCATGGCAATATGATCGAAAGGCACTACATGATGGGTTCTTTAACCGATACTCTTTGGTTCATAAGGGGAAGAAGGTGACTCTTGTTCCATTATCACCTCAAGAAGTATACACCGATCAGAAGAAAATACTTGAGAGAGAAAGAGAGACTTCAGCTTTGAGGGAAAATGAGAGTGAGGCTTCCAGTTCGAGAGAACTAAAGAGTGTTAAAAGAGAGGTTGAAAAGAAAGAGGCCACAAAAGATACCAAACAGATTGGTGGCCCAAAAGTGAGTGAAACACAACGAGGGGAGAGAAAGAAACACACTTTTTATGCGAGAGCTAGAGAGGTTAAGTGTGCCATAGCCTTGAGGCAACCCGTGTTGCTTCTTAGGTTCAAGGAAATTTTATTTTCTAACGCTGACACTAATCTTGATGGTTTACCTCCTGTGTTTGTTTCTATGTTACAGGAATTCACTGATGTTTTTCCAGAGGAGCTACCTAGTGGATTACCACCTTTGAGAGGGATAGAACATCAGATTGATTTCATTCCCGGTTCCACCATTCCAAATCGACCAGCCTATCGAAGCAATCCAACAGAGACAAAGGAGTTGCAGAGGCAAGTTGATGAGCTTATGGAGAAAGGATTGGTGCGAGAGAGCATGAGTCCTTGTGCCGTTCCAGTACTTTTAGTACCCAAAAAGGATGGTACATGGCGAATGTGCATTGATTGTAGGGCGGTCAACAAAATCACTGTAAAGTATAGACACCCTATTCTTAGACTTGATGATATGTTAGATGAATTGTGTGGGTCTACTTACTTTACAAAGATCGATTTAATGAGCGGTTATCATCAAATTCGGATGCAACTAGGTGATGAGTGGAAAACTGCTTTCAAAACTAAGTATGGTTTGTATGAATGGTTAGTAATGCCTTTTGGATTATCTAATGCACCTAGTACGTTTATGAGGCTTATGAACCATGTCTTACGAGCTTTCTTAGGAAAATTTGTAGTTGTGTACTTTGATGATATACTTGTATATAGCAAGTCTCTTAATGATCACGTTGGGCATGTTAGGCTAGTATTACAAGCTTTGAGAACTGAACAATTGTATGCTAAGCTTAAGAAATGCACATTTTGTATAGATAGACTTGTGTTCCTTGGTTTTGTTGTAAGTGCGCAGGGTATAGAGGTAGATGAGGAGAAAGTGAAAGCTATTAAGGAATGGCCGACGCCGAAATCAGCTTCGGATGTGCGAAGTTTCCATGGGTTGGCAAGTTTCTACCGACGGTTTGTACAAGATTTCTCTTCGATTGCCGCACCACTCACAGAGGTAATTAAAAAGGAAGTTGGGTTCAAGTGGGGCGAGGAACAACAGAAAGCGTTTGAGATGCTTAAAGGGAAGTTGACATCCGCTCCTATACTTTCTTTACCTAATTTTGAGAACACCTTTGAAATTGAGTGTGATGCTTCTGGTGTAGGAATTGGAGGAGTACTGATGCAAGAGAAGAAACCAATTGCCTATTTCAGTGAGAAGTTGAACGGGGCACAACTCAATTACTCGACCTATGATAAGGAGCTATATGCCTTGGTGAGGACTTTGAGCGTATGGCAACACTACTTACTACCTAAGGAGTTTGTCATTCATACTGACCACGAAGCCCTAAAACATTTGAAGGGTCAAGGTAAGCTCAACAAGCGACATGGTAAGTGGGTTGAGTTCATTGAACAATTCCCTTACGTTATTAAATACAAGCATGGAAAGGATAACGTTGTTGCTGATGCATTGTCACGGAGATATACTTTACTTACTACTGTTAGCTCTAAATTGATAGGATTTGAGTATGTTAAGGATTTGTATGAGTCTGACTCTGATTTTGGCAATGTATATTTGGCATGTGAACACGGGGCATTCGATAAATTTTATCGACACGAAGGATATTTGTTTAGGGGCAGTAAACTTTGTGTTCCTAAATGCTCTATGCGTGATTTGCTTGTACTTGAGTCTCACTGTGGGGGATTGATGGGACATTTTGGGGTACATAAGACTTATGACATGTTGAATGAACATTTTTATTGGCCTCATATGCGTAAAGATGTCGAGAAGGTTTGTGATTCTTGTCTTACTTGTAAACAGGCCAAATCTAAGTCTATGCCTCATGGGTTGTATATGCCTTTACCAGTTCCTAGCTCACCTTGGGTTGATATATCTATGGATTTTGTACTTGGATTACCTAAGACTAGGCATGGTAGAGACAGTATATTTGTAGTAGTTGATAGGTTCAGCAAAATGGCTCATTTCATTCCTTGTCACAAAACTGATGATGCTATTCATGTTGCTGAATTATTCTTTAGAGAGGTGGTACGATTACATGGAGTTCCGCGGACTATTGTTTCTGATAGGGATGCTAAGTTCCTTTCACATTTTTGGCGGGTTTTGTGGGGTAAACTCGGTACAAAATTACTTTATTCGACTACTTGTCATCCACAAACTGATGGACAAACTGAGGTTGTGAATAGGACTTTGGGAACTTTACTTCGTACTATAGTGGGTAAAAATTTAAAAACTTGGGAGGATTGTTTGCCATTTATTGAATTTGCATATAATCGAAGCATACATTCTACTTCAGGTTTTACTCCATTTGAACTTGTTTATGGATTTAACCCACTAACTGTTTTGGACCTTATTCCTTTACCTTTACATGAGCTCTCTAGTTTAGATGGTGAACAGAAAGCTAAACTGGTGAAGTCTTTACATGAGAAGGCTCGAGCAAATATTGAAAAGAGGAACAAACAGTATGCTGACAAGGCCAATAAAGGAAGGAGGAAGCTAGTGTTTGCGCCTGGAGATTGGGTTTGGGTGCACCTTCGGAAGGAAAGGTTTCCCAGCCAACGAAAGTCTAAACTAGATGCACGTGGAGATGGTCCATTCCAAGTCTTGGAACGCGTCAATGACAATGCCTACAAGATAGACTTACCAGGTGAGTATGGTGTTTCCGCTACCTTTAACGTTAATGATTTGTCTCCTTTTGACATGGATGCAGATTTGAGGACAAATCTTTTTGAGGAAAGGGGGGATGATACGGATCCATCATCACTCGTCGCTGGATCACAAGGAAGCATGGTGAACGACAAAGGAGATCCATTGGTGCTTCCTATTGGACCGATTACAAGGAGCCGTGCCAAGCGATATGGGGCAGCCATATCATTATTTGTTCAAGCCCAAATAACACAAGAACTGCATGATGTTGCATTCAACAAGTGTTGTGAGGAACTTGAAGGCATTCCTAGGCTTCTAATGTTGTTGGTGGCTCTTTAAGTGGAGGAAAGCACGCTGCTACAGTAACGTGCTACAGGAACTCAGAAGCGCTACAGTGCCGCGCCAATCAGTTTGACTTTTCTACAGTAAATTTGACTTTTCTACAGTAACGTGCTACAGGAACTCAGACGCGCTACAGTAACGCGTTTTATGTGTTTTATGCTTCATTAAGCCCTAGTTTCTTGTTTTAGTATAAATATCTTGTATTCCATGTAAGAACACGATTTTTGAGATATTGAAAACTTCATTTGTTTAAGCTTTGCTTGTACTCCTTTGCTTAGAGTGATAGTGAGAGATTGCTTCCTCTAATTGCATCAAGAATTAAGGTAAGCTTATCAACTTGTTTGTGGCGTTTATCTTGTTCTTTGCTCGATTATTGGTGTTACCGTTTCATTATAAACGTGGGGTGCCATAGAGCGTTTAATCTCGATTATTGGTGTTTCCGTTTCATTATAAACGTGGGGTGCCATAGAGGCGAACTTATATCTCATTCTTTGATCCGATCCGTATCAATTAACGTGTCCACTGCGATTTTCACTTCAAAGCGTACAAAAACAAACCATAAAACAAAGATTATAATTTTAGGAAAGGGTTCCTAAAATTAGGAAAGATAGAAAATAGTGTGGATTGTAATTTTTAGGGTGTTTTGTTAAACACTTAGAGTACCACTATTTTTTTAATCTCTTTTGCACCTACTATTTTTAGTAGAAGAATTATTCGGAGTTTTTGTCCCGTGGACGTAACCCATAAGTTGAAGGGTGAACCACGTAAATCTCGGTGTTCTTATTTTTCATCTGGCATTTACTGTAATTATTTAATTTTTTACCGTGATTATTATTTCTGGTGGATTTGATCGTCAATATTCAATATTTAATTATTGAAAGTATATGTGGTAATAGTAATTTTATTTTACTTTTACCACCGATATTTTTTCGCGGGCTTCACTCGGGATCAGTTATAATCCCAACAATTGGTATCAGAGCCTTTGGTTGGTAAATTCTGTCAAATTCACTATTCACATGAATAGTAAATTTCATGAATAGTGAAATTTTGTCAGATTCAGAATTCAACATGGCTAATGACGGGGCAATAATCAAATTGACGGATTCAAATTATTCAATGTGGAAATCCAGAATGGAGGACTACTTCAATTGCAAAGATCTGTATGATCCAATTGAAGGTGACAGTGCAAAGCCGGAAGAAATGAAAGAAAGGTAGTGGGAGAAATTAAAACAGCAGACATTGGGTACAATACGCCAACGGATAGATGCTAGCCTGTACAACCATGTGAGAAATGAAAAAGATCCCCAAGTTCTCTGGAAGAAATTGGAGAATATGTACGAGGCTACGAATGCTCAAGGAAAAGTCTTCATGATGCGTAAAGTCATGAACTTGAAGCTGTCAGAGGAACGATCAATTACACAACATCTGAACGATTTTGAAGGACTCGTAACTGAGTTAGCAGTTAGTGGTATGTCCTTAGAAGATGAGATGCAAGCATGCCTACTGTTGGGATCTCTACTGGATAGCTGGGATACTCTTGTGGTATCATTGAGTAACTCAGCTCCAAATGGTGTGGTAACGATGTCTATGGTAAAGAATAGACTACTTAATGAAGAACTACGAAGAAGAGATGTTGCCAGTACCAGTTCACAAGCCCTTGTCACAGAGAATAGGAGCCGGAGCAAGAGTAGAGGTCCAAAGCATGTAAAGTCATGTGGTAGATCCAAGTCCAGAGAGATGAGAAAATGTTACCATTGCCGTAAGGAGGGTCATCTCAAAAGAAATTGTCGTTTACTCAAACAGGATAATGCAGACCAAAGACAGGAGAATGACAGAAATACATCTGCTATAGTCTCAGGAGAAGATGGTGAGGTGACTTTAGTCACTCATGATGCAGATTGCTGTCATGTTGGAGATGCAGATACCGAGTGGATAGTAGACTCTGGTGCTTCATGCCACTGTGTTCCAAAAAAGGAATACTTTTCCACTTATAAAGCAGCAAACTTTGGCACTATTAAAATAGGAAATAATAGTATCTCGCAAGTGGTGGGAATCGGTGATATCTGCATAAAGACAAGTGTCGGGTGCACATTAACACTTAAAAATATGCGACATATTCCCGATCTTCGGTTGAACCTGTTGTCTGTGAGTGTACTGGACAAGGAAGGCTATCACCATCATACAGATGACGGTAATTGGAAACTCACCAAAGGATCTTTGGTGGTGGCGAGAGGAAAATTATGTTGCTCGCTGTATAAGACGCACACAATAATATGTGCGGGTCAACTGAATACAGTTGCAGATGATGTTTCACCAAATTTGTGGCATAGGCGACTGGTGCACGTTAGTGAGAAACGGTTGAATATGTTAGCTAAGAAGTCCCTCATACCATTAGCCAAAGATATATCTCTAAGGAATTTAGAGATTATTGTAGTCAGCACGGTATCAGGCATGAAAAGACAGTTCCTGGTACGCCTCAACACAACGGCGTTGCTGAACGGATGAATCGCACCATTATTGAGAGAGTCAGATCCATGCTCAAAATGGCCAACTTACCTAAGCCATTTTGAGGAGAAGCTGTCAACACTGCTGTCTACCTAATCAAACGACTACCTTCAGCACCATTGGATTTTGATATCCCGGAGAAGGTCTGGACAGGTAGAAATATTTCATACTCTCACCTGAGGGTATTTGGCTGCAAGACATTTATGCATGTTCTGAAGGAGCAGAGATCAAAGCTTGATGACAAGTCAGTTCCTTGCACTTTTGTTGGTTATGGAGACGAAGAGTTTGGCTACAGGTTATGGGACCTAGTGAAAAAGAAAGTTATCCGGAGTCGAGACGTAGTATTCCACGAGAATCAGATCGTGGGAGATACAACTTGTGAAGAATCCACAAATGATGGTGTTGTTGATATTACACCAGGAAGCATTCCTACAGAAGATGCCACAGGAGGAGGAATGCCAGAATCAGAACAAGAAGAAGAAGAAGAGCCAGTTGTAGGGGATCAAGAGACAATTGAAGATGATAACAGTGATGCAGAGGGTGTTGAGCAGGGGGAGCCAAAGAACCCCATTACACCAGAAGGAGTTGAACCTCAGCTAAGAAGGTCAACCAGAGAACGCCAACCATCTACAAGGTACCCTAGTTCTGATTACATTTTAATTTCTGATGAGGGGGAGCCAGAGAGCTTCCAAGATGTGCAATCTTGCAAAGATAGAGATTGCTGGAGAAAGGCCATACAAGAAGAGATGAATTCTTTGAAAAAGAATGACACGTATGAGCTGGTGAAACTTCCAAAAGGGAAGAGAACACTCAAGAACAAATGGGTGTACAAACTGAAGAAAGATGATGGCAACCTAGTGAGACACAAAGCTCGATTGGTCGTCAAAGGCTTTACTCAAAAGAAAGGTATTGACTTTGATGAAATTTTTTCACCAGTTGTGAAAATGAGTTCTATTCGAGTTGTACTAGGTCTTGTAGCCAATTTGAATCTTGAGTTAGAGCAGCTTGATGTAAAGACCACATTCTTGCATGGGGATCTAGAGGAAGAAATCTATATGGAACAACCATAAGGTTTCAAGGTCAAAGGAAAAGAGGACATGGTTTGTCGCTTGAAGAAGAGCTTGTATGGGTTGAAACAAGCACCGCGACAATGGTATAAAAAGTTTGATTCTTTCATGGTGAATCAAGGATACAAAAGGACAGATGCAGATCCTTGTGTATATGTTCAAAAATTCCCTGATGGTAAATTTATCATCCTTCTCTTATATGTTGATGATATGCTAATCGTTGGACCAGATGCACATATGATTAGCAAGTTAAAGAGTGATTTGTCAAAAGCATTTGACATGAAGGATTTGGGATCGGCAAGGCAAATTCTCGGAATGGAGATTATTCGAGACAGAAAGTCCTGCAGGTTATGGTTATCGCAGGAAAAATAAATTGAACGAGTTCTAGAGAGGTTCAATATGAAGAATGTTAAACCAGTTAGCACTCCGCTTGCTGCTCACTTTAAGTTGAGTAAGAAATCCTACCCATCAACAGAGAAAGAAAAAGGAGATATGTCAATGTTCCATATTCTTCAGCGGTCGGAAGTTTAATGTACGCAATGGTGTGTACGAGACCAGATATCGCTCATGCAGTTGGCGTTGTGAGCCGATTTCTGTCAAATCCCCAGAAGACACATTGGGAAGCAGTGAAGTGGATCTTCAGATACCTGAGAGGAACTTCAAAGTTATATTTAACTTTTGGAGGTGAAAAGTCTGTACTTGTTGGTTATACAGATGCAGATATGGCCGGTGATCTTGATGAAAGAAAATCTACGTCAGGATACTTATTTACATTCTCAGGGGGAGCTATTTCATGGCAGTCAAGATTGCAGAAATGTGTTTCATTATCAACCACTGAAGCAGAGTACATTGCAGCAACGGAAACAGGAAAGGAAATGCTTTGGTTAAAGAGATTCTTTCAAGAATTGGGTGTGCAGCAGGAAGAATATATAGTTTATTGTGATAGTAAAAGTACGTTAGACTTGAGCAAAAATACTATGTATCATGCACGGACGAAGCACATTGATGTAAGATATCATTGGCTTAGACTTGCAATTGAAGAGAAGCAGTTTCAGTTGCGAAAGATCCACACAGATAGAAATGCTGCAGATATATTGACAAAGGTTGTTCCGAAGGAGAAGCTCAAGCTATGTGTCAAAGCAGCAGGAATGGAGAGTCCCACCATGTAGTCGGGAGGGGGAGAATTGTTGTGGGGTCCCTCCAATATGTGGGACCCACACACATTTGAAAAGAAAAATAAACGTGCCTATATTTTTTTTTTCAATGGACGATGCCAAAGAAAGAAAGAAAAAAAGGGAACAGTGGATGCGTGATTTAGAAAGAAAAAAAAGGAACAGTGGACGCGTGATTAACGCGTCCAACGCGTGATTTTCACTTCAAAGCGTACAAAAACAAAACATAAAAACAAAGATTATAATTTTAGGAAAGGGTTCCTAAAATTGGGAAAGAAAGAAAATAGTGAGGATTGTAATTTTTGGGTGTTTTGTTAAACACTTAGAGTACCACTATTTTTGTAATCTCTTTTGTACCTACTATTTTTAGTAGAAGAATTATTCGGAGTTTTTGTTCCGTGGACGTAGCCCATAACAGTTGAAGGGTAAACCAAGTAAATCTCGGTGTTCTTATTTTTCATCTGGCATTTACGGTAATTATTTAATTTTTTACCGTGATTATTATTTCTGGTGGATTCGATCGTCAATATTCAATATTTAATTATTGGAGTATATGTGGTAATAGTAATTTTATTTTACTTTTACTACCGGTATTTTTTTACGGGCCCCACTCGGGATCAGTTATAATCCAAACAGTCGCCGCCTTCACCATCCAAATCTTCACCCACAAACTTTGGTCCTTTGACCATAACCAAAATCAAAGACCCACAAACTTTGGTCCTTAGGCCATAACCAAAAGCAAAGAAAAACAAAGCCCAAAACTCAAAATCCTTTCTGCTAATCCTCCTATATGTAAATCCATTTTCAAAGGACATTTTAGCAAATTTCTATACTTTCTTGGCATCACCTGTAATATTGCTTTGATGCCGACAACTCCCCCAGCCGTCTAAGCTGGAAATCGGACTACCATTGTTATTAGAGAGAGAGATCCACTTGGTTTAAGCTCGGTGGCGTATAAGCAAGATGGTCGTGGTAGGCTTTTTGGATTTTTCCATTTGATCCCGATTGCTTTTAAAAATTTTGTTTGTTGGTGTTTGCAAATTCCTATACTTTCCATTCAATCCCGATTGCTTATAAGTGAGACAATTTGCTTTTAGGAATTTTGTTTCTCTTTATTTGTTGTTTAGACTTTTTGGATTTCTCCATTCAATCCCGATTTAGGTTTTATTTTTTGGGGTATTAGTGTTTGGATGATATTAAAGTGGGACAATGGTTCATTTTATCCCTTTTGACATAAAATTGTTAGTCCATATAAGTGGACACACAGGGATTTGTGGGTCTTAATCAGTTCCATTGGATATTTTAATTGTCCATATCGTTAGAAGACACCAAATTGAAAAAAAATATAAATTTAGAGATTCAATTATCATAAATTTTCGTTCAAACACCAAAATAGATAAAAATTACGAATATAGGCTACCAAAATTAACATTACTCCTTTATAAAATGATAAAAGCTAAATATTACATGACTTAACTTTTAAAAGATAATTTAAACGTCATGTTACGTTTAAATTAAAACGTTAAAAGCTATTTAAAAATATATTTTTTACTAATAATGGATAGGGTACCCATGACGAAACCTGTTTAATATTAGCGGTTAACAGGAGCGCAAACTGGCCGCCAATGAGGCTAACCATTGCAAGCTTTTTTAACTATCGTCAGCGGTAAAGTTTTAACGAAGAAAAAAGTGATTTTAGAGAAGATGAGGCATTTTGATTTTTGGTCCCTCATTGTTTTTTATTTTTCATTGGGTTTCAAAACCTTTTAATTTATTCAATTAGATTGTAAAATTAATTTTGATTGGATATATAAAAATCATTGTAATTATATCAAAGTCAATCAAAATCTCTAAAAAAAGTTATACCAATTTTACAAAACTCTATATAGAATTCTAATAGAAATCTATAGAAATCAAAGGAAATTCTTTAATTCCATCAAACTCAACTATCCTTTTAAAATCTAACACAATCATAACCCATCACACCCCTAAATTTTAATTTGTTTACAAAAAGATAAATCAACTTTGATTGAATGACAGAACAATGATGGTTAATACTAACCCTGAGCGAGATTGGTTCCAAAAAGTATAATGTCGGTCCAATGGACTTCCTTTCCACCAATCTTGACCACCTACCAAGAGCTTTTTCCATTCAACACGTAATGCAAGAGTTTGATTCATATTTGTAAATTTCTCTTTTGATTTATTATTGATAAAAGTAAAATCAAATAAAAAGATAATTCAGAAAATAGATAATGATAAACAGTGGGTTGTCCAACTCCGAGCGGAAAACACGATTATTTAAAAACTTAAAGAGTTAATTTAGTTAAAATATTAGGAGTAATTTGGTTCAGAAGATATTTCTACAAAATCGGTTTAATTTGATTTTTCATTTCCCATCAGTGAATATAAAAATTAATTCAACCAATTTGATTCGATTAAATTTAAAATTACATTTATACTACTTATTTTACAAATATTTAAATTTAATTAATTAAATTCAGTTAAAAATTTAATTTTAATTCACCCGATCGATCAAATATTCACCCTTAAAACCACTAATTACGTGCTCCTATAGCAATTTGGGGAAAAAAGAAACTATTAAAGGCAAATAAAAAAGAAAAAATATATCTATTTTCTCATTCTTATTGTTTGGTCATGTAAGAAGAAAAAAAGGAGCAAAAGGATTTTGAGTAATAAAATTATTAATTTAACTTTTATTTAAAAAATATGATAAATAAGGATAAAATTATAATAATAATTATTTTCCTTTAACTTGTTTTTCAAATAATAGAGGAAATAGCACATAATTTATTTTTCCTTCATATTTTTCTTCCTTTTATATTTTCTTCATTTTCAAACAAGCGAATGGAAAGAAAAATCTTTTTTTCTTTTCTCAATTTTCATTCCTCCCACACTTATTTACCAATAAAAAACAGAGCATAAGTGCATGTTTAATACACCAAATTGAATGAGAAATTGAATTTTTATTTCTCATAAATTTGTTCAGTAGCAAAAAAAATTGTGGAATTGGTAATGAAATGGGAAATGAGCAAGGAATTACCCTCTTCTGTGAATCTCAATTACATATGCTTAATTTTCTATAGACATACTTATGTTATTCTCTCCATCTATTTCAATAATTTTATTTTTTCCAATACTTATTACCGATACTTATGCAGGCTACAGTCAATGAAAACTGCGCATACAAGACTGAAAAAGCATCTTAGCAATATATATTTAAGCCACAAGAAAGCAATCAGATCAGAAATATTTTGCTTTTGTCACACAATGAACGTCCACCTCATAGCATAACTGAGCTAGAGTTTGAAGCCTTCCTCAACATGATAACTAATGCTCAACTAATCAAGCCCTCAAATTGGTCATGAATGTTGATCAATTTTAACTCACCTCTGGAGGTTGATTCGAGACCTTCGTTTCCTAAGGTGTGAGAAAAGAATGGAAAAAAGAAAAGATGTCAAAATTGCTCTTGGCTTAAATTCCACTCACCAATTATGCTATTATGGATGAGCTATTTGTTGAAACAGCAAACGTGAGAGCTTTACCTGCAAATGCACGGGTCAATTTGGCAATATTGTTTCTAATAGCATTTTTCGTTCCAAAAGCAAGGAAATTGACAATTGATTGTTGTAGGTAAAAATTTTATTTTAAAAATTTCACCTTTTTTTTTTTTTTTTTTTTTGAGTATTGGAAGATAAGGAATTTAAACATAAGTCTACTCCAAGTCCTGTATCCATTTAATGCCAGGCTATGCTTGCAATTTAAGCTTTTATAATAGCTATTAAACTAGATTGATCATATAACTAGATTATTTTTATAAATAGAGAAAAATATTCGGTACAACTTAAATATTTTGTAGTTTTAGCTAATAATTACACCTATGAGCAATAGTAATGCCAAACATGCTAGTATCTCTACAGCACGTCCATGAACACATGTGGGAACATTGAGAGAGTGAGGGAAAGAGAGATACCTTCTGAGGAAAATGAGTATGAGAAGGAAAATTAAGCTGGCACCTTTCCATGTTTTCCAGCAACTGAATTACAGTTCCCAAATGAGGTACACTGCAAAAAGTTGCACTTAATTAAAAAAAAAAAAAAAAAGAAAAAATAAATAGAAGTGTGTGCAAGGAATCCCAAGTTTGATCACAATTGATAGGTGCAGTGGCATTTTTTCTTTTATCTAATTCTTTTTCGTCTTACTATGGAAAATCTTGTCAAGCAATATAATGTGCCACATAGCCACCAAGAGTCATTATCATGTGATTGGTTAATATATGCCCAGTGCAGCTATATTAGTGTTATATGCATAAGACAACCAAACCTCAGTTTCTAACTAATCATAATTGGCTATAAAGATCCTTTTACTTCACTCATTTTTGTTCATGCAGTCTGGTTCATGGCATCACATTTCACAACTTATTTAGTAGATAAACATTGGCAAGTATGTAACTATAAAAGCTTACTGGTCCAGAAGTATTCGTAAAGCTACTAGACATTAAGGCTTTGCTGAGTTTTTACTGTTGTCTAGAGAAATCTTAGGTAGAGTCAATTTACCACACGGTCATGGCTATAGACTAACCTATAGAATTTTGCCACATCAAAATATAGCATGCTCATTGGTTCATTGATTTTTGGTTTTTGAAGAGATATGCATGCAGGTTGACTCAGCCAACTCCCAACTGTCCTCTAATACCTTTCATTTCACTATCCCCCAAATAAATAATTAAGATTTCTTTTCAAATAGAATATTATTATGTATTTTTCATTGGATTACTCTATCTTAAACATGTAGACTGTCCACCCAAGAATTCATCATGAAACAAGTATTTAATAACAAAAGCATTTTATTGCATGTTTGGCCCTTGTAATTTACATGCAGGCTATGAGTAAATAATCAATGGAATTATGAGTACAACCTCTCCAAGCCATTTTCCATATGTGCATCCAGGGATGAAATCACTTGAGGCATCTGCTCTAAAGCCTTCAATAAAATAACCAGAAAAGAAGAAAAAAAGAATAAAGACTAAATATAAGCAATGAGAAAAGTTAAGAGTCATGTAACTAAATTCCCTATTAAACTCAGTATTTGTGGAGAGGAACTACGTACTTGCCCAGTGTTCTTCATTGTGGAGGCTTTTGCTAGGAGGTTTTTTGGGAGCTTCATTAGTTGGGCCTGCAGAGGGCAAAAGTGATACAGGTTATGCATATATCCAATGATACACTGCTATCCCTCAGCAATAATTTATATCCTAAACACACCATCTTTGTTGATTGTAGATGAAATATAAAAAGAATACATAATGCATCATCCATGCTCATTAGAAGAAAATGAGTCAACACATTACAAAGCAGGACTGACAAAGGGTATGAAGAATAAGTCAATCCAACCCCAGCAAAGTTCATAGATTTGCTTCTTAAATAGTCTAGAAAGAAAATAATTTATTGCACATATCCAGATAGGAACACCAGTTTCCAAGACTTTATGACAGCCATAAAGAACACTATGATTAAATTAAGTAAAAGCAAATCTCATTGAGAAATAAATCCATAATTTTCAAGTAAAAGGGCTTCTATCGGTGCCTATGATAGGATAGGTTGCAGTCAATCCTCCATGTTCCTTAAATCCCCTATCCATGGTACCGTACAAAATTGTTACTGTATCTTTGCACAATGCAGGACAATCATGACAACAGAAAAATTCGCTGATTACAATATCAGTAGAATGTTGATATGTAACAATTTTCATTAATGAAGCCTCTGAAAAATCTAACTTAGCCAAAGAAAAGAGAGAAACATGAAACACTTCATCTCACACCAACTAAGATCCCAAGACAGAGTTAAGAGGACAAACGTTTGAATTAGAAAAAAGTTTTCTTCAAAAACAAAAGGGAAAAGGGAAAAGGAGGTATACTCTTTGCAACATCCATATACAACAATAAACCTCAGGAAAACAATGATAAATAAAAAAATCTTACAATGTAACTCGTATCTGTATCATTAGTGCTTCTCTACCGTTCCCTAGATTTGAAATCATCTTATTTAACAAGGAACAAATAGAACCATTAAGCAACATAATTCAGTACTGCAACATTTCATTCTCATAGTCAAGAAATTTTTAAACACCACTAATGTGAAGTTAACACAAGTTATAAACGAGAAATTAAATAAAGTTAATGTTCACAACTTAATATGTAGAGAGAGAGAGGTGCCTGAGAAGCAGAGGATTGTTGCATGAGGTTGAGGAGATTAGAGGTGGATTGCACGGCCTGAGAAATCTGATCAGCGACCATCGCTTTAGCCGTGTCTTCTCTGGTGCTGCGGCTTCTCGGTATCCCACTTCCGCTTCCGCTTCCACTTCCACCCGATGGTGATGAGGTAGCCATAGAAATTAGGCAATTTGACTATCGACCTTCTTGATTGTTTTAACTTATTAGGATCTGATCCTGAGCCAAAAGTTTGATTCAATCAAAAAATATTGCACTGAGATCAACTCACCCACCATGGGCAAAAAGCAAGCAACACAGCGGCAACTTACAAGAGTTGGGAATATCAGGGACGGCAGCGGGGCGGGTACCCGCCAGAAATAAACTACCGACCCCAAATCCAGTATCATTTTAAGTACTTGAATCTCTTAAGGAATAAATTAATAATATCTAGATCCGTCCCAAATCAATTTAGAATTACTTACATACCACCTTAACTCGTTTAAATAATCATTTAATTATAAATTTATTCAATTTAGAAAACTCAAATTCGCATGGAATCTAAATCTGAACCCGAACCCGAAGTGCAACAAAAAAAAATATATAAAAAATGCATTAAAATTCAACTTCAAAATAATAAAACAATTTAACATGTAATATTCTTTTCGAGAAGGTAAAGTTGCAATTTCATTTAGTGCTTAAAACATTGTCTGCTGTTACAAAATCTAAGATAGATCGTGTATAATTGTCACGACCTGTTTCCATGGGCTGGACAGGCACTAGAACTTAGGTAAGCTTAAGACTCCCAAGGCTCGTAGTAAGTCTGAACCACTAAAATACAACCATATCAAATGAATCTCATAATTATATTATACTTTGGCCCAAATCTAACATTTTAAATATTTCATAGTTCAGGCCCAATACAAAACATCTTTAATGTCGGCTAATAATCTCATGCATTCATATAAATAAATGACTAAACTTCCTCATGAGTTTATCGGTTACAATCTTACAACTGCGGAATTCACTAACAGATAAGTATCAATAAGTTTTAGTACATATAGCTATATAATTAAATAACTACTAATTCTAAAAGTTAATTTTCTAGTTCTGCGGGAAAGGAGACAGAGCTCTAACCAGGCAGAAAAATCTACTTCCTGGAAGAATTTAAACAAAAGAAATTTGAGGTTAACAATGAATAATAATTAATGTATAACACAAGCATTAACACAAAATGTTTCCTGAAGTACTAAAATGAGCACTCATCCAATCAAACAAATGTCACATCATCACCACCCACAAATAATCACACCTTCAAGTAATTAAACATGTGGAGATTGGTCAGTGGCGTCACCAGAACCCTCGATGAGCCATCCTCACACATGACCCATCCTCTCATGACGTGTGCACCAAGGAGCCGATCCCCCATACTTAGCCGACCAGTCTAATCCTCACTTGACCAGCCCTCTCATTTCATTTCATTCATTCATTCATATATATATATATATATACTCTCTTTTCTTTTCCATACCATCAGGAGATCATCATGTGGTTTTCCATATAAACCATATCATCAGGTGCACACGGGGGAGCCAATCTCTCCATACATGGTCGACTGTCGAATTCCATATTTTCATCATTTTCAGAACCGTCCTCGCAAACCCATGGTGACCCACTTTATCCCAATTCCATACGAAAAAGGCATAGCAATGTAACAACACAAATAATCAAACATCAATTAATTAAACCCTATCATGCAAGAGTGCAAATGTACATTCACATACCAATTCAAACAAATATAAGAGTATTAAATAATAATATAATATAATAATTGTTACTTGAGAAATAAATAAATAAATAAATAATAAAAATAAATAATTGAAGACAAAGCTCTATATAGTAATGATTTATGTATGATGCAAGTGGTAATGCACCATCTATTATTATTTTCTATACTAGAAGGGAAAAGACTCAAATTTCGATTCTAACTTATCGAATCAGTGAACCAACTAGAACGATCTAAACGAACTAGAAATTCAAAGGGGAGAAAAGAATAGAATTGAATTAAGTACTCTATCTTAAATATATCAGGCTAAAGAATTATTCTAAATATGCCTATTAACTTAACCATTAAAATATATCTAGCGTAGATTCTAGCGAAATTTCAGCAGAACCTCCCCTAAATTTGGATTAAACCACCTGCTTAAGACTATAATTCAACAATAGATTCTCAAAGCCCATCCATCAGGCAATTCACAACAACTAATCCCGTCCACCATAACCATTTTTCATTCATCTAAACATTTACTCAATTCACACTACCCATCTGTCGGGCAATCAATTAAATCAACCAAAGGGGATTATGATCATATAAGTTAGTATATAGTAGTTAAATGATCCATTAACAAGCTAAAAACTTCCTTCACAATTAAATTCATACAACTAAATAATTAATTAAAATTATTAAAATTCAATAAGTTCCTTCAACCTAAATAATTAATTCAAACCAATATCTCAATTAAACAATTTAACAATCAAATAACTATTAAAATTCAATAAGAAAATTACAATAACAAACTAAAAATCAATTAAAATATAATAATACTAAACTACAACAAATTATCATAGCCTAATTCTTTGACTGGACTCTATTTCCCTCCACACTTCCAGTCAGCTCCCTTCAATTATTTTCTCCTCAAGCTATTATGAAGCACAAAGAAAAATATAAATTTTTGCATATAAGTATGGTTGAAGTTGCAATTAAACCCTTATTTCGAGTTGGTTTGGATATTCCTGTTTTTGCATGTTTACGAGATGCAAGACATTTGAATTTTTCAAATTCTCCTTTAGCTATGATTGAATCTAATTTAGCTAATGCTCGTATCTATTTTAATTGTTATCCAAACTTTTCTTTTATCTTTATGATCCAAATATTTTAGATGCTTTAACTTTCACAATTAAATCAAAAAATATGAATTTTTCAGATAATACTAGATCTATAGTAATTATATATAGAATTTACTACAAAGTTATGACAACTACCCTAGAAGATACAAAACAAAGATGAATCTGACACAGATATTAGTCAATTAAAAGAATAATTAAGTGAAAATTTTATTGTTCAAAAGATTCATAATGCACAATTACCCAAAACTAGAAATTTTTACCCTAGGCCGGCACATCCAGATATACAATATGAAGATAGATCTGCCATGACTCAGGCTAAATATGATAGAGAATCAATTAATGAATGGAATATAGATGGATTATCAGAATACCAAATAATAAATATGTTACAGGAAATGATTATGTCTTCATCAGCCCATAAGTCTAAAGGTAACACTGATCCAACTATAGCTCATATATTAATCTCAGGATTTACTGGTCAATTAAAAGGATGGTGGTATAACTATATTTCTTTAGAAGAAAGACAGAAAATATTAAATGCTACTAAAATTATAATTAAACAAGAAGGTCAACAACAAATACATACAACTGTACAAGATGCAGTTAATACATTAATTTTTGCAATTACTAAAACCTTTATAGGTGAACTGGAAGAATATTAAGCTAGGGCCTCTGAATTATTAACTAATTTGACTTGTCCAAAGTTACAAGATTTTAGGTGGTATAAGGATGTATTTCGTACAAAGGTATTTACTAGGCAAGATTGTAGTCATGCCTTTTGGAAAAAAAAGATTTATCGATGGATTACCTAAGTTATTTACTGAAAAGGTACGCTAGAGAATACGAGGATTATATGGTGGATTTATACCTTATGATACCCTCACATATGGAGAAATTATTAATCATGTTAATAATGAAGGTTTAGCTTTATATACGAATCTTAAGTTAAAGGCAAAAATGAAGAGTGAGTTCCATCAAAATAGAAAAAAATTAGGAAGTTTCTGCAGTCAGTATGGATATGAAAGGTTACATCCTCCTTTTGCTAGAAATAAGAGGAAACATAAGAAAAATCCCTATAGGAAACCTTTTAGAACCATGACTTTCCGAGACAAAACTCTTAAGGATAATAAACCCCTTCAAATAGCTAAGAAGAAAACAGTTAAAAGAAAAGGTAAAAGACAACAGTGTGTTACAAGTGTGGAAAGGTAGGACACTATAAGTCGCAGTGCAAGATGAGAGAAAAAATAAATAACTAGATATATCGGAAAAGTTAAAGCAGCAAATGATGAGTTTGCTTCTCACCGATATAGACACAGATTTAGAAATAAGTGATAACCCTGAAGATTTATATAAAATAGAATCTAGTTGTTCAAAAGATAGTTCAAGTGATAGAGATAACTGTGAATGCGATGGTCCCTATATTTGTAAGATAAATAGTATAAACATAATTACTAGAGAAACATATTTTCTTTTAGACTGTATAGATGAGATTGAAGATAAGGACGTTAAAAGGCAATATTTGTTAAAACTAAAGGATGTGATATCACACAAAGACGAAAAACAATAAGAGCCATATGAGTTAAAAGAAATATTTAATAGGTTCAATAGCAATAAAGAGAAACTTTCTCCTTGTTTAGCCGACCTACAAGGAGAAATTAAAATAGTTAAAAAAGAGATAGAAAAATTAAAGCAATAACATAATAAAATAAACAAGACATTATTCAATTACAAGTTAATAAAATTATAGATATTCAAGTAGAACCCTCAGAAAGTAAGAAAATAAATAATTTAGCTGAAATATTGTCTTATCATGAGTTTATTAATGAAATATCTAGCGTAAGCTTTCAGAAATGGATAGTTTTAGTTAAAATAGTAGTTAATAATAATTTTCATTTAACTACGACTGCATTAGTTGACTCTGGTGCAGATCAAAACTGTTTACAAGAAGGATTAATTCCAACCATATATTATGAAAAAACTAAAGAAAGGCTATATACAGCTGATGGTAGTAAGTTAAGAGTAAAATATAATTAACAAAAGTAAAAATATGTGCTGATGGTTTTTGTTTTAAAACGCCCTTTATTTTAGTTAAAAATCTCACTACAAGAGTAATACTAGGAACACCCTTTTTAGCTACTATCTATCCCTTTAAAGTAGATAATGAAGGATTAAAAACAAATATCTTAAATAATCAAATATGTTTTAAATTTATGCAACCAATTAAATAAAAGGATTTAAGTGCTATACATGATATTTCTATATATAAAGAAATAAACCTTATTGAACAAAAACAGAAACATATTAGTTATTTGAAACAAGAGATTAATAACATTAGAATTGAAAATCAATTACAACAAACTCACATACAACAAAAAAATTAAAGACTTTGAAGAACTTTTGAATAAAGAAGTATGTTCAAATATTCCGAATGCCTTTTGGTCTAGAAAGCAACATATAGTTCATTTACTTTATATAAAAGATTTTGATGAAAAAAATGTTCCAACTAAATCTAGAGCTATACAAATGAATAAACAATTACAAGAATATTGCTACAAAGAGATAAATGATTTATAGATAAAGGATTAATTAGAAAATCTAAATCTCCTTGGAGCTGTTCAGCTTTTTATGTCCAGAATGCGGCAGAAATAGAAAGAGGAGCACCTAGGTTAGTTATTAATTATAAACCTTTAAATAAAGTATTACAATGGATTAGGTACCCTATACCAAATAAAAGAGATTTGTTAAAAAGATTACATAGTGCAAATATATTTTCTAAATTTGATATGAAATCAGGTTTTTGGCAAATACAAATACATGAATCTGATAGATACAAAACTAACTTTAATGTTCCCTTTGGTCACTATTAGTGGAATGTTATGCCATTTGGTTTGAAAAATACCCCTTCTGAATTTCAAAATATTATGAATGATATTTTTAACAATTATCATGAGTTTTCAATAGTTTACATAGATGATGTGCTTATTTATTCAAATAATATTGATCAACACTTTTCTCATTTGAAAAAGTTTTATAATATAGTTAAGCAAAATGGTTTAGTTGTTTCTTCTTCAAAAGTTAAACTATTTCAAACTAAAATAAGATTTTTAGGACATGAAAATTTTCAAGGTACTATTAAACCCATTGACAGATCAATTAATTTTACTGAAAAGTTTCCAGACGAAATTATTGATAAAAATCAATTACAAAGATTTTTGGGATGTCTAAACTATGTTGTTGACTTCATGAAAAATATTCGAATCTTATGTCAACCACTGTTCAATAGGTTAAGGAAAAACTCTTCTCCCTGGTCTAAAAAACATACCCAGTTAGTTAAAGCCATAAAATCTAAAGATAAGAGTCTTCCTTGTTTTTCTATACCAAATCCCAATTCATTTGTTATAGTAGAAATAAACACCTCAGATATAGGCTATGGAGGTATTCCTAAACAAAAATTACCAAACCAATCTTTTGAATCCTTAATTAGGTACCATTCCGGAGCATGGAATGATACACAAAAAAATTATTCAACTATTAAAAAGGAATTGCTTTCAATAGTTTTATGTGTTACAAAGTTTGAAGATGATTTAATTAATAAAAAGCTCCTTTTACGAATTGATAGCTCAACAGCCAAAAATATTTTAGAAAAAGAATATAAAAAATATTGTTTCAAAGCAAATTTTCGCTAGATGGCAAGCCATTTTATCGTGTTTTGATTTTGAGGTTGAAGCCATTAAAGGCACTTGTAACTCTTTACCTAATTTTCTTACTCGCGAATTTTGCAGGGAAAAGATAGAAACAAATAAGTTTTTCTTTTTATCTGAAGAATTTGTTAAGCAAAACTTAATGGGCACTCCCATTAAGAATAAAATTACAAGAGAAAGTTATGGAAAAAAGAGTGTGAGTATTTCTTCTCAATTACCTGGCCCTTCATCAACTCAATTACCAATACCAGCTTTTACTTTAACTACTTCTGTTATAAATAAACCAACCAATTACCATGACGCCCTTACCGGTGCATCATCATCTTCCACAATTAGTTATCCTTATGTTAATAAGGATATAGAAATACCAATTTCCGACTTCGAAAGGAATATACTAAATGTTCAAATTTTTTAAAAGTCTCTCAAAATGTATTTCTTTCTAATTTTCATTTTGTTCCCGAGTCAATTTAAAAAAATAGAAAGTATGAGTTTATATTAGTTGATACAGACTCTATAATTCTGGAACATATTCATGATCTAGAATATGTTAATGGGTTTTATATTCAAAGGTTCAAATAAAAAATATTTTTTCTCTCTCTGACTGGAACCAGAATCGATAGATTGAGAGAAAATTCAGTCAAAACCTTATACCAAGTTCTTTCAACTATGAGGATTATAAAAAAGCTTGATATAATGCGTTTTATTTGAGAAATCATAATCATTCATGGTTATCATGATTCCACAAGGTTCAATTACAGAACTTTCTTATTGGTTTCAAGAATGGTTCAAGTATTTTGGATGTTTAATTAAAACTTTGCCTACAAAGATACTACAAGGCTTTGAACTCTATGAGAAGCAATTAACTAATTTCGGACAAGATAAGTTACTCTCATTTGTAGCTACTTTTGGAATTCCATGGATCTTATCCTGGAATTATCAAATTAAACAAGTTCAACCACTACCCTTTCATCCTATGCTCGTAAGAATTTTCAGTAACAAATGGTGGAAAGACTACAACTAAGCCCAAGCTTGTGTTCAAGCAGTTCAAAGATATTTCAGCTCTAAGAGACATCTACCTTTGGCGAAAAATCCAAAGAATCTAGATTTCTTAAACGGATAAGAGCAAATGGCAGGTTACTCTTGCCGCTGCCAATTCAATTGAAGAATTCAAGAAAACGCTACAAGATATAAATAGTCAAGTATCGTAAGATGACGAAGATGAAAATGAAGCTACTTCTAGCTACTCACCACTCCATAAAGACGATTGTTATAATATAAATCAGATAGATTAAAATCTATCCAGTTCAAATAAATATCAAATATGTTCAAGTAAAGTTGCTTGTTTTATCAGGCTCTTTCTATAACCTTATAAATATGTAAAGTTGTTTGTCTATATTAGACCTATCCAACTTTTGTCTGTATTAGGCTTATCAAGCTTTTGTCTGTATTAGGCCCTACCCTATTTGTCTATATTAGGCCTATATATCTTATGTAGATACGGTTTATCTTATTAGATTATAATTATCCGGACTTTAAATCAAATGAAGTCCATACTCTTTTATAAATAGTTAAGTACGTTATGAGAAAGGCAGAGGTTTTTAGAAGAAGCGTGCTTGTGCTATCTCTACCCTGCTCTTTCAAAAGCTTTGTGCGTTCTTTTCTTGTAAGTAATAAAGCTTTCTTTTGTACAATTGTCGTTTTACATCTATTTTAATTTAAATCACTTTTATTAAATTATTATTTTGCTTTAGTTAATTATTATTTAGTTTATTAACATGATCATTGATACTTATGTGTATCATATTACTTTGCATGGACTCTATTCCTCTTTCCATTTTAGTTTAACAATTACTGTCACTCCACAATTAAAATTATACATGCATCTCTTTCTCCGTCCCTCCACACTTCCAGTCACAACAAATTATCATAGAATGAGAACTAAATTCATACAGACCATAATAAAAAGTACCTCAACAAAAAAAAAAAAAAAATTTCAAGTTGTTATTATTATCATTGTTATTATTAAAGTTATTATTTCATATAGACTAACATGTTATTATTATTCTTATTATTCTTAAAGTTGTTGTTATATTATTAGTTATTAATTATTAATTAAAAGGTTGTAATTATATTTCAATATTATAGTAAGTGTAATAACAAAATATTATGTTTAAATTTAATATTTTTTTATTAGAGAATATGCTTAGTAGTTTATAATTAATTATGATTGTTGTAATCCTTAATCTATATACACTAGACTTCTAAGTATAAGTATACCAATATATATGATGATAGTAATAAAAAAATAAAAAGACATTTAACTAAAATTCAATTATAATTATATTTATAAATTCATTGATGATATTTTATAGTCATATTCTAATTTACTAAAAATCTATCTAGATTTCATATTTCACATGAGTCATATTTTAAATTAAGATCTACTTATAATTATCATTAGAAGTTTACTTGCAATGTTGATAAGTAGCTTTAAAATTTTTTAATTATAACATTATTAGCATTCTGTTCGATTGATAACTTTTTTTATTTTTAATAAATTTCATAATTACTAAACTATAAAACATTCAATTAAATTACTAAGACATGACATGAATATTATATATATAATTTTGTTTAATATATTTTACGAAAAAAATTCAATTTATTAAGAAATTATAATTTAATGTACATAATTTTATTAAAAGTTTACTTATGAATAAGATTATATTACTATCCAATAATATATTATTCATTAATAAATGTTTGAAGTATAAATTATTATAGTTGTCAATATATATATATATCTTTTGCGTATTTTTTTCACAAGAATGTTAAGTAACTTGGTGGTAAGGTAACTTAATTGATATATAAAGGTAATAGGTACAATATAGTTTATCAACATAATTGTGCTTTAGACCATATCAGGTACCGTTAATCGCCCATTTGAACCCAAATTCATTCTGAACCCTATGCGGATACTAAAATCACTACTTAAATCCATTCCAAACCTGTTTATACACTATCCAAACCTGCCAAAATCGGGTTGGATCGAGTCGGATACCTGCCGGGTCCGATTAAATTGCATCCCTAGTTTCACTCTTCTTCAACCTCAATCTCTTCTCTTCTCCAACCTCATTCTTTTCACTCATCTATTAGCTAAATGCATATTTTGGACGCTGTGCTTTAAAAATCTTGTGGCCCCTTATACTTTGTTGGGATCCTATAAGGTACTTCTAGTTATTTTTTTTCATATTTAATAAATACCCCACCATGCTAGAAGTGGTGCGTGAGTGACCACACGAGTGTTAGGAGAGCAAAAGCTCGTTTAATTGCCATAATGACACCTAGAATGTTTCAAATGTGGGAATTTTATTATTTGAAATTGTCAAAAGCTCAAGTTTTAGCCTCCCGTTTTTCTAGTCACCACCTCCTTCTCTTCTCTGCTCCTACATTCCTTCTATCTCTACCACCACCACCACCACCTCCGCCTTCCATTCTTCATATCACCCTATTTTTTTCTTCATTCTTAGTCATTTTTAAGTTTGGATTTAAAAGAATTTGTTAAAGGAAAAAACCACATAAACCCAGAAAACAACTTCCAAGAATAACTCAAAGATAGTCGCTTTGTTTCTTGTCCTTCATCACCCATACTTCCAAGCTATAAACATTTTTATTTCTCTTTTATTTTCTTAACTGGATTTTGTGCATAACTAGTTGCACAAAAAGTTTTCCATTTCTTTCTCATTGTTTTCTCTTCAAAACTCAGGACCAGAAACAGAGCTAGCATAGGACATAAGCTCTATAGAGAAAAATATATAAAAAAATAAAGAAAAAGGAGCAAGCTTTATTTATAAATGGTCCACTACCATCGTTACCATCAGTTAAAGAAAGTTGAACATCAAAATAGTGAAGAAGATGAAACTCTTGCTTTGGTTTGTGCAAACTCTAGTTACTATAAAAGAAAAAAGCCTACGCTTCTTTCCCTTCTCTTTAGACATGGGAGGGAAACTAATGTCCCTGTGCTGCTTGGTCCAATAAACTTTCTCTATCAAACAAAATAATAGTGGATTCAATGTTCCTGAGTAACTTATCCCAATGATAATAGTCCCATGAATTCAACTCCGGGAGTTATAAAGAAAATATATATAGGCTAGATGGAGATTTAAAGGGTTTTACAGTAGTTATACCTATTAGATGGAAGGTCAAAAGCTCATGGCATGTAACCACTTTAAATTTCTTGCAGCAATTTTCACTCAGTGGTTGGGCCAACGGTTTGCATTGAAAATAAAATTGAAATATTAGTCATAGATTTTTTTTTTTCCATGTTTTATATCATAAACCCTACATTCAGTATCAAACCAATAAGAATATGATCATTGGAGCAAGACCAGTTCTAATATAAGCTCTTTAAAATGTAAGCAGTTGCTTATTAGATAAAAAAGATTCACATAAAAGAAACAACATATTCATAGAAGGATTGGATACTTGAATGCCATATTTAGAGAATTTTATGTGTTAATGAGTTAGTTGCAGATAAAAACAAAAACAAAAAATTGGAAAGTCCAAATTGGAGGGAAAAAAACCATCTAATATAACGTGGCATATGATGTGTTTCTCTCTCTCACATGTCATTACATTTTTGCCATGTCATTCTATTTGAGTTGCACGCGCTTCATTTGCCAGAATAGATATCTATTAAACATGAAAAAAATAAATAGAAGTACCTTATAAGACCCCACAAAGTATAAGGGGCTATAAGGTTTTTTAAAAAAGTATAGGGTCCAAAATGTGTATTTGGCCCCTATCTATTTAACCGATTAGTACATCTTTCTTCCAAATTGAAGTAATGAACTTAAATTTATAGTGGAGATTTTTCTTCATCGATAAAAATCTAGACACTTCAATTAGTGTCAATGCAAATCAAAGGTAAGGATTGTTTAAGCACTTCTTAATTTTCATTTTGCCTCAAAAATATTTAAGTTTGGTTGGGTATTTTGTGAGATTGAAGACCAAATACATAGATCGCCTCCTGAACTTTCAAAGAAAAATCCTACGGCACCTTTAATTTTGCGAGGGACCACTTATGCACTTGAAGTTCACTTTTTTGCATCATTCGTACACCTCTCCATGCTGGCAAACGAGAGCATGTAGTCAATCACAGGTAAGAGCGTGAAGTACATAAATTTATGCCAACACGGAAAAATCTTGTCCACTATGGCGTAAACGATGTCATTTGTGGTTTATCTAGCTACAAACACTCATTTTCACTATATTTAGCTTCTTTAAAGCTGTTTAAATTGCAGACGAACAAGTTTGCGAGAATTTGTTAAACTTAACCCGTTACCTTTTACTCTGTCCTTCCCTAATGAGGCCGCCATACAAGATTAACATTCTAAACCATCACCTCTCTTTCTGTGTGTAATCTCAATTTATCGATTTCCACAGAAATTTTCTTATGAGCTTTTGTAGGCAAATCTGAATTTATTTGTATGATGAAAATTTGAATGCATACCTACCTAGTTTCTTCAATTCTACAAGATTTTAATAAACATGTTTAGCTGAGCTAGTAAATACTTTTGTCTTTGTTTTTTT
Source organism: Jatropha curcas (assembly GCF_041381405.1). Lineage (NCBI taxonomy): Eukaryota > Viridiplantae > Streptophyta > Magnoliopsida > Malpighiales > Euphorbiaceae > Jatropha > Jatropha curcas. The sequence goes on from NC_143157.1 coordinate 46,487, forward strand.
CTTGACATTCTTGAGAAACATAAGAAATGAAATCCAAGAAACTTGATGGAAAGTTTCATTTTATGGTAAACTTGAAATTTTGTTGTAACTGAATAGGAAAATTGATGAGTAAGATATTATTGCAATTTTGAAGATAAGCCACCAAGCAAAACCCACTCCACATTGAATTGCTAATTTTGCTAATGCTTTCTTGATAATTGTAGGGATTATTGTTATTTGTCCTCTATGAATAGTCCTTAACCTCTTCTTAGGAAAACTCCTTTTAACTGTAAATTCTCCAACGAAAATGATTTCATTTCAGGTGAAAGGAATTTTTTTATAAAGAAAATTTTTTGAACCTTAAGGGTGAACTTGAGATGATAAAAGTTGCTAACAAAGAACAACTTCATGAGGAGAAGAATGACTCAAAGTAAATGAAGAAGAGAGGGCTAATGTGGCAATAAAAATTGCATATATGGCAATAAAATGGACCCATGTTCAATTACTTATCCATGTCGGCATGTTTGTGCTTCATGTGCGAGCTCAGAACATAAATGATGAAAAAAAATGAACTTCAAATGCATAAGTGGTCCCCGCAAAGTTAAGGGTACCATATGATTTTTTTTAAAAAAAAAAAAAATTCAAGGGGCAATCTATGTATTTGGCTTGAGATTGAACGATAAATGTCAAAACTCAGAATCACTGTGTATGGAGGTTGACAGTGAGTTTCAAAGCTGTTTTCCGGCAAAGTAGCTCACTGTCAATAGAAATTGGAGTTGGATTTGAGACTGGTTTTGCTAAATTTGGTGAAGTTTGAGAAAAAAATGGCTTCTTTACTGGCAAATCAACATATTATAAATAAAATCATATTTATTGTAATTGTAAAGACCAATTAAGTAAATACACAACCAAAGATTCTTGTTGAGCCAAAATCAATTTGAGCCATTTAGCGTTGCTCATAAGTTTATTAGTTAGTTAATATGTGTGTGTTATATATTAATGCTAAAATTGAAATAACGTTAATTAAAGCATCCATTTTATTTATAGAGTTAAATTTTATTAATGTCAAAATAATTCTTTTTTAATTATATGTTTTTGACCACAAGAACATGATTATTATTTTATATAAAATAAATATAACTATTATTTATTATCGACTTTCATATCATTATTGTATTCAAGATAAATTAGGGAATATAAGTATGATTAAATTTTTAATTTGGAACTTATTTTAACTATAATTTACAAAATTCAATTAAATTATATATTTTATATTACAATATAATTTATCCTACAAATAAATTTTAATTGAAATTCATTTATAACTAAATTCTGCATGTTGAATTTTGTTGCATTGGAGTGTTAAAATTTGGTATAACTTAGAGGAATTTCGTAAGCGTTGTATCTTGTAAAAACCTTTTGCAATAGAATAATTTCAATTGACTTATATTTTTTTAATTAAGAATTATTTTATTCAATTAAAAAAAAAAAAAAAGGATAGGACAGGGATGTAAATTGACTTAAATGTCGAGGCGTTTTGGTAATTCTAAGTCCAGTTTCGGGTTAATAAAAAATTGGAAAAAAAATTCATATATATATAATGTCTTTTTGCTCTTCACATAAACGCTGAACGGCCTAACCCTAACCCACTGAGACGAAGCTAGCTGGCGGCGAGAGTTTCTGAGGAGGACGAGAAGGAAGAAGCTTAAAAATGGTAAAATTGCTTAATCTCTAGCTTCTCTAATGTACGATTAAATCAGTGTCAATGGCGGTTTTTAGTGGAAATGAATATTTATTTTGTCTGATCTTGTTGATTAGTGTGAGAGAAAGAGAGATTCTATAGTATCTTATTTTCCTTCGATATTATAAAGGAGCAAATTGAAGGGGTGTAACAATCTCTGCTCTTGTTTCGGTGTTTACGATGGGGTACCCTTGTTCTGCATTATATGCATTTGAGTGTTGAAGAAGTCTTTTTTGGATCTAGAGAAGATTTGTTCTGTGGATTTTGAGAATTCAAAAATTTCTTTTCTATCGTATGACATTATAGTTCTGCTTTTAGACTTATACGACCCTAAACAAAACTGATTCTTGTTATAGAGGGTGCTCCTTTTTGTTCCTACTTGGTGCTGTCGAACCCTTTAATCGATTCTTCTTTGCAGGTTATAGAAATAGAATCACAGTGTTTGTCTTATTTGTTATATACTTGTACTGTCGTTTCTGTTGCTTTGAATAGAAGTATTATATGTATAAACTGCTAGAGTTCTTTCATTCTGTTTTTTATTTACTATTTTTCTGGTGCATTACAGGCAAGAGGGTTGAAGAAACACTTGAAGAGGCTTAATGCCCCGAAACATTGGATGCTTGACAAACTTGGTGGTGCATTTGTATGTTACTAATCTTTGACTTATTGTTTTTATGTTATGTGTTCCTTTGTTACTGCACCCTGGCTCCTTACTGTTGATTTTTTTTGTCTTGCATTGTGGCATTAGGCGCCCAAACCATCATCTGGACCTCATAAGTCCAGGGAGTGCTTGCCTTTGATCCTTATTCTGCGCAACAGGCTGAAGTATGCTCTCACATATCGTGAAGTCATCGCTATTCTGATGCAACGACATGTTCTTGTTGATGGGAAGGTTAGGACGGATAAAACATACCCTGCTGGTTTCATGGGTATGTGAGCTTACCCTTTATTGCTTTTAAGTTTTCTTTTATTTTTGTTTGCTTATTATTTTAATGGATTTAATGTTCTAAATGTGAGTAGATTTTATTTATCTTTCCCTTTGAAGTGGGTGCTTCCAAAAGGCCTCTGTAACTAAATTCTGCGTTTGCCAAATGCAATCTGATGTGGATTTTTTTACATCTCTGTTCTTGTTATCATAATGTTATCCGTAATTAAGATTACACCCCTGTGCTTAGCTTGTACATGATCCTCTTTGGCATTTTACTGCCTTGCGTGATGCAATCTCTGTTTGTAATATATACTTTGATATTTGTTTAACAGATGTTGTGTCGATTCCGAAGACAAATGAGAACTTCCGTCTCCTGTATGACACTAAAGGCCGCTTCCGTCTCCACTCCATTAGAGATGATGAGGCAAAGGTTTGTCTGATTCTTCTGCTTAAGGCTTAAGTTTTGTGCTCCGTTGTTTTTTTCAGTTAATGTGTAATGTCTGTCTTGGCACTAATCTGATGGAAACAATGTTAGTTGTGTTAGTTCTGTAGTGATTTCTCTTGTATGGCATATGACGTGTGATTTTAATTGCATTGATTCATACAGTTTAAGCTTTGCAAGGTCCGATCTGTTCAATTTGGCCAAAAGGGCATCCCTTACTTGAACACCTATGATGGCCGCACTATTCGCTACCCAGATCCTCTAATCAAGGCTAATGACACCATCAAGCTAGACCTTGAGAGCAACAAAATAACTGACTTCATCAAGTTTGATGTTGGAAACGTTGTCATGGTCACTGGAGGTAGGAATAGGGGGCGAGTTGGAGTCATTAAAAATAGGGAGAAGCATAAGGGGAGTTTCGAGACTATTCATATCCAAGATGCAACTGGCCATGAGTTTGCCACCCGGTTGGGCAATGTGTTCACCATCGGAAAGGGGACCAAACCATGGGTTTCTCTTCCCAAAGGCAAGGGTATCAAGCTCTCGATCATCGAGGAGGCAAGAAAGAGGCTCGCAACTGCTCAGACTGTTGCATGATAGTGTTTTGAAATGTTTATCGGAGTAATTTTGGTAGCATTTTTAAACTTTTATTCGAGCGTTTTATGCTAGAGCTTATTATTGACCTTGACTGCAATATTGCTTCACATTTTAAGCTTAAGGTTTTTGAAGGGATTGATTAAAATATAAGAAATTAAGACCGTTTCTTTTTTCATGGTCATGTTATTATAGTGTTTGCTGCCTGTCATACAATTGAGTCGATAAAGCTCATATGATAGGGGTTCTGGAAATCTTATGTTTGCTTACATGATGCGTTTGTGCTCCCTCTATTACTGTTATTTTGATTAAAAAATTTTAATAAATTTTGGTTGATGATTCTGTGTTTAGTTGGAAATAAGGAATGAAATAAAAATGTAGTACGGAAGGAAATAGAAAATATAATTCATTCCTGGGTGTTTAGTAACCACGGAATAATAATAAAAAAAAAGTTAAAAGTGTATTATGCAATTTATTTGGTAGAAATAATAAAAGATTAAGATGATGATGAGCTGGTTAAATAATAAAACTGCTGGTTCCGAATCGGAACCAAATTTAGATAACTCTTTTTTAACCTTTTTAGTCTTTTTAGCTAAATAAGAAAATTAATAACAAATAATAGTATTAAATTTAAAAAAAAAAAAAGGACTAAAAAGAGTAAATTAATAGTTTTAAAATTTATTAAAAAATTATAACTACACAAAACGTAAATTTAAAATTCTTTACTAGCTTTTAATTTCTATAAATTTAAATTGATAAACATGTCAAAAAAATGGAATTTTACTTAATTTATATTAGGAAAAAAGAAATGATAGGAGAAATTCAATGAAGTTTAAAGAAAAAGAATTGATATTATAAAAAAGGAAGATTGTTAAGGTATTTATAGTTCATTTTCCGTTTGTTAACTATTATAAAGGATAAAAATGTCTTTTAATTTTATTTAATATTTAACAAAAAATATCATAATATGAATTTTTTATTCCAATATATACCCTTCAAGTAGCGGTTTTTTTGCCTGTTATAAAGGAGTAAAATGCATTTCCATCTAAATTAAGAGTTAAAAAAAATTACAATATAAAGTTTTATTCTAAAAAATACCCTTCAAATTGCTGTTTTTTAACCGTTGTAGTTGTAAGGGAGAAAAAATATCTTTTTATTTTTATTTAAGAGTCAAAAATAAATTTTAAATAAATATTGTTTAATTCATATGTAAAAAATATATATTATAAGCGATAAAATATTTAAATTAAAAAAATTTAAATGAGGATTTTTTTTTTCGCTTTTTCAACTTATAATTTATAAATTATATTTATACTAATAAATTTTAAGATCATAGTAAAGTTACTGCATTTAATGATGAAAATAAAATTAATGTAGCAATTAAAAATCATGTGTGAAGTTCTTCTAAAAAAAAAAAAAAATCATGTGTGAAATGTGATTTTTTTTTTTTAACGGTTTCAAAACTAAAACCCCCGGTTTCAAAACCAAAACCGGCGGTTTCAAAACCAAAAACCGTCAATTTTCGTTACGATTGGAACCTTGAAACATTGATCACGGTTCTATTTCGATTCGGTTTTAGTTTGGAATCGAACCGTGGTCATGTCTAGCTGAATTGAAATAATATAATTTGGTTCAGTTTTTAAAATGGTTTATACATAACACTAAAATCATACTCTTTCCATCCCATTTTATTTATATGGTTCGACAAAACACGTATATTAAGAATTTAGTCAATAAAAGCTATTTTATCTTTTTTTTTTACCCTTTAACTCATTGAAGATATTAAAAAAATCTATCATTAATGAATGATCACAAATGTTATTATGAGAAAAATAATTATTTACATATCTAAATTTAGAACCCTACAAACATTTTGAAACATCTAAAAAAAAAATAACAAGCAAACAAAATGAGAGTGATGGAGTATATATTGATTTAAAAACTAAACAAGAAACTTTTTATTTTTTTTGAGGGGATATACAAAAGACATTTTAATGCCGTTGAAAGTTACAAACTTATATATAACTAATTAATTAAGTAAATAATATTCAGAAAATAATAAATTTCTCAAAGTAAATTAAGTTAAAGACTAAAGAAAACTATTTTATAATTTTGTAGATTATATTTGGTATAAAGTTTAGTTACTATATTATATACTATTATATGTATGGTCTACGGTTCGGTTTGGATTATTCAAATAAAAAATTGAACCGGAACTGTAAACTTTTTTTTTTTTTCAAAATTTATAAACGAAACTGTTTTTTCATGGTAAACAAATTGAACTTAACCGCTGAATTTGGTTTGGCGGTTTTACAATGAATATTGAACATCCCTAAGAGAGAGTGAGATATAGATGAATTAGGATTTAATATGTGAATAAATACATTATTAAATAACCTAGGAATTCTATTTTGAATCCGTGTATATATTAGCATACGTAGTGATAAAGTATAATTTAATTGGTCTTCTTAATATAAACTTATATGAAGAGTACGATGAGAATTTACGAGTTCAAGTCCTCGTGGCCACAATTTATGACTCCTAATGAACCAAACAAATATATATATAATCACATGTATATAAATTCACAATATTTAACTCAGTGGTTTAAATGAAAATAGAAATAAATAACCAGAGAGCAGAAATAAATTAAGAATAATACAAAGGCTTTGCTAGAGTCAATTAGAGAATAAAAATAGCGTGCGTTTTTGAATAGGAATGGGACAAGTGTGAGGAAGAGCAAAATGGAAGGATAAAGAAAATGAGAAATTTGTGGGGCTCAAATGGTTACTATGCTTCCATGAAAGAGGATCCTTTGATATATAAATGGAGAATGGGAGCATTAGGAACGCAGAAAAAAGCAAAACATGATCTTCTTCCATTGAAGAAAGAAAAAAAAATTATCAGAAAAAGCTAATAAATAAAGTAGGAAAAAATAAAAAAAAAAAGTAGAATATACCAATATTAAAAAAAATGGGTGGCATTATAAAAGTTCTATTAGTATGCCTGGTTGCAGGAGCGATGTTGGGTGTAGAAGGTGAAGATCCTTATTTGTTCTTCGAATGGAATATCACCTATGGTACCATCTCTCCTTTGGGAGTTCCCCAGCAAGCAATTCTGATCAACAATGAATTTCCTGGACCCAACATCAACTCTACGACTAACAACAATGTTGTTGTCAATGTCTTCAACAACATTGACGAGCCATTCCTTCTCACATGGTAAATTAATTTTTATTTTTCATTACATATGTATATATATTTAAATTTTTCATTTCATATTCAATTGATGAATATGCATTTTTGTTGTATATAGGAGCGGAATCCAACAGAGAAAAAATTCTTGGCAAGAAGGAATGCTCGGAACGAACTGCCCCATCCAACCTGGAACCAATCACACCTATCATTTCCAAGTCAAGGATCAGATTGGAAGCTTCATCTACTACCCAAGCACAGCCATGCACAGGGCATCCGGTGCTTTTGGCGGTCTCCGTATTAACAGTCGTTTGCTCATCCCTGTCCCTTATGCTCCACCTGAAGATGACTACACCGTCATTATTAATGACTGGTACACTAAGGACCATAAAGCTCTAAGGAGTTTCTTGGACGAGGGACGTGTTCTGGGAAGACCTGACGGTGTTCTAATCAACGGTAAAAATGCCAAAGGCGATGGTAAAGACGAACCTCTCTTCGAAATGAAACCTGAAAAGGTGTACAAGTACAGGATTTGCAATGCTGGGCTTAAGGCATCGTTAAACTTTAGAATCCAAGGACACACAATGATGCTCGTAGAAATGGAGGGATCCCACACGGTGCAAAATGTGTACGAGTCTCTTGATGTTCATGTTGGCCAATGCTTTAGCGTGCTTGTTACAGCCGATAAGGAACCCAAGGACTATTACATGGTGGCTTCCACCCGATTCCTTAAAACAGTCTTAACTGCAAAAGGCATTATAAGATATACCAATGGCAAGGGCCCAGCATCACCTGAACTCCCAGAAGCTCCCGTTGGATGGGCATGGTCTTTGAATCAATTCCGTTCTTTCAGATGGAATCTCACAGCAAGTGCTGCCAGGCCAAATCCTCAGGGCTCATTCCATTACGGATCTATCAACATTACTCGCACTATCAAATTTATCAGCCAAGCCACCAAGGCAGGCGGCAAGCTTCGTTACGCCGTTAATGGTGTTTCTCACACTAATCCTGAAACCCCACTAAAGCTTGCTGAATATTTTGGCATCGCAGACAAAGTTTTCAAGTACGACACCATTAAGGACGACCCACCAGCTAAAGTTGAAGAGGCTACCCTAGCGCCTAATGTGATGAACATGACCTTCCGTGATTTTGTGGAGATCATCTTTGAGAACCCTGAGAAGACTATTCAGTCATGGCATTTGGATGGTTATTCTTTCTTCGCAGTCGCAGTAGAGCCTGGCACCTGGACTCCTGAGAAAAGGAACAACTACAATCTTCTTGATGCAGTGAGCAGGCACACTGTGCAAGTATATCCCAAATCTTGGGCAGCCATTCTTTTGACATTTGATAACGCTGGAATGTGGAACATAAGGTCTGAGATATGGGAGAAGACTTATCTGGGCCAACAGCTTTACGCTAGCGTTCTTTCTCCTGCACGCTCTCTTAGGGACGAGTACAATATCCCAGACAATGCTTTGCTCTGCGGGCTCGTGAAAGACTTGCCCAAGCCTCCACCTTACGTCATCTAACCAGCTTAAGATCTAATTATTCCATACCTCTTTGACAGAGAAGAGTTACAAGTTGTGGAAGCAAATTCATAGATGCAGTAGGTGATTCTACATAATAACTGGGTTGGAGTCTGTTGCCTTATTCAATTGTGTTCGTCGGTATAAACCCCTTTCAAAATGCCATCTCATTTTTGTTTTCTTTTTTAATTCTTTCATATTGAAATTTACAATATTTCATTTCTTGTAATGAAACATGTAGCCACATTTGGATGGATCAGTTTTTATTTTTATGTAATCTATAAATTTATTAAAACTCCCTAAGACAGTGTAAAGAATGAAGATTTTCTTTATCCGTATAGAAGAAGTTTGTATTGAAACTTAGATTAACACTATTTAAATATAAGTCGGTAGATTTAAAAATATTTAAATTACCTTTTACTTTTAAAACCAATTTATTTTTTAAAAAGCAAAATTCAGTTTTATTCATTTGTTATGATTATTTTTGAGATTAAAAAAACATACACTATATTAATTATTTTTAACAAATAATAAGAGCATAAAATTAGAGAAATAAATTAAAAATTTCAATACCCATACATAATTTTCTTTTGCCCATGTATTAGATTTAGATTATTTAAATATTAATTTTATGTATCTAATAAAAATTTCACTTCAACCTTTTTAAAAAGTAAAAACAAAACTTCAAGATATTAGTTCCTACTTCAAAATAAATTAATTAAAAACTAACAAATAATCAATTTTTCTTTATAATACCAAATTTGCTTTCGATTTATGAAAAATTGTATGTTTCGAAAATTTCAATTAACTTTGTAAATATATCTTAAATATTATATATTTCATTATTTTACTAAAATAATAGTTGTCATCATATTATAATTTCAATCATTTCAAAATTTATTTCCTGTCCATGCTTTTAAGTAGTACTAAATTATAATTGCAACTATGTTTTTCTATTAATAAATATAAATACTATCATACCAGTAGGATATTTTATACATATTTTAACATAAAGTACTAAATAATAATTTTTGCAGTTTTAACTATTTAAAAGTGATAAATAAATACAATTTTATAATATGAAACATTCAATAACTGTAATTTGACATGTCAAGTGTTCAATAAATATAAATCGTTTATTTGAAAAATTAATTTAATGGATCTTATAAAATTTAAGGATGCCTTATATTTTTTTTTTTTAAAAAAATAAAGTCTAGTGTCAATCTATACATTTAGCTTTTTTTTTTTTTTTTTTTTTTAAAAAAGAAGCTCTATTTTCCTTTTTTTTTAAAAAAAAAAGCTCTATTTTTAAAAAGTTTTTTTTTTATATTAATAAAAAAATTTGCATACAAAAGTCTTAATAACCTATATAAAATTTATAAATAAATAAATTTAACTATATTATATTCAAGTCCACAATCTACATTAAAAATGTAATAAACAAGTAATTATCTCAATGGTTAAAGCTAATTTTAAAAGATTTAGGTATCAGGGTCAATAGACTCAATTCCAAATATTATAATTTTTGCAATTGGGCCAGGTTGGATCAGTATTGGGCTTCATCAAAGAACTTAAAACCCAATCCTTAACTATTTTAGTTTTTCTGGGTTTGATAAAAAAGACCCTAAACTATGGAGTTTGTCGGAATTGTATACTATTTTCAACTTTTTGGCAACCATATCCTGAAATGAAAGTTTTGTCATTTGTGCACCCTAAAATCTTTTTTTTTTCTTTTAAGATAATATTAGGATTTCATTAAAAAACTTCAAATCAGTACAAAATATTATAGGGAGGATATAACTCATTTCCTGAAGATCAGATATAGAATAAAAATTATAAAATAATTATTGTTTGCTAATCTAATAAGAAATTTTAATAAAAAATAGAAGATGAACTTGAAGAAAATGAATAAATCTTCAAAAGTGGTTGATTAGATGAACTTCCTGAATCTTCTTTAATTATGGCGTAACTATCTATGAATTTGTTGCTTTCATAGATGCTTATGATGAGCACAAAAGATTTGAACCACTAAATTCAATAGCGGAACAGATCGCACTACCAGGCTCCAAAAGACGAAGATAATTGTGTAGTTGAAAAATTCTCCATAAATTGCAATCTATCTAAATAAACCAAAAAATAAAAACAACAAAATAAAACTCTACATAAAATGAAGAGATCATAAACTCCACAAAAGATGAAGATAAAATACAAACAATATCAGAAACATAAATAACATGAATCTAATGTTAGAATATACATAGATCTGTAATTTATTTAACAAAAAACATAAAAATTTGCAACAGAACTAAAAGTATACTAAAAATATAAGAAATGACTATCACAAGAGACAAGAATCGACCTCTTCCTGTATCTACGTGTTTTATTTTGTGTTTTAATAGAGAGAAGGGAAAAAATTTAATGGCGAACGGGAGAGAGAGAGAGAGGGGGCCCGCGGTTACGAAAACCATCCCTCCGCAGCCTAAAATCTAATTAGAGCTAGGATTTGAATAAAAAAAATAAATAATATGGATCCTGCATTAATCTAAGCTCTTAGTTTAACCTAAGGTCAATTATTCATTATCCAAAACGACGTCGCGTTCTCACATCCATTGGCCACCTTCATCAACCTCAATCCCTTGAAGATCATCAAGGCAACTCATCGGATTGGATGTGAAAAATTAAAGTGTATAAGACTGGTGGTTTTTTGACGATTCATTATACTGTGGCCATCAATTGATTCTCAGCGCCGTTGCCAAGACTAATGGTCATTAAATGTTTTTTTCTTTTCCTTTTCTCCCTTATATAAAATTATTTAAATTACAATTAAATATTAAAGTAAACAATTTTAAAGAATAGTTTTTAAAAAGAACAGTATAAAAAATTTGGATATCTCGTTTTTGCATATATTTATTTAAAAAGCTAAATTTAAAAATTCTGAGAATTTTAACTATATATATATATAATTTTAGAAAAATATATTGAATCAAATTATAAAAGAATAAATTAAAAGTTTCAAAATTTTCTAAAAAAGTAATTTTCTTATGTAAAAAATAAATTTGCAAAGCTTAATTATATATATATAATTTTAAAAATATCCAATCAAATCACAGCAACCTAAAGAAAAATATTAAAATAAGGAACGTGAAATTCAAATGTGACAGGTATTATGGAAATAGAAATAGTAACGTTAGTTATTTTAGGATAAACAACTGCGTTAGTTATTATAGGATATCTTAAATTAACCGAAGATATTATTGAAAACCCATAATTTCTCTCTCTCATTCCCATAGATAAGAAGTAAAAAGTTACACATACAATTAATTATTATTTTTAACAATAAATGTAAAATTATATAAAGTTTAATGTTATTAATTAAATTGCCGAATGCATAAAATCCCCCTGAACTTTTTCATTTTAACCATTTGTCAACTTTAACTTTGTGGGGATCCTAATTAGCCTCTTAACTTGCAATTTTTATATCTTTTACACCCCTATTCAATCACAGAATTCAACATGAAATACAATTGCTTTTACATGGCAGTTTTTTTTTTAAACAAGTCTGCATATTTTATTCCATACGACATTTATATTTGTTAAACCAATGTAAACCCATTAGAAATTTTTAAACCAATTAAAAAATCAAGTAAAAACCCATGATTTGGGCCAAACTAAACCTTAATCAATCCAAACCAGCTCTAGCCAATTAGAACGTTTTAAATTTCCCCTAAGTCCTAAATCTATCTTCTTGCTTCTCCCCGATCGTGCACAACCCTCCCCTCCATTTTTATTTATGTTTTTTTTTTATCATCTGCTTGTGTCCGGCTAGCATTGACTCCTCCCTGTCATCGTCACATCTCCGTCATCCTCTCGCTCCCCACTTTCGACCTGTGTAGCGTAGCAACGGGGGAGGTGTTGAGCTGCGATTCCCTTGTCGTCGTCACATCTCCATTTGATAGCTTTTAGGGTTAAAAAGAATTCTTTTTTTCATACCTTTCAATCTATAAATTACAGAGTTTATATACACAACATATAATTATTATAGAATATTACAATAATTGCGTTTGATCCTTTCCTTATTTGCTTGATCCAATTTCCTTATTTTTCTGATTCTGATTGATTTCCTTATTCTTACACCATCATCCTCTCCCTCTTCACTTTTGACTTGTGTAGCGCAGCAATCGGGGAAGTGTTGAGCTGCGAATCCTGATCAAGACAGCCACCACCCTTTTGTTTTCTTTTATTTTTTGGCATGACTAGCCAAGGAATGGCCGGTTAGACCTTCTCTTTATCTGTAGCAGTTTCTTCGACTGCTGTTCTTTTTTGTTTTTCAATCTAGTAGGGCACAACAAGGAGACGGGAAGGGAGCTGCATTTGTGCAACAACAAAACGCTGTTGTTTGTGCCACGTTGGATTAAAATGAAGCATTCAAGCTTTCTTTGGACATTGAATTCACGCGCTACTGTTCTAGCTTACAATGGGCTTGTAAATTACAAAAAAAAAAAAAAAAAAAAAAATCGAGTTCAAGGGCTAATTCGGTCCCCGCAAAGTTGAAGTTGACAAATGACTGAAATGAAAAAGTTCAGGAGGGATTTTATGCATTCGGCCTAATTTAATCCAATATTTACCTTAATCAAGTCTAATTTTGGGTACTTGAATAATCTTGATTTTAAATAGTGTTTTGATTCATGGGAATCCAATGGAGAGGAAAACTATTATAGATTACATAGTAAATATTATAAATGACACCGTAAGAGGTTACCCTCCCTTTAAATAACATTCACCATAATAATTTTATGGAGTTTAAAACCTGTTATTCCCTAAATCTTTTACATACGTGAGAAAACCAAATAAATCATACTTAATTGGTTTAATTTTGCATTCTAGAACTTTCTTAATTGAACTATTTTATTAAACACTTAAAATTTGACAAACCAATGTACGTACGTAATATAGAAGAATTATGGATGCAAGACAAAGCACAATCAAAGAAAAAAATTTTCATTTTTAACTAAGAATAGAGCAATTCTAGCTGTTCAACTAAAGTGGTGGTAAGAATAGAAATGGTTTTTATTTATTTTTAGCAAATTTGTTACAAGTGTAAGGATAGCCATAGAACATTTCCGTAATTCGTATGGTTTATGTTTTCCCTATGGAGTATAAAAGGGAAGAAAGGGGCAATGTAAAAAACATAGAAGAAGATATACATCTTCTTCCATCAGTGACAGCAAACATATACATATATATACATATAGTTTTGAGATAGAATAGGAAAGGGTTAAAACACAAAACATATATATTATAAGAAGAAGAAGAAAAAGAAAAAGAAAGGGGTTGGGGGAGATGGATGGGGTGATGCATGTGTTATTTTTATGCTTCCTTTCCGGGGCAATGATAGGGGTAAATAGCGAAGACCCTTACCTGTTTTTCACATGGAAAATCACATATGGCACCCTCTCCCCTTTGGGAATTCCCCAACAGGTCATTCTCATCAATGATCAATTTCCTGGACCTCTCATCAACTCTACAACCAACAACAATATTGTCGTTAATGTCTTCAATAACCTTGACGAACCATTCCTTTTGACATGGTAATTTATTACTTTCATTCTTAATTCATATATATTTAATTTCATCGTTATTAATTTTTATTTATCACTAATAAAGTGTTAATTAAAGTGGCAAGAGATATTAATCTCCGTAAGAGGAAGCTCATATATGCATACTTGTGAGGTGTTATGCTTATTGATTACAGCTTTCTGGTTCTACCCAAAAAAAAAAAAATTGTAATATAACCACTAGTTAGTAATTCAATGACGGAACTAGGGGATTGCCAACAATGGTCAACTCCTTAATTTTAATTTATTTTGAAATTTACATAAAATTTTATCTTTTATCTATAGTACAGTGATTTGTTTCTATATCGCCCTTCTAAATTTCGAAAAAAAAAAAAAATCTCCTCTAATTATTTTTTCTTGTTTTCCTAATAACCACAATAGTTGAACTTTCAGCTCTAAAAGTCTCATTGTGTTTGTCACAGGAGTGGTATTCAACAAAGGAAGAACTCATGGCAAGAAGGTGTGCTTGGCACCAATTGTCCTATTCAACCTGGGACAAACTACACCTATCACTTTCAAGTTAAGGACCAGATCGGGAGCTTCATGTACTATCCAAGCACCGCCCTTCACAGGGCCGCCGGTGCTTTTGGTGGCCTCAACATAAATAGCCGTTTGCTAATTCCCGTCCCTTATCCCGATCCTGAGGATGATTACACCGTCATTATTAACGATTGGTACACCAAAAGTCACAAAGCTCTGAGGTCATTCTTGGACAGTGGACGATCACTTGGTAGACCAGATGCTGTTCTCATCAATGGCAAAACCGCAAAAGGAGATGGCAAGGACGAACCTCTCTTCACCATGAAGCCTGGAAAAACCTACAAGTACAGAATTTGCAATGCTGGGCTCAAAACATCCATTAACTTCAGAATCCAAGGCCATACGATGAAGCTTGTAGAGATGGAGGGCTCTCATGTGATTCAAAATGTGTACGAGTCACTTGATGTTCATGTTGGGCAGTGCCTTACCGTTCTTGTGACAGCCGATCAAGCACCCAGGGATTACTATATTGTGGCTTCCACTCGATTCATTAAGACTATTCTTACTGGTAAAGGCATCATTAGATACACTAACGCAAATGGTAGAAAAGCATCACCTCAATTACCAGAGGCACCTGTAGGATGGGCTTGGTCATTGAACCAGTTCCGTTCTTTCCGCTGGAATCTGACAGCAAGCGCTGCTAGACCAAACCCTCAAGGCTCTTATCATTATGGATCAATCAATATTACTCGTACTATCAAACTCGTTAACTCGGTCAGTAGGGCAGGCGGAAAGCTTCGTTATGCTATCAATGGCGTTTCTCACGCTGATCCAGAAACCCCATTAAAACTTGCCGAGTATTTTGGGGTTGCAGACAAGGTATTTAAGTATGATACAATTCAAGACGATCCGCCTGCTAAAATTAGGAAGGTCATCACACAGCCTAATGTTGTAAATATGACCCACCGAAATTTTGTGGAGATAATCTTTGAGAACCATGAGAAGAGCATTGAATCATGGCATTTGGATGGATATTCCTTCTTTGCAGTGGCGTAAGAAATGCTTCTGAAACTTATGATTTGAATTATATATATTGTGTTTTAACTCTAACAAACGTTTGTAAATGAATAACAGAGTAGAGGCCGGCACATGGAGTCCTGAGAAGAGGAAGAACTACAATCTTCTTGACGCAGTGAGCAGGACGACAGTCCAAGTATTCCCAAAATCTTGGGCAGCAATTCTGTTGACATTCGACAATTGTGGGATGTGGAACCTAAGATCTGAGATGTGGGAGAGGACATACTTGGGACAACAGCTTTATGCCAGCGTTCTTTCTCCTGCAAGATCTCTTAGAGATGAGTACAATGTACCTGACAATGCTATGCTATGTGGACTTGTTAAAGGCTTGCCCAAGCCCCCACCTTACACTATTTAAACTCCACTATGCATTTTCTTTTTCTTTTTTTTTTTCTTTTTCAAATTTTATGTGATAACCCTTTCCAAAATATAATAAAAATAAAAAATTATTCCATTTATTCTCCTCTGTATCAGTTTGCTGGAGTCCCTTTGTGTAATAATTACTGAATTTATCATTCTAAAGCGAATTATATATACCTCCGATCCTGAATATTTCAGGTTTGGAATTTCATGATTTTAAAAATAAAAAATTATATTTATTTAAATTATTATAAATTATTAAGTAAGTTGATTGTATTATTTTTAATTTAATATATCCAAACACCAAATTTTTTTAAGAATTAAAATATTAATTATTATTCATATACGAAGGATAAATATGAAAAAAAAATTATATTTACACTTCCATAAAACGTTCACACATTTTCTATATGTCATTTCTTTATTGTAAGTTGTAATTACTATCTATTGGTTGTATTTAAATGTAATTTGAAAATCTTTATAAAATGAAGCTAGAATAATCTACTGAAAAACCTTTGTTTTAAGCTCATACGCTGCCTTTGTTTTTTTTGTTTATTTATTGACTATAGTTTTTTTTTTTTCTACTGAAAAACCTAAACCTGCTATCAAACCTAAACTTGCTATGGCATAAACAAAATAATAAAAAAAAAAAAATTACATTAATAATAAAGACTTACCTTTTCCGCAGAGCCACAGAGGAGACGCAAATAAATGGAGGACAACCGTCGACCAAGCTGTAACCTTTTCCGCAGTGGCTTCTCCGGCGACCGTTGCTGCAACAAAGAGGAGACATAGTTGCCGGAAACGGAGAAAGAAGGGAAGAGGCACGCTACGATCGCACCCAAGGCGACCAAGGCATTATAAAGCCTTAAGTTTTTACAACCGACAATTTTTAATCCTGCGATATCGTTTTGTATTCAAAGAAATTGCGACCGACTTGCGACCACCATAATCAGTAGCAAAAATATCTATCGCAGATTTGTCACTGATCCCTTGCAAACCAGAAACTAAAATCGGCGCTAAATTGCAGCGCGCATTTTAGCGACGAACCGTGAAACGGTCGCAGATCCGTCTCAAAATCAGTCGCAAATTCATCGCAATTGAGTCGCAAAACAAAAACCAAACCTGCAGGAGTTATTAGCGTAGAATTTGTGACGGATCTGCAATCAGTCGCAAATCCGTCGCGAAAGTTGTCAGGGATTGGTCGCAAATCCGTCGGTGAATATTAAAATTTTTGTAACTTCAACTTTCATCGCAAATGATCGTAACATCATCGCCATATTGCGATTGACACAAAAATCGGTCGCAAAATCGCGTTTTTTTTGTAGTGATTAATAGTAAAGCTGTTTAAGTAAATTACATATTCTTATTTAAAATTAATTAATCTTCCTAATTTTTTTATTATGTATCATAATAATAATTTATTAAATTTTGGATTTAATTAATTATACAATGGTAGCTTAGTTACATATTGAATCGAGCTTATATAATTTTGATTTATATGTAAAATTTACATAAACTATATTTAATCGCATTATAAATAATGATACACATTATAGAGTCATGCGTAGGTTTCATACATATTTCTACATAAGTTAATTTTGTATTTTAATTTCTTCAACACTTTTACATAAATTTTACGGCTCAATACATAAATTTACCCACCCTGTATTTTTTATAAAAAACTTTGAGGTACCCTTTATTTTGACCCATTGTACACTTCAACTTATAAACTTGTACATGTTAAATATTTTATTTGACCTATTGAACACCTTAATTTATAAAACTATATTGATTCAATATTGAAAAATTAAAAAATATAAAATTATTATTCCAAAAGTTGTATTAGCCACATATTAAACCAACATTTTGCATATAAAAGCCAAAAAAGTTTAAAATTTACTGTGTTTAGTGTAAGAAAAAGTGAAATTGTTACAAAAAGTGAAGTTCAGGATGCTACAATGTCAATTTTATAGTTCAATGTCATAAGGTTTTTTTGGTCAAATTTCAGGGGTGAATGATTTATTTGGCTAAATTTTACTCTTTGGAATGGAGTTAACAAAATTATTGCTGAATACATAAATTCACTTATGAACTTTACAATTTTAACCTTGTAATATCCTAAATTTTACCAGTGGCCCATGAATTTTGCAACTTTAACCCTGTGGCACCCTAAACTTTGCAAATAACCTATTGTGTTCTTGAACTTATAAATTTAATAATATTACATACTTGTCGACACTAATATCAATAAAATTTAGAGTTTTTGATTGACTTTCATTTGCAAAAAATATCAACATGACATATAGTTAGTATGACTTTTAAAATAATAATTTTCATAAATTTTAATTTTTTGATAAATGTTTAATTGATCTAATTTTATAAATTGAAATATTAAATAACATAAATTTGAAAATTAAAGTGTTTAATAATTTTTATAAATTTTAATTTTTTAATGAGTGTTTAATTAATCTAATTTTGTAAATTGAAATATTTAATAACGCAAATTTAAAAATTAAAATATTTAATAAATCAAAATAAAAGTTAAAAGTGATATAAAATTAAAATAAGAAAGTTCAAAGGTAAATTTATATATTCGGCCATAAAGTTATACATCGTGTAGTTGTGTAACTTTGAGAGGCCATCTAGTACTAGCAATATAGCATAAGGGTTCACGAAAGAAAGGGGAAAGAAAGAGAAGTCTGTCATTTTTGCAATTACACAAAAGTCAATAGTTACAACCCAATACCTGAATAAGTACAAGCTAAAGGAGCATCAACCACCATTAGGCATTGAAACTGGAATCAGCATTATTGAAAATGTAACAAAGGGTGCCATAGCCACACTATCAAACCGACAGTTACAAATAAATATCTGATGCGCTTCCTCTGTTATTCCCCTATTTAAAGCTACTGACCGACTACCAGCTCCGTAACTTTTCTCTGCTCATCAAACAGATAAATCGGGTCGGATTATTTATAGACTTGAATGAGAAGAGGTAAGAATTTTAACAAGAAACCAACTAAACACAACTGCACCCCCTAATCAAACACCTATTTGCAGCATCAAAGCAAATATAATAATACTATTTTGTTTCTGCACATTCATCTCTGAGGGGGATCCACAGTGCGAACATTTGCACCTGTCATTCCTTCAATTCTCTCTTTTGTGATCTCCACGAAATGACCCACTATCTCATGAAACTGCTTCAGCCCAGATAGCGGAAGAATTATGGACGACCTATCAGAACCAGCAACCTGCAATTGTGATAAAACTTTAATTCCAATGCCTTCAAAGATACCACGATAATACAGTTTAATCACCCCAAAAACAGAATAATAGATTGAAAAAAAAAACAGTATTTTCGCTATCTTATATCATATTTTTAGCATTCTTTACCATCCATATGCCCACCCCCTTTTTTCTTCCTTTTTTGGAAATCAAGTAAACATGCTTTCTTAAGTATTTCAATTTTGCTACTCTATAAACTCTGGTGTATGTGGAAATTTAAGAAGAAAATATGGGATCAATTTATTCTATGGAAAATATAAGGCTGAAGCAAACAGAGTGACCAAATGTTTTAGGTTAAAAGGGATAATGTCAACTCACACACAATGTTACATCCCCAAATGGTCACAATCCCCAATTCACGCTGCCCCATCACAGCAACCACCATTCCCATTGCTAACATCCTATACTATGATACAAAAGCCTTTTGGGATGTGCAAGGCACAAAGTAGAAGTGTTTCAAAAGCCTCTGCCACCCTTGAGCTTCATTATCAAGCAACGCCAATAACTCTAGACTCAGAATGTCCCAAAATTGGCTGAATCCAGTGTCAATGAACCAGATTTCATCAACCATACAACCATATACAACCATATGGCCCAATGGTAGTATAAAAGGAAACAAAGTGTGAGTGCTTTGAAGTAGAAGGAAATGAGCATGCACAAAAAGGGACAATTCAACATGCTCAGATATTTATCACCAGCACATCACACTTGCAAAAGAATGAATAGTAACATATAACAAGCATTACCTAAAGCAATGAGGCATCAAATATTGGCATCTAAGGTATAAGCAGGCAAGACAAAGCCCATAACAAAGAGGGGGCAAAATAATTAATGGTCATGGAACAGAAAGCAAGACAATCTAAAATCATAGAACAAGCGGCAGTATCAAAGAGATCCAATGAAACTCCTAAGAAAAAGATAAAGTGATGTAGAACCAGAAAGAATGAAGGCAAAACAAGGATGAAATCCTTGAGGAAGAGAGAAATTAATTCTCGATAATATTATTCTCAAATGATTCTCATATCAAAGTCTCCTATAGTGTTTTGAATAACTGATTAGGAAGCCTAATCTAATTTCTACTTTCTATATTTATTTTTTTCCTAAAATGAGTACTTCTAAAATCCCTAGCATTGGGATTTGCATCACGAAGATAATACATCATATCCTCTGACGAAAGTTTTGCACGTTTTAGCACAATATTCTTGCCCTTAAGACTTGATAACTGATGAAGTTTATACATCCAATCCTTTGGTGAAGGTTTTGCATGTTTAGGACAATATTCTTGCCCTTAGACTTAATAGGTGCTATTTCATGGTTAGTCATATATAAATAAAGCCCAGGATGACCTAATACAATATGGGCTAAACATCACACTAGATTTTATCTGAATAATGAAGAGGTAAAGCTGTTTTTACTACCCAGGCTACTTTAAATGACCAAGGATGTGGCACTAGTTAAATTTCAAGTTAGAAATTAAAACTTTAGAAGCCACATTCAAAGCACTCCCATAATAAATGGAACCTTAAAAATGTTATTTTCACATTTAAGAAATAAATGGAAATTACGAATACACTTCCAAATATCACTTGTCACTTCCCTCAACAGGCATACCAAAAACTAGTCGCCTAATATAAATAAAAGCACCTTCATGCCAATCACAAGTACAAGATACTCTTCCATAGGCTCAGTACTAAAATCTCATCTAGTTTGTTCGAAGGTTCACCATGATGAGCTAAAAAACTAAATAATGGGCAAAACAAGAAACAGTATGAGTGGTTGATGAAACTTTACAGTTCACAATTGTAGAACAAGAATGAGGAGGTAATGAATCTAATTATCCTTGTCCTTGCTGGAAAAGACCTTTTGGTTGGTAGTCTTAGTAGAAGGAATAGTTGGTTTGAGATTCATTAGAACATTGGTGAGTAGTTAAAACTTTAAAGCAATTGGTAGCCTTAATCTAAGGGGTTTGCTAACATTTCTCTTTTTGGATTTTTTTTTTTCTGTTTTCTTACACTTAAAAGCTTGTGTCTTGGAAAACGTATAATGAATCAAGGAAAAACCATTTTTCAATTATTTTCCTTTTTTGTGTAAACCTCTTTTTCCTGCTTCAACACCAAAAAAGAAAAATATATAGATTTTCATAATAGATCTTTCTTTTATATTTGAGAAATAAAACCAAAAGCCATTCCAAGCAGACCTACTGGGAAAAAGAAAGTCATTGTGCTCGTAATATCATACCTTTAACAATTAACAAAGCTTCAAATGACTACCATGGGTTCCTCATGAAGATTTCTGACAACTGTCTTTCATAGTAGGTGCAAAGATATATACTTTTCTTTCAATTTTGTCTTATCTCTGGCCACGAATCAATAGGAGCCTCACCAAATCTCTCTCTATATCAACTTTATGCCAGTATCACCTAGCAGTCCCTATCAATTCATTTTTAGCATATATGAATATGAGTAATACCTATGACGTTATACAAGTCAAGGAAATCCTCTGATGATTTACCCAATCCATGAAAGCTCCAAGATCTAACTTCATCAACAGTGAGAACACCTATTTTAATTATCCTGGTTGCTATAACCCTAATAGAGAGAGAGAGAGAGAGAGAGAGACTCTTTTGGAGGCGGTGAGGAGACAAAATAGAGTTTTATTGTTTTACAAATTGAACGCAACAAATTTTCTTTCTTTTTTTTTTTCTTTTTAAACATAGGGTTGTAATGCCACTGCAGGTCAGGGAGAGTCTGGATCAAGGTTTTGCTTTGATACAAGTTGATATAGGATGTTCAGTTTTGATTGAACAAGAAAAATATTGAGTTTCAGAAAGAGAATGAGGAAATAAAGAGATGAAATGAAGAAACAATGATCCTCTTTCAATTGTCCATTATTCAATCCAAAAAAGCAACCTATGTTCAATAATTAGAGCCTATAAATACAAAAAAAACACACAAGGAAACCCAGAAAAGATTTATATCTTTAAATAAATAGTAAAAAAAGAACTGAAAATAAACCCTTTAGTAAAAATTTTGGTAAAACTTGCCTCAGAAATCCTCAGGAAATGACCTCTGTTGTTGCTACCAAGATCAAAGAAGAATCTCTTCTGGTCAGCTCTGATTACCTTTGAGACCCCCAAATTCCCAATTTCTTCCTGTGGCGCAAGTTCAACTGACCTATCTACATTCAATTCAGATGCTGGAGCAGGTTGGCTACTGTGCCCAGATATGAAGCCAGCCCCAACATCATCAGACAGGCCAACAAGACGCTCTGATGATTCAGAACTTTGCTGCTTTAACATGCAACAAATAGATTGGGTAAAAATTGACAAGTGAGATCCATCTTACAAATGGTATAAATATTTTTCCAAGGAAAACGGAAGAAAAAAAGTGCATGCAACACAGAGACACCTGGTTGGGTAGCATAAAGAGCCTTGATGCTTCATTGATCTCCGCCAAAATATTCCTGAATGCTGCCCAACCCTCATCCCGTGCACTTCCAGCTGGAACAATAATAGTACTGCGATTTCTACTGACAGAAGCTTCAGATACCTGCATGTATATGTTTATTAGAGCAGTTACAAGAAGAATGTACTAAGTCTAACAGAGGCCCAAAGTGAAAGAAAAGAAAAGAGGTGAAATGGGTCCTTCAACTATTCTTGAATTCTCCAACTCCCGACCACCCCCACTCTACCTCAAAAATAAGTGATGTTTGACTTTGGGGACACGCTATGATCTCTAGTCCACTGAAAAGTTCTTCTAAATCTAAAAATATAACAAGCAGGCCTATTCTTAATGAGATCTAGTTGCAACATAGGAAAGATAAGATCCATCAGTACTCGGTCCTCTTTGGACAAAATCCAGCTATTAGACTATGTCATATTCTATGAAATCCTATAAACTGTGAAGACTGGTGAGGATTGTTCCTATCCTGCAAAGATACTGATTCTATTCAAGATTGGGAGCTTGATTTTATTAGCAAGAACTTAAAAAAAAAAAAAAAAAAAAAAAAAAAAAAAAAAGAAAAGAATTGCCTCCAAGATGCATTATCAATGAAAAACCATATCAGGATCAGACAAGAGCTAGTTACCCTAATTTCCATTGGAATTATAGAAAGAGCACCTGGGCTTTGTAAAGGCATCACACAGATTGCAACATAATCCAGCCAAACTTAAATACCATCTATACTTCACCACAACATACTCAAAACCTTACAGTCTGCTATTTGTATATTTTTAGGAGAAAAACAGCAATTAATATTTTCATTTTGGAGCATAAACAAACAGAAATCCTGTTGTTTTTAAAATTCTGGAAACACTTTGGCTTTATCCATTTATTTCCATAAGCCGCATCCACAAAATTATCTCCCGGACCTATAACTGTTCAGACCAGGATAACCAAATTGGTTAATTTTGGATATTGCATGCCATCAACTTCTACCACTATTTTACTCGTATCAAATTTCCAATAAAAAATACAAAGCTAGAGCATGCATTCTCTTAAGCCACATAATTTGACTTCCAATTATTCACCAGTTACTTCACAGCAAGTTGTAGTATGATGAACAACAGGATGTGTTCAGTCTTCAGAGACGGAGAAAAAAGATGATGTACAAAGAACACAAACACAAAACCAGACTCTTTTGATAGCTAGCTTTTTCTGATCAACTATTCAACTGGGAAAAAGTGAAAAGGTTTCAACTTAATTTATACAGTGCGGTCCATAATGTTTCAGTCCAATTTTCAAGCATAACTTCAAAAACAAACTTATTTGGCATTAAATAGCTGCCCATTGGGGCAAGATGAAGGATAATTGAGAACCGTAGTTTTATCAAATGACTTGTTAATTTGAGCAAAAAAATGAAATCACCCTAGCTAGATTTTTAGTCTATTTGGAAAATTAAAAGATTACCAGCTACTTTTAACAATTCAAACACCTTAAAAGGCATTTGACATCAATTCAAGGAAATACAAGGCTGTGCAATAAAATGTAAATATTCATATGCATATATATATATATATATATATATATATATATATATATATATATATATATATATATATAAAGAATACCTTCAAGAACCGGCCCCTCCTGTTTTCACCAATGTCAAAGTAGAATACCTGCAATGAAATTCAAAATGTGGCGTTAAAGGAAATTAAGATTAAAAAAAAAAAAAAGCGAAAAGAAAAGAAAGAGGAAAAGGGAAAATACCTTGGTGTCAAGCTGCAATTCTTTGCTAAAAAGGTCCTGATCATCAGAATTAACATAGTAATTGAAGAGATCCAAAAACCAAGAAATTCCAGAGAAAGGAACGATTATGGTAGACCTTGTGGCGGACGTCTTTTCAGATATCTTCAAGTAACGCCCACGTGGATTTTCCTTCAGATCAAAATAGAAAAGCTTATGCTCTACCTGCAGCGTTTTACACATCAGCTCCACATCATTTCCTGCACCTCCACCACCACCACTGACACCAGTAGCACCAGCAGCTACGCCTCCTCCTCCTCCACCACCGGAATTCCCCTCCATGAATATACCTATGCTATTGCAATAGTACTTAAACGGTGTTCCTCTTTTAGTTGTTGTGACAAAACACCAACTCAAAAAGTCAAAGCCCAACCCCTAAACTGAGTAGTTATACGAATTCTGGTTCAAAGCAAAAGCAAAGAGTGATGTGATAAGAGTCGGATCTGCAAAATATTTGGAGGAAATTGAAGCTTTGAGTTATGCAACAACTGATTGATTTAGGGTTTGGAGGAGGAAGAGAAAGAGAGGGAGATGGAAGCAGTAGGAGGGATAATAAGGATTGACTTAGTCCCATTTTTTTTTTCTTTTTTTTACTTTAAAAGTAATAATAATTCAGTTTCTCTCTCTGTCACAGACTCACTCACCTTAACTAAAATTGCGTTTTTTACGCTTTTTAACTTACTGCTGCTGAGTGCTGAGGCTGGTAATGGCTGTGCAAACAGCATTTTATTATTGTCCCCTGCAAGTGCCTTGTTTGTTTGTCTGTTTCACTGTATTTGAGTGCTTTGCAATCCTTATCGCTCTCTCCTAGTGCTAAATTAAATTCACCCCTCAAAGTCAAAATACATTGATTCCATTATTATCAATTCAAGCCTTATGTAATTTACGGTGTCAAAATTCACGGAAACACGATTCGTCTAACAATCCGTGTTTTAAACGAGTCATCTATATATGACACGAGTTTAAACAGATTGTGTCATGGATTGATTCATCTAATCCATTTATTTGAAAATAAATATGTAATTTCAAATAATATATATATAAGATTATGCTTGTTACACACGTATTATATATGTTGTATTTTTTACCTATATACGACTCATTTAATCAAATTTGATTGAATTTTTTTATTCGTATATCATCCATTTAATTAAACGAGTTACATGTGTTGTGTTAATGTCAATAGTTAATTTATGTTTCATGTTCGTGTTTAAATATTTGACACGATTATTAAACAGGTTGTGTTCGTATTGACCTTAATCATATGTCGCATGTTAAGTATGTTCGTTTCGAATTTATCACATCAACCCATTTTGATAATCGCATAAATATAAAAAATTTCGACACACTTCTTCATAATCTTATTATTTTTTACTAAAAGAAATTAAATAATTCCCAAAATTGTAATCTTTTACTAAAGTTCTAAAAGATTAAAATTAATTGACATATATAACACAAAATTAGTTCCTTTTAAAGATATTCACAATATATGTGCACATAACAAAAACAAATTAAATAAAATTTATTGCATATTTAATAATGATAATAAAAAGAATATGCATTAAAATATTAAGTCAAGAAAAAAAATGTTGCATACACTTTAAACATTTCTTTCGAATATTATTTTGATAAAAATATTGTATGTTAGTATATTTACAAAGACTTTATAAAATTAAATAGGAAAAACTAAAGAAAAATTAAAAATATATTACTTAAGAATCGATTTATATTAATTAGAAACTATTACCTCTATTTCATAATATTTGTCACATTTGAAATTTCACGTCCCTAAAAAAATCATTAAATTTCTCTAAATTATAACAAATTATTAAGTAAATTGAATATATTACCCATAATTTAATACTAATTATCTAAGAATAATTAAATTAAAATAATAATTATTGGTCATATGCAAAAGGTAAATATTAAAAAAAAATTTATTACTCAATAAAATTATAAATATAATAAATATTTAGAAATGAATTATTTTTTTAAATATAATAAATATTATAAAACAGAAGTAGTAATAAAATGTAAGTATACTTTCGGCTCAATTATAAGCCCAAGATAGAAAGCTAAGTTGAGTCCTCGAGTCTCCTTCTGGCTTTGATCTCATAAACAAAAAGGCGGTTAATTTCTTCCTATACATATAGCCAAATGGTGAATGTTCTAGAAGTTTACTTATTTTATATTTAAGAAACTTATATAAATAAAAAAAAGTCTAATGTATGAATTTGATTCGAATTTTCGACAATTATTTTTATAATTTTTTAATTTTTGAGAAAATTATTAATTATAAATTTAATATTTCAACTTTTGAAAATTTTCTATTTTAATCTCAATAAAAAATATTTACAATTAGATATTTATTAAAAAAATTTTCAATAAGTACCTCCAATTTTCATGGCAAACTGAAAATATAAATAGGACTGCAATGTTGTGCAAAGATGGATTTTTTATTGAGTTACTGGTGGACAACTCAGCAGTCCTCACCGTTACTTTCTTTTGCACTGTATCTTCTCGCCATGCCATCTCTTCATTGACGACCAGCCGATTAGCCACCTTCCACTCTCTAGTCTCCTCCTTCCCAAAACCCCTCAAAACTCTAACTTCATAAATTTTTTGTTTTCAGCTTTAAACGATTTTGCTCCGATCGCCTCCTTTTCAAACCCACAACCACTGAAATGATTCTGCCGTGCTGATATCACCATAAACTTCATAATTAAACCCTAAAGCTTCAAACACCTTCATAAATTGGGACTAAAATAAACACAAAAAGAAAATCGAAGGGGTAGATATGTGAAATTCAAACAAATTTGTGTCTAGGTGTTACTGATGTTGGAGCGCCATTGTTGTCTGGTCTCGATTGAAGATAGAGAAAAGCAGCTGAATCACCAGTATTCCACAGGAAGAAGACGATATCAATAGTGAAAATAAGAAAAAACAAGTGATATCATTATAAAGATTCTCTGCAAACCCAATGGAGAAATCTAAGGATTTGGATGGCGAAAAACAATAACTTTCCTTATGGTGGTTGTTTGGATGGCGAAACCCAGTGGAGAAATCTAAGGAGTCTATCATTTCTCATTTTCTTTTTTCTTGTATATGAAAAAACAAAACGTTTCTTTCTTAGATTTTCGCTTTTATTCTCGTCAGTTTCTCTCTCTAAAGCTGAAACCCAATTACTAGATTGCTTGCAATGGTTAACTAGCTCATGGCAAAGAAGGATATTTGGTTGTTGTTGCAGACAAGAATAGTTGGGTGGGGTGGAGGGGAGGGGTTGTGTGTCACTGTGAGCAATAAAACCTTTTGGATTTTATTGGTAAAAAAAAAAAAAAAAATCTATGTCAGCAAAAAAATCCTTTTGCTATTTTCGATTTGTAGTTGTAAATATCCGTTTGAAAATTTTTTTTTGAGGTTTAAAAAATACTTGATAGTAAACGTTTTCAGTGGGACATAAAATAAAAAATTTTTGAAAATTGTATACTAAATTATAATTAACCTTAAAATGCAGTATACAGTCGGCCCAATTATAGGCTCAACATAGGAAGCTAAGTTGGGTCCTCAAGTCTCTTTTAGGCTTTGAGCTCATAAACAAAAGGGCCGTTAATTTCTTCCTATACATATAGCCGAATAGTGAATGTTCTAGAAGTTCACTTATTTTATATTTAACAAACTTGTATAAATAAAAAAAGCCTAATGCATAAATTTGACCCGTATTTTCTGTAATTATTCTTATAACTTTTTGAATCTTGAGAGAACCTATTATGATTCTGTATTTTTACATTTCAGTAATGATTATGCCTCTCGCTAAAATAAAATAATTTTACAGGAATTTAATCAAGATCATGAATGAACTTTTATAAAATTCAAGAGATCATGAATAGAATTGACCGATTTGGTATCCATATTACTGCTAACTCTGTCATTGACCGATTTGGTATCCATTTGACCTCAAATATTCAAGGAGAACCATTTCATGTTCGTTCAGTATGTTGAGCAGATAGTAATGGTACTCTAACCAATTATAATTGATTAAACATTAATATACCATCTCAGATTAAACATCACAGTACCGGCGTCATCAAACTCCATTTACTTCCTATTTACAATTGTTATTAAGATATTACGACTAACCCAACTTTTCCTTTTAGCAATGCAACAATTTGTGGCGATTTGAAACATGATAAAATTATAATACTAATTAGAGAAACTATAATTTTACCCTGGGTTTTCCATAAATTATTAGTTTATCCCTACATTTTAAAAAACACAGTATAATATCTTCATAGTTTACTCTGTTACAAATTTCTGTCCTTCCGACCATTTTTTACCAACTTTTAGTACAAGTCAAAGAGAAATTAAACAGCCAGAAGAGAGAGATTTTTTTATTTATCCAAAATATCCTTAACAACTTTCCTTTTTTTACGTAAATTGAAACCCTTATTTCTCTATCAATCCTTCTTTGACTCTCTATCTACCTTCACCGTTATTGACAATATTATCAAAAGAGCAAGCTACTATAGTGTGAAGTTGTTGAGTCTATGGGTTAGTAGTAGAAATAGGAGTTGTGGTTGGAAAGGGGCCCGTCAGGCTTGATTTGTGGGGAACAATATGAACAGTAGCAATGAGAGTTTGTATTTGTTGCTGGAATGGAGAAGCAAAAGTTTCCATTGTGTATTAGCAAATCTGGGTCCTTTAATAGTTATAGTCTCAAATTATTATTCAAAAGGAGGGGAAGTTGCACCAATTGGAAGATAAAGAATAGAAGAAATGAAAGGAGATATGGTAATGTCATGTGGATCTTTATTGGGAGGAGATGAAAGTTTTTGCTGTTATTGAGTTTTTTATTGGAATTTTTGTGTTCTTAAAAGAATAAGCACCATTTGTATTTTGTATTCTTGAATTTTTGGAAATTTTTTATTTTATGATTTTTTTGACTGATTTTGTTTTGAAAATTGATATTTTTACATTATTGATGTTCTTTGATGCAAGTGACTTATTAATTAAGGGCATTTTTATCTTTTCATTAGACATTTAATGATAAAGTTATAAAATATTGATGGAAGGACGAAAGCTTGTAATGGAGCAAACTATGGGGATGTTGTAGTGTATTTTTTAAAATGCAAGGATGTTGGTTCATCTTCGAACTACACATCTACTAGAGGGGTCTGACTCTGATACCATTTGTCATGTCCTGGCTCCAACTACCAGAGGAACTGTCCACTTTGGATCAAGCCAATTTCAACCCACCCTGGATTTGAACGTGATCTATACGCTTTTGTCCCACAGTTGAATGGAGAACGTCCTAGGAGATCACCCATCCTAGGATTTCTCTTAAGCGAGCATGCTTAACCATAATGTTCTTCCAACTCTCCTGGTCATTTCACCAAAAGGCGCATCTAATATTTAATTTTTCTGTTTTCAATGTATAACTCAATTCATTCATGCACCCCACATTTCACTATCAAAGATAGCCTCGCCATCTTGGAAACTCTTTAAGAGCCGCTCCGTAGCGCCACTCTCTCCCCTTATTGGACTGCTTTCCTGGGTCGAGTTGTCATAGAAATTGATTCTACAAATTTGAGTTAAACATTTTTATGTGTCTGATATAATGACAATTGTTGAGCTACCTTATTATTATTATTTTATAGGGCTTATATTCAATTTTTAGAGGAGACTTTGTCGAAATTTTGGCAGAATATATTAAGTCATTTCTTCTTTAATTCTCTCTAGTTAATAATTCTATTTATTCTTTCGAGTCTTATATCTTCTTTAAATTACTATTCTATTTATAGACAATCTAGGACCATCTAATATCACACTAGGACTCTACTAGAAACAGTGTTGGATATTTTCTCTATGTAATTTATGAGCGATATGTTACAATACATTATTGTCATCCATACATTATTCATCATCTATATGTATAGACAATCCATACATTATTTACATAATTTGTGCCATTATCTTAGGTTCGCATTGTGAATTGCTATTGGTAGTGGATGCTTGGATGAAAACAAAGCAGAGCCACCAAAGAGTATGGCAGGAGAATTTGTGCATTAGGGTCAAGTACGCATTCTCTATGTTGGATTTGAGATAGTGATGAGTTCGTGCCTCAGAGAGTCTCTAGACCTCATATATTGCATGTCGATAAATTACGTGAATTGTGTTTCTTGTTGACTAAACTTTTTCACTATTTGAATTATTTAATATTACTTATGATGTGACATTTTAAGCATGAAATTTGCAGGAAGCGTCTGACACTATGCATGTATTTGACTAATCCTTGACATTTACTGTTTTTTAGGTTCAGGGGCGAAGTAGTTGTTAAGAAGTCTAGCTTTTCCTCCTCTCCATTAAGGCTTTTAATTATTCTAGATAGTAATTTCTTTTATCAATCTATAAAATTGTTAAATATAGAAGTTTCATACTCACTTAGGATTCATTTTGGTCTATTACTATTATGTGTTGTGTGTTATTATATGTGGAAGAGGATAGTTGAGCCTCCTTTTATTGTATTCTTTTTTTTTTTTTTTTGACATTTCCTTTTATTGTATTCTTATTATAAGATGAAATTATTAATGCAAACCATAATATAATGATGATGATGGTGGTGGAGGTGGTTATGGTGATGATGGTAATGGAAGGCCTAGCCTACTCTAGCTTGACTAACAGATAATTTGATGCATTGAAAATAGGCTTTGTATGCCAATGAATATAATGTAATGATTTGGGCTTGATGAGCCTTAAAATTTGATTAATTGCATAATAAGGTATGCCGAGACAGTTGTAAATATGTTGTTCAAATTTTTTGTTATAATTTTGACCCCGAAGCTCGTCTATATAATACAAGTAAATGAATTTAGCTCTATGGGACTTACTACACGCTTTGGAAGTTTTATGTTTTCCAAGTCCTATTGTCTGTTCAACCTAAGGTGAATTTTAAATTTAAATTTAGCAATAGCTTACACTAATAAGATTATAAAATCATTTTTTTTTTCAAATAATTGTGCATTTTAAATAAGCAGTAGGAATCAATTGGATATAAACAATCTATCATATTCATCTCAATAATGTAAACAATCTTAAATTATCTAAATGTAAAAGCTTATTAAAATTTATGGTGAATATATATATATATATGTGTGTGTGTGTGTGTGTGTGGTTAAATTATTCGACCCCACAATTTCAACTTAAGACAAATTTAAATTTAAGATAATTGAATAAAAAGAACCAAGAGATTAACAAATAATAAAAATTCTCTCTTTTTCATTATGTGACAAGTTTTTCCTCTCTTGTTTTCTACAAGTAAAATTTTTGGTTCTATCATCCTTCATGGCTGGAAGCAGTACGGATTCGTTTACAGAGGAGTTCTATGCTCGTATGAATTTTGAGGAACAATAAGGCAGGGTCAGAGTTGAGGTGACCGAGACTGATGGAAGGGAGGAGGAGATCCCGCCATTGCCATATTGTATTGTCGGATGAATTTTTACAAAGGGAGTTATTAACTTTTTGAGTTCCAAACAAACCATGGCCTCTGTCTCGAGACCTATTAAGGGGATGTTGGTAAAAGACTTGGGAAATAATGGTTTCATAGTGCAGTTTATGCACCCTGTGGACTGAAACAAAGCATTGAGTGGGGAACCCTAGAACTTTAATCAAAACTTGCTTATTCTAAAACCTGTCCCTGAAGGGATGAATCCTAAACATGTTGTGCTACCAAAATAGAGTTCTGGGTGCAATTGCATAACTATCCAGTTGGGTGTCGATTAGAAAAGGTGTTTCACGATATTGGTAATTTCATTAGGGAGTTTGTAGAGGCTGATCAACAAAATTATTCTGTGGTATGGAGGGAGTTTATGCGAGTTCGTGTCTCTATTGATATTATGAAACCATTAAAAAGAAGAATTCAACTTAAAAATCCACGGGGTAACTGGGAATGGGTTTCTTTCAAATATGAACGCTTGTCCGCATTTTGCTTTTTTGTGGACTGTTGGGACATTCTGACCGTTTTTGTTCTAAGTTATTAGATTACTCGAGTGTTACCAGGGATCAATTTGCTTATGGTGCTTGGTTACAATTTGATAATCAGTGTTCCAATAACGTCAGTGACAAGCGGCTATTGTTAGAGGTGGATGTCCTTAATGGTGGTCAACGTAATAGGGGTGATGGCCCAATCTCGATGGAGTCGGAACAAGCAGGATTTGGTGGATTTGATTCCCAATATACAAATCTGAATCCCAATGTTTATAAACAGAGAGTTAATGATGTGGAGAATGTGACATCCTACTGAGTCGAGTCTTTTCATAGAGTCGAGTTGAGTCGGACCAAACCAAACCCGGTTGGGGTAGAATGGGATTATAAGTGGACTTACTTGCACTCAAACAATACAGTTGAGGGATTAAAATGTAACATGTAGAAACTGTAGGTCTTATTTGGTAGTTGTCCCATACATTTAAAGAGATGGTTGGGAAGTGGACGTAAACGAGACTTCCATTTCCATTTTCTTTCTTCCTTTTCTTCATCTTCATCGTCAACGTCTTCTTCATCTTCATCTTCCTCTGCATCTCTTTCATCTTTCTCTTCATCTCCTTCCTTTCTCCATCACTTTTCATGTAATTGACACACTAACTTCAACCTAGAACTCTATCCAAGTAAGTATCTTTTCTTAAAGTTCATACTTTTGTGATCTTTTAGATGATTTATCAGAGTGATTATGTTTAGGAGAGGGAAGCTCAAAGTAGGAGAACAAGGAAGCTAAGAAGAAGTTTAAAGCTCTTTTGGTTGAAGGTTTGATATCTCTTTTTATTTATCTTTTTCTTTGCATGAGAATTTGTGTGGTGTGTTGCTAATGAGGCAAGATTGCTTCATGTTGAGTGGGAGGACTGGTAATGGTGAGAAAACAGGGGAGGAAGTGAATAAATGAAGTAAATAGTGAGTTTATGTTGAAACAGGTTTTGCTGGAAATTTTACCAGTAACTTCATCTTGATTTTGACCCCATTTAATGATGGAATTAGGAAGTGATAGAAGAGTTATTTGTTCCTCTATGTGTTAGCTTTACATGGGTTTTTGAATCATCCAAATCGGAGTTGTATATTGAGAGATATGACCAAAAGAGTACAGACAGTGCAGGCTGGAAGCGCGCGCGCGAATTGCATGAAGAGTTCGCGTTGCACACCTCGCGCTCGCGATTTTCAAATGTGCGCTCGCGACTCCCACCTGAAACTCTGTGTCTCTCATTTGACACATCTCGCGCTCGCGACTTTCAAGTGCGCGCTCGCGACTTGTGCTCGCAACCTCTCTGACTCTCATTTGGCATTTCTCGCGCTCGCGATTTACAAGTGCGCGCTCGCGTACTTGGCCCTTGGCCTGCAAGCGCTCGCGACCTTCATCGCGCGCTCGCGTATTTGGCCTGGGAACTCACTGTCTCTCATGTTGCACTCTACGCGCTCGCGACTTTCAGGTACGCGCTCGCGACTTGTGCCCGATAACTCACTGTCTCTCATTTTGCATTCTACGCGCTCGCGACTTTAAAGTACGCGCTCGCGACTTGTGTTTTCATGCACTTTGGACTTCTTTTTCAATGCAATTGTATTCCTTTGCTTCACTTATATGCCTCCAATCATTTTAACACCAAAATACAACATTAAATCATGCATCAAAACAACATGCAAGCATACAAATGATGTGATATCAAATGAACATTATGGATTATGAAATTATGAACTATGAATATGATGTTGTGTTATATTATTGACATACCAACATTATGCTCCATTGAGGTTAGGTAGAAACCATGTAGATAAGGCTATGTCGCGACATAGGATAGCAGATCTGCGCCCCATACAGTTTGGTACTCCGGCTACAGGCCGTTGAGTGGATATGATTATACAGGCCATAGCAGCCAAGCATACAGTATTCATCCAGTTTCATACAGTTTTTCTTATCACTTCGGTTTCACTATAACCTTATGGAGCCATACAGATATCTTGACATAACATTTCATGAATTATACAGTATTATAAACAGTACACAAGATAATCAAGGTATCATGAAAGTATCATGATGTGTGTGCTTATATGTGCCACATGTGTTTACATGATTCTTTCTATACATGTATGTGTTTAATTGTTTATTTATCTGTTGAGATATCCACTGAGCTTTATTTGCTCAGTGAGTTACCTGTTTAACTCGCAGGTTTTGAGACTAGACCGTAGAGAGTCGGCTTACAACTGCTGCAGTTCATCTGTAGAAGACTCAGTCTTCAGGGTAGCTACTCGTTTTGATGTATATCTTTTATCCATCCTTTCATGGCATGTACAGGGCACACAGTTGGGCCCATTTCATTTTGCAAACTAGTATCATGTCTTGTAAACATTAAGTACATTATTTTTGTAAACAACATCAGAATGAGATTATATTCAGTATACATTATGATTTCAGCATGTCAGGCCATACAGTCAACCAGTTTGTAGCATCTCGACTCGGTTTATTCGGGTTAACGGGTGGACCGGGAAGGGGTGTTACAGAGAATCTTGGAATGAAGGAAAATGATTTGCTGGAGGTTTTGGCCAACTGAAAAAACGTCGAGGAAGCGGGTCCTAATATCCAAGCCCACCAGGCCTAATGAGTTTCCTTTGTTGGAATTGTCGTGGGCTTGGGAACCTTGTACAATTCGTGAATTGCAGGACTTTGTGTCCCAAGAAACCCAAATTTTTATTTCTTATGGAAACATTAGTTGAGAGAAATAAAATTGATAAAGTTAGACGATTGTTAGGCTTTGAAGGCCCATTTGTTGTTGATCCACAAGGTCATAGTGGGGGCCTTGCTCTATTATGGAAAGAAAAAAGCTCTTGTTCTCTTATTGGCTATAATAATAATTATATTGATGTTGGAATTCATGTGGATGGTGTTAAGCCTTATAGATTTACAAGTTTTTATGGTTTGCCTGAGAGAAGTCATCGTCGAGAGTCCTGGAATCTATTGATCTCTTTGAAAAATAAATTGCCTTTACCGTGGTGTTTTAGGGGTGACCTTAATGACTTATTGGCTCATAATGAAAAGGTGGGTCATATTAATCGTCCTAATTGGCTTATTAATGGCTTTAGACGCACTATTGCTTCTTGTGGTCTATTTGACATTAGTTACACTGGAAATAAGTTTACTTAGGAAAGGGGCCGTGGAACTATAGACTGGGTTTCGGAAAGGCTTGATAGATGTTTGGCAATAGATACTTGGCTAAGGCAATTTCCCCATGCCATACTTTTTCACTTAGAAGTAGCGCAGAATGATCACGGTGCTATTTTTATGGGGTTGGGTATCATAATAATTCATTATGCCCCTCGTTCGTTTCATTTTGAGAATGCCTAGTTGTGTGAAGAGAATTTCGATTGTGTTGTTCAAGCAGCTTAGCTTCCAGGGACTGGTATGGATATTTTAGAATGAATTTATAATTGTGCAACAGCTCTTCATAAGTGGGGCAATGACAAGCGAATGGACTTTAAAGCAAAGCTGTGATAAAGCAAAAATCAAATGCATCGTTATAAGGGGGACGTGACGCTTGCTCTATCACGTTGTATCGAACAGCGCAGGAGGCGTATATGGCGGTCCTTCGCTAACAGGAGGCATATTGGAGGCAGTGGTTAAAGTAGCTATGGTTGTGGGATGGCGACCTCAATACTAAATATTTCCATTCGATGGCATCTCATAGAAGGCGAAAAAATGCTATCAGTCAGTTGCATGATAATTATGGTGATTGGGTTGGTTGGGATACCAAATTGGATAGGCTCATTACAGAGTATTATGTTACTTTATTCCAATCGCAACAAGGGGAATTTGAAACAGTTCTTCAGTGTGTCGAACCTAAGATTTTGGAGGAACATAATAGGGAGCTTATGGAGTCGTTTGTGATGAGTGAAGTGAAGGATGCAATTTTTAGTATGCATCCTGATAAAGTAGCCAATCCGGATGGCTTTAATCCTGCGTTCTTCTAAGCCTATTGGCCAATAGTTGGTGGGGACGTTGGACATGCTTGTCTGGAAAGTCTCAATTCGGGGGCACCTTTTGCAAAGCTTAATAAGACTAGATTATTCTCATCCCTAAAAAGAAAGGCAAGAGTTTGTCTCGGATCTAAGGCCAATTTCTCTTAGTAATGTTATTGATAAATTTGTGGCAAAGGCTATGGCAAATAGATTGAAGAAGGTCTTACCTTTGATTATTGATGAAGCCTAAAGTGCTTTCATTTTGAATCGTTTGATTATTGATAATGCGATGATTGCTTTTGAAGTGATGCACTGTATGAAGCGTAAATCTCAAGGAAGTACAGGATTGCCGCTTTAAAAACAGATATGTCTAAGGCATATGATAAGGTTGAGTGGAGGTTTCTAGGTGAATTGATGTTGAAAATGGGTTTTGCTCAGGTGTGGGTGGATAAAATCATGAAACTTGTTACTACGGTACTTATCATATCTGTCATGTTGGTTTGTCTTTCGGTTCGATAGTTCTTGGTTGAGGCTTGCAACAAGGTGGTCCCATATCCCCTTACCTCTTCATAATTTGTGTTGAAGCTCTGTCTTGTCTCCTCAAGAGTTCGAATGGCGGCAACAGTTACTGGTTGTAAGGTGGTGCGCAATGCCCCAGCTATAAGTCACCTCTTTTTCGCGGATGACGAAGTGTATTTTTTTCAAGCTACTACAACAGAAGCTTTATTGATTAAACATTCTTGCACTATATTAGCGGCGTCAGGTCAGTAAGTCAATTATGAAAAATCTAAAATAATGTTCAATATCAACACAACAATGGCTGCTCAGGATATAATTTCTAGGCTACTTAATGTCCACTAGACAGATTCCTTTTCCAAATATCAAGGGCTTCCAATTGTCGTAAGGCAAAATAAGAAAAAGGTTTTTTATTTTGTGGTTGATAAGGTGTGGCGGCAGCTTCAGGGGTGGAAAGAGAGTTTAATTATCTCGTGCTGGAAAAGAGTTTCTTTTAAAAATTATTGTGTAAGCCATTCCGAACTATCTTATGAGTTTTTTTTATTGCCGTTGAATATTTGCAATTCCATTGAAAATTTGATGAACATATATTGGTGGAGGGCTTCGATGGATAGTGACTCTGGTATTCATTGGCACAGGTGGAAGAGGTCGGCCACATCAAAATTAGTTAGTGGGCTTGGATTTCGATCTATTCGTGAATTTAATTTGGCGTTACTAGCGAAGCAAGGGTGGAAGTTCTTAAATGACCCGAATGCTCTGGTTTATTGTGTTTATAAGGCACGCTATTTTAAGGAGTGTTCTTTTCTCCAGGTTGAAGTGGGATGCAATCCAAGCTTTGTGTGGAAATTTGTTATTAAGAGTTAGCAACTATTAAGTTAGGTTGTTTGTGTCGTGTTGTTGATGGTCGTAATACTGAAGTTTATAATAGTCCATTGTTGCCCGACCCATCTCATCCTTTTATTTTGAGCGATAATATTTCAGGTGAGGGTGGGCTTCTGATTTTCTATTTGCTACTGGTAGATGGAAGTGGGTGAGACATACCATTTTGAACTTGCTTTTTACTCAGCATGAGATTGATATTATTCTTCGTATTCCATTATGTCATATGAATGGGGCTATGGGGGTTGATGGTTGGATGTGGTGGTGGGACCCATGAGGTATGTACTCTATTCGTAGCAGGTACAAGTTTATAATAGATTAGTAGGTGTCAGATGATGTTGGTAGTGTAGTTCGACAGGATGAGGTATGGAAGTACACGTCCCTCCCAAAGTTGCAAATTTTGTCTGACGTTTGTTGCATAATATTTTTCTAGTCAGGCAAACTCTACCTCCATCAAGTTATTATTGATCAGACCTGTCCAGTGTGTGGTGTAGAGTGCGAATCCCAGCAACACCTTTTTCTTCTCTGTCCTTTTGCTAGGCAATGTTGGCAGTTGCTGGTTGGTCTGAGCTGGACCGGCTCTAGCAATATGCAGGCATGGTTTAGTCATCTTAGGGAGACTATTGATGGTAGTAAGTGGGGTATGTATTTTTGCCTTCTGTGGAGTATTTCATTAAGTCGTAATAAAGTTGTTTGGGAGGAGGGTATTGTTAATACTCATGAATGTGTGTATCGAGCTAAGCAAATGGTTCAAGAATGGGTAACAGCTCAATTTGTTAAAGTTGTTTCACGAGTGGTGGCTGTTCCTTTCCAACTCTAGTGGAAATCACTTAGTGGGTCTAGTTTAAAGTGTAATGTGATGGTGCCTTTCATTACCGAAATTCACATGCAGGTGTTTCCTGGCTTTTACGTGATGGGCATGGGTATATTAGAGGCGGAAAGCTAACAAGGAATAATGGGGTCTTCAATGCTTTATTAGCTGAGGCTATAGGGGTAAGAGAGGATTTGAGTTGGTTGAAAGGTCAAGGGTATTTACAGTCAATGATTGAGTTGGAGACAGATTGCATGATAATTATTCAGGCTTTAAAGAGTACTAAAATTGATATGTCCTACTTCGGACTATTATTTCAAAATGTAAAACTCTCTTAAAAGAGTTCATTGCTATTAATGTTAGCTTTATTAAGAAGTCAATGAATCAATGTGCTCATCAGGTGGCTAGAGCTGTTGTTTTTACGTGATGGGCATGGGTAAGAGAGGCTTTGAGTTGGTTGAAGGATCAGGGGTATTTACAGTCGATGATTGAGTTGGAGACAAACTGCATGATAATTGTTTAGGCTTTAAAGAGTACTAAGGTTGATATGTCCTACTTCAGACCATTATTTTAGAATTAAAAAACTCTTAAAAGAGTTCATTGCTATTAGTGTTAGCTTTATTAAGAAGTCAACGAAGCAATGTGCTCATTAGTTGGCCAGAGCTGCGTTTTTTGAGTCTGGCTTATTGGAGTGGGGTTATTTTCCCCCAACTATTATTTTGGATGCTTTGACTTTTGATGTTAATAATACATAATCACAATTGCATTGGAAAAAAAACAATCTAGAAAAATATGAAGAAAAATTATAAATTTCCAAAATTTGAGTACTAAGAACAACGTACAAAGGAATATTTATTCCTAGAAATTGTCCAATCAAAAATAGGAAAAATTTGTCTAATAGAAGAGAATAGATGGAAAATGATGAATTTCTTAAGATCTACAGATTATAAAACCTAATATTTGATCAATTTGAAGACAAATGTCGAACAAAACTTAGGCTCCATTTGTTCCGTAAAATAACTTAGTGAAAATATCTTTCTTGTTCCGTAAAATAACTTAGTGAACAATCATAAAAGTTATTATAAAAAAAATAATTATTTACATATCTAAATTTAGAAATCTTGCGAACATTTTAGGATATCCAAAAAAGAAATAACAATTAAACAAAATGGAACGTTAGGAATATTTTAAAAAAATTCGGATTTGGATAGTTAAAGTTCACGGAAACCTTGCCCATATAAGGATATTTTAAACGGTTTTGGACGTGTACGGATAGTAAAAATTTAAATGGGTTTGAATATGTGTTCTTAAATGAATATTTGAACGGATACAAAAAGTTAAAATTTTACATGGATATGGATATGAGTAACTTAAATTTCGCTGCTGCCATCCTAAACACACGTGCTTACTAGCTTATTTAATGGGCAAAATGATCACAAATGTTCAAATTGTGGAGTTATTCATTAATGAAAGTTATTTTTGGACTTTCTGCATATTGGGTTCAACTTGAGGAGGCGAATTGAAACTTCCCAAAATTAACTATTTAACATCATAAATCGAAGTTTGAGCGACCAAAAGGTATAAATTATCATAATTTATGCCAATCGAGAGCGGTGCAAAATGCGTCTTCACTACTCGTATCTACAGTTGCCAAGAAACAAACATGCCCCAATCCCATCACGCACCCTCGCAGAGCAGCTGATTTGGTTGCTAAGTCACTGCTCCAATCTCAAACACATACAACAAACACATGGTTTTATGGTTTCTACAGGCCTCCATCATGATAACCTCCTCCTTAGCCGATTCATAAATGCCTGCTCTTCTCTAGGCCTCTCTCTCTACTCCTATTCAGTCTTTACCCACAAAACACGACCACCTGATATCTATCTTTACAACACTATGATCAGGTCTCTCTCTTTCTCTCAAACACAATCTCAAGCGGCCATCTTTCTTTTCAACAACATACAAGTGGCCGGATTGCGACCCGATTCTTACTCATTCCCTTTTGCACTAAAGGCTGTTGCTAAATTGTTAGCAATCAGAACAGGGAGGCAAATTCATTGTCAAACTATTGGAGTTGGCCTGGACTCTGACCTTCACGTTGTCACGGCTCTCATTCAGATGTATTCTTCTTGTTCTAGTGAGTGCATTTCTGATGCTCGCAAGTTGTTTGATGGGGCGTGCGGCAGAGTAAGATATGTGGTTTTGTGGAATGCTATGGTTGCTGGTTACACTAAGATTGGTGACATGGAAAATGCTCAACGTCTGTTTGATTTTATGCCTGAAAGAAATGTGATTTCTTGGACGGCTGTGATTTCTGGGTATGCTCAGATTAATAGGCCCCACCAAGCAATTGGCATCTTTCGGAGAATGCAGATTGAAAAAGTGGAGCCCGATGAAATCACAATGCTGGCTGCACTTTCAGCCTGTGCTCATTTGGGTGCATTAGAATTAGGGGAGTGGATTCATAACTACATTGACGAGCATGGATTGAATAGAATTACTTCTCTTAATAATGCACTCATAGACATGTATGCCAAGTCAGGGAATATCAAAAGGGCATTACAAATATTTGAGAATATGAAGCATAAAAATATCATAACATGGACAACTATGATTGCTGGACTAGCTCTGCATGGACTTGGAAGAGAAGCTCTTGAAATGTTCTCTTGCATGGAACGTGATGGAATTATGCCTAATGACGTTACTTTCCTTGCTGTCCTTTCTGCTTGCAGCCATGCTGGATTGGTTCAAATTGGGCGTTCATATTTTAGCAATATGGAATCGAGATATGGGATTCAACCTAAGATTGAGCACTATGGCTGCATGATAGATTTACTTGGGCGTGCTGGTTGCCTTCAAGAGGCCCAACAACTTGTTCGACAGATGCCATTTGAGCCAAATGCAGCAATATGGGGATCTCTGCTTGCTGCTGCTAATACTCATGGTGATGCCTTGCTTGGAGGGAGCGCATTGGAGCATCTAATAAAGTTGGAGCCCAATAACAGTGGAAATTATGTACTTCTATGTAATCTATATGCCTCTTTCGGTTGGTTGGAAGCAGCTAGGACAGTAAGGATTGTGATGAGAGACGAAGGTGTTAAGAAGATGCCAGGAGGAAGTTTCATTGAGGTGAATAGTAGAGTTAATGAGTTTATTGCAGGAGACGCATCACATCCTCAGTTTAATGAGATACGTGAAGTTCTATGGAATATAAATAGGCAGTTGAGA
This sequence comes from Jatropha curcas, assembly GCF_041381405.1. NCBI lineage: Eukaryota > Viridiplantae > Streptophyta > Magnoliopsida > Malpighiales > Euphorbiaceae > Jatropha > Jatropha curcas. The sequence goes on from NC_143157.1 coordinate 88,379, forward strand.
CTTGCTCATCATTTCGAAGAGAGTGTGATGGGGCTGCTTGAATATTGTGAGGGGTGGGATGAAATTCTACATAGCCATGAGTAACTCAATGTCGCAATCACCTAAGATGCTGCATTACCTTGAATTTTGCCTGTTGAGCAGCTGAGGACTTAACTCACGGTTAGATGTTTCTTTCTATTCGACTTGGATAAGTTCACCAGTTTCATCAAATGGTTCAGGGTTTAATTTATTACTCAGGTATCTGGGAACGGATTTCACTCATAAAGTCTACTCCTTGACTTGATATCATTCTGATGAATGAAGCATCAGAGCTTCATAATGTTTTTGCCATCTAACTGATGAGAGGTACGCCACTGTAAAATCTGATCCTTTTTATGCTTCTGGTAGATTTAATATGCACATAAATTCTCCCTTATTCTTTATTCTGTTTTGACATTTAAAATTTTCTGCTAAATGTTATATCTGAATGTAGGATACACCATACAAAATTTGATCGGGAAAATAAATAAAAAAAGAAAGAACCATTTGTGTCCATTTAATGTACTAGTGAATTCCAAGATCCACTGATGCCATCCCATTTGTCAATGAAAATCTGTTAAAGGGGATGATGACAAAATCAAAAAATGATATTGAAGAGCCAATATGAAAAAAAGGTGTTTAATTAGTAATTATCTATAAATACTTCGGGAACTTGCAACAAATTTTGAGAGGCCCAGTCCATCCTCCTCTCGCCTCTGAACTTCAATTTCATGGTTTCACCTTTTTCTTTTTCCTCTTTTGATAATGGGAAGCAGTGTGCATCTTGTTTTTAGCAAATAAGCACAAGCAAGATCTGAAACCTTGAAGAAGTAACTACTGCGTTAAAAAAAAAAAATTTCCTTAAAGAAATTGAACAATTTAATATTTGAGACACCTGTAGTTTAAGTTAACACTAGTGCCCTAAATGTTTCATGTCATTGATTAGAATATTCAGCTGAATAATTTCCATTGTATATTTTTAAAAAATATACATACAAAGAATCAAAAGATTCATATAGTCGACTCCAACTACTTTGGGATTAAAGCTTAGTTGATGTTGATGCATAGAAAGAATCAACAGTACTAGGATTATGGGTACAAACATGGCTCTAGGATATTCCATTCCTTCAGGTGTGGTAAAACCAACCGAGCCTATTGCACCTTATAATTAAACATACATTTTACATATGTACACAAACCAGTAGCTGTCTATTCTGCCTGCGGCACGTTGGAAACATTGGCATCCTCTTGTTTCTTAAGATAAACATTTCAGCTGTAGAAGCTAGAGCAGAATTTCGCAAGAGCTTTCCTAATATAGTTGTCAGAGAGTTTCTAAATATCATTTATATAAAGCCACAAAGACCTTTCATAACTGCTTCAGTGCATGGAGCGTTGCTTAAATGGACCAGGATTCAGCTTGCTTCTCAGCAAAAATTGACAGAAGGCTATGATAGTGAGGTTTTTGTGACATCCACTTGCATCTCACGCTCGCCCCTCCGCACGAAAGATTGCTAACTCTTTCATCTACTGGCTTTGCTTCAAAGCATTAAACTATAGAAGAACTCATGCTCATATCCCAGGTTATAGAACCCCAATCCTAGAAGTGCACTGGCCCATAAAATTTCAATTTTCTCTTTAAGAATATGGCATATTCCTGGAAAAGATGCAGTCAAAGAAACTAGTCAGATGAATTACGAACTTACTAAAGTTCAATAACCACAAGACAAGTTATCTCCTCCAGTTTCTAGTTTTTGTGCAAGTTTGCTTAAAATGAATTTTCTTTCCTTTTCTCATTTATCTTTTTTTGGGACAGCTTAAGGGTTGTAGCAGAAATAATGAGCTTGGTTAAAATATGAGAGACTATTTGGTTCTATTTAAAAGTTTGTTACCTGTGGTCTGTGGTTCTTCTCGAGGCTTATCAAATTGCTTGTTTAAATGCTTCTGCTCTGAGTAGTTCACAAATAAAGCTCTTTGTGATCTCACATGGAGCATGCCATGCCTTCTATCTTTTGCAGATCTTTGAATGGAGGAATCTGTGTGTTGCCTTTCACCACCTTCCACAATATATTCAGTGGATACTTGCTGACAGAACAATTCATGTTCTAATATGGAAGTGGAGTGACCAGAAACCCGTTTTGAGTAAACGATACTGCTATCTAAATCAGATTGCAAAAGTTCATAGCATTCATTGTTCTTTAACTGGAAACAGTCTGATATTTGTTTTTCGCCTTCTACTGTCTCCTTGATAGGAAGTGCATGATCATGATCCTTATACTCACCAAATCTGTGATAACGGACATCTTCTTGAGAAAGAGTGCTCCATTCATCCTCTTTTGATGACTTATCTACAGAATCCTGTGTTTGTACGATTTTTATTCCTTCTGTTGTTTGAGATACAGAAATGAAATCAGATCTTGAGTCTTCAGTGAATAAATCCTGTGATATTATTGCTGGTTTGTCAATCCCTACTTCTGATATGGGCCTTCCAACTATCCTGGCAGTTACTGGTTTAGCCCTTTTATTGCGGTTCACTTCTTTATGTATTCTAGGATCATGAAAACTATGTACTTTAGTATCAAAAGCTTCCTTTGCTTTGCTCTGCTCATTATGCTTATGTTTCTTCTCGGGGGTAGGAATAGCTAAAACCCGTTTAGTCCTATTACCACTCTTATTGGTTTCATTCTTCTGCAGACCAAGCCATTGGTCAACCTTTGACAATTTGATATAATTTGTCATGGCTGTCTGTCTATTTATGTTTTTCAGAATGTGAGTATTGTCAGCCCTTTGACTATCTGAACTCCTTGGCAATTTTTCTTGTTCTTGGACATCCATCATTTTAGTATCAGTTTCTAATGTGTCTTGGCTATATTCTGTTGCATTATCAGCACCGTCTCTCCCATCCAATCCTGCTATACAGCTAGCTCTGGAAATACTACGCTCTGATTTGTGATCTGGATGATCCTTCACAGGAAAAGTCACTGACTCAGCATGATGAGACGATGGCCTTCTCCTTTTTCCAGAGACCGGGACTTTCCGTTCTGAAGTTTGGAAATTTGTCCCTGATTTTTTTTGGCTGCAAATGGTAGGCCTCATAAATCTCGGTAACTTTGATATGGGAGCTGCTGTTTTATCTCCACATCTGTTCTTTGCAAGTGGTTCTTCCATAAAACTATATGCCTCAAGTTGCTTTTCAGAAAATATATTTTTTCCTGTTAGATTTTCTAATCTCTTATTCAATTTTAAAATTTCGCTTCTAATATGCAGCTGCTGATGTTCAATCTGTATCATCTTTTGCTGCAGATTTGCCATTGCTACTTCCTTCTGCTCTCTTACCTCCTGATTTCAAAATTTCACCTCATTGGTTAGTATCTTTTGATATTCTAATCATTGTTTTTTTAGAACTACAAACTGATTTTAGAGTACTTTGTGATTCATTTTAATTTTTTTCCCTTATATATTTTACTTGATATATGGAATTGCATTCTTCATAATAATTTATATTCTTGAGAAGATTTGCTCTTTTCTTAACAATATATAGGGATCGAACTACCAATGGTCTGTACATTTACTCAATACTTGTAGGATTGAATTACGAAGTTTTGCAGCATAACATTAGATGAAGTATTATGTTTACTCACTATTGTATCCTCAGTGCCTAGGTGAATGTTTTTCGCCCTTGTTGCAAAATTTAGAGAACATATGGTCTCACATAAATCTTCTTCCTTGGGACTGACATGGACTAGCATCAGTGTTTTTGAATCATCACCTGAATATAATAAGATAAAGATCTATGTAAGGAAGAATGTATAGCTCATGGCACAGAAATTGCTTTACATGCCCCTGCAAACAAGAAGGTTGACCAATCTGAAAATATGCATTTTCCTTCCATGAGAAGTCATTATTTGGGATAAGTTTTCTATTTGCTAGAAATATGAAGAACGATTGTGGTCTCAGCTTTTTTGCTATTTTATTTTTAGGAACCATTTGGTTTGTTGAAAACATGAAAATAAAATATAAATCTTCTATTAAGATTTCATCATGTTACATGGTAAACAAAAGATCCAGTATGGTATTTTATTGGTTTGGTTCACCTTTTCTGTTTATTTGGAAATTTAATCTAGTTTTAGTATAATTTTTAAGATTACCTTTCACATTTTAATTATCTAAAATGAATTTGGTATGTAATATCCAAATGGAATTCATTTCCATTCCAAATCCAATTTTACACTGAACTAATGGGCCGTTGGAGTACCACTTGAAAAGCAAGATGTAAGAATAGGGTACCTACCAAGTGAATCTTTAAGGACTTGTGTCAGCTTGCTATTCCTGCCAAAAGTAAAAAGCTGTAAGTTCGTTTTTACTCTGCGGTGCTGGATCAGTCTCCATTAGCTAGCTAAAGTGGTCATTTGTTAAGATGCAGGTTAGATAAGTGTTGCTCTCTTATGTTTGCAGAATATTGAAAGTCTAAATATTATATTTGTTTTTCAATGCTGAGAATAGTCAGGGTGAAATGTTTTATTTTTATTTGGTGTTTGCTTGTGCTATCCTAATCAAAATGTTTTGAGCTCCATCACTCTTTTTTTCTGATGAACTTCAGAAAGTATTTGAGACTCAAGATAAAGCTAAATGAATGAAATGATTCTTGCGACCAACCAATAATATCATAATGAATTGAAGCCTTGATGAGTTATACAGCAAGCTACCTGTAAGGTATGTGGCGCTTCTTGCTTTGGAGGGCATTAATAACATCTCCAAGTGCAGAGAGTGACAAGTTAATAGCTTTTCCTTCATCAAGTCTTTTCCCCCATGCCTTTGTCTTCAGCACACGCTCGCTTCCTCCAAGGTCCACTAACCAGATTTTGTTTTTTTCCCTTCGCCTCTCAGGAGCATCAAAGCAAGTTATTGCTATTCTTATCATGCTATGAGAGCAATGATAAAATAAAGATGGTTAATGGTATTCAATCTCACGGAAATTGTATAGATGATTATGATTTTCATGCTTTACTCTTCATTCATGCTAAACTGAATGGACAAGTTAAATCTTAATCAGTTAAAGCGGTTACCAATGAGAGCGGCTTGAAGTTCTGTTGGAGTTTGTAGAGGCAGTTGATCTGAAACGGCACCCTAATCTGTACAGCCGCAAAGCCTGGTGGAAATCATTAACTTGAATTGACACAAGGTTTTCGATTTCAATTCCACCCTCTGGATCTGTTTGAATTGAAAGGCTGAACATATAATGACTTGTCTTTAGTGGATTGTTGTAATGCATATATGTTATATTTTGCCAATTGACTATTCTTTTTTTTTTTTTTTTTCATCATGATAACGTTGTATGTTTTGGTTACATTACTGGTGACTATAAAATGGACAAGTTGTATGCATGAGAGTGAGTATTGGGCAAGCCAAAGTTACTCACCAAGGAGAAATAGGATCCATTGGTCTTGAGGGCTTGGGGACAAGCAAGTCCTTGAGATTGCCCATATAAATCTCAAGCATACTGAAAGTGATGAGAAATGAATGGGTACTATCTGTTGCCTGCTTAAATAGTGCCTCAAATGCGCGAGGTACTACTCCAGGAGCTTCTGGTCTGCCTTCCTGAAACAGTTTTGATTTTATACATGTTAATATTATCGGATGATGTGCACTTAATTACCATCTTCATCTGAAGATTAGCTCACCATTGTGAATGTTTTTCCAGTGCCTGTCTGCCCATATGCAAAAATGCAAGCGTTGTAACCGTCAAGGACGGATTTGATGACTGGTTCAACTTCCGAAAAAACTTCATCTGCAAATATATTTGTGGTAAGAAGAAAGATTAAATTTGATTTTAATTTAGTTTATTATTGATTAATTGATTACCTTGTGATGAGCCTGGCTGGAAAACTCTATCGAAACTGTAACTCTTACTCTTACTATCAGCAAGTTTTAGAAGAACATTACTTGAATCGACAGCCACTACTGGTCTTATCTGACCAAAATTATCTCCTAATGTGATAGGTCTTATTCGACAAAACACGCGAATGTTTCCTGCAACGAGCAAATATGACGAGCATCTGCCTCAAATCCAAGATGAAATTGAATATCAAATCCGAAACCTTGCAGTTGAGACAGCAACTCCAATTTCAATGTTAAAAAGGAAACATGTATAACTGACCTTTCAAGTCCAGAAAAGCATTCAGCAGCTGCCTTCTCTGTGTGCTCAATTGGTTTATTTGGCTAGTTAAGGCAGCAACCTCATCTGTAAGTTTACAATCAGAAATTAATTAGTTAATTAATAATTAACAGCAACATTAAACTCCTTTCAAAAAACAGCAACATTAAAAATTAATAAAAAAGACATAATTTGTTTCAATTACCTTGAATTCTTGAAGTGGCATTAGCAGAATCATCACTATCAATGTTGGTTACCTTGAATTCTGATGGTAGCTTTTGAACTATATCACAAACTGATTTAACCCAGTTTGGAGTTGCACTAGCTTTTAGACCCAGTAGGGCATGTAGAGTTTCGCCAAGGTTTCGGAACAATTTTCTTGAGTCCATGCTTGTTTCATTTCCGGGACTACAAAAGTTGCCCAGGAAGATTACAACTTGGGAAACTCATTCAAATTCAGTCAAAACTGTTGAATGACTGACCAGTACAAGTTTCCATGGTATTCTATAATCCCTGACCTGTTGGGTCTTTTAGAATTAATATTTATATGCACAAGAAAGAGAGAGAGAGAGAGAGAGAGAGAGAGAGAGAGAGGGCTTGAAATTTCAAATACTGGGAGCCTGAGGAAAGAATCTATGTGACTAAAACATGTAGGAGAAAAGTCTGCAACCACCTTAATCTAGTTGTTATGATTATTATTATTATTATTATTATTATTATTATCATTATTATTTTTAGACATTTCACTGAATTCCCCATGTGAAATCATCAGGAAAAACAATATCTGAATTGGTTTCATATGTGGTACAGATTATTATTGTTGGCTAAGTTGGTTTTTGCCTCGATGACAAAATACCAACAATACTTTTGTATTTATGTATGAAAGTGAGACACAAGCACAGAGAGGGTCCTATGTATATATATATCTATACACACACTTCATTCTTCATCTAGACATTGTATTAACGAAGCTCACCAACCACACACTATATATTTATATCCTGACATTCTGTATGTTTCAATTAATCTTTCATGCATTGAGCTTATTTGGTTCGTTAAGCATAAACAATTTAGGAGCAACCTAAAATTCATATTTATTTTAATTACGTTTTGACAAAGGCTATTATATTGCTAGTTAATTGTTATTTTTTTTTATTAAATTTGATTTTAATTAGAAGTTTTAGATTTAACCTTATAGTTTCACATATGGTTGCATATATATTTAGGATTATATATAAGTATGCTGAGTTATGATCCTAATATAAATAGTTGCATCTTTAACGTGACTCTTTGAAATTCTAAAGTCTAGTTCCGCCCGCGGCATATTTAATGTGGCAAGAAGCTAGAAATGTTGAAGATAGTTTTGTTTTTGTAGGGGAATTTTCATTTTTGGTGTGCAAACCACGCTATTACAGCCAAAGAATGGACCACAGAGAGTACTGTTCCAACCTACGATAATGACACAAACAACAAGAAATGGTTAAAGAATTATTAGAATCTGATGGTAGTATTAAGTACGTACCATGAATATTTGGGGAATGATCATGTTTCTCTGCATTAACCCAACACCTCAAACCATTCATTGGTTACCAAAATTATTTATTATTTAGAAAAAATCACAATGTGAACTTCTCCGAGGACTTTCGGATTCTGTAATTATATTTTTGGTAATTGCATATACTGTGCATGTGAACTTCTTTGAGGCAATCGACACAGTGTTATCATCACTATACACAAAGATAATATAGTTTATGAGGAAATGTCAAGTTATAAGTTTTTGCTCCATTGAACTTGCTTATAAATGAAAATTAAAACCATGAGAGTGCAAAAACTTCAGCTTATTTCCTTTTTTAAGAATTTTTTTTTTTTTTTTTTTTGGTAATCGAGAGGTTTAATCTCTCGAGTCATACAGCGTAAATACTTTTTGACCTTTGAGGTCGCTTACCACCCCAATTAATATCTTGTTAATTCCTTTTTTTAGAATCTTTACTTCCCCTATTTCAAGATATAAATCATTTAAGGTTTTTACACGAGTATTAAAAAATAATTAATTTTTTTTAATATAACGAAACTAAGAGTAATTTGGTAACTTTTATCTCAAAACTAAGAGTAATTTGTGAAGGCAGTTATTATATCTAATATAAATTAGGATAACATTGGAAAAAACATAATTTATTATTCTTTAAAATACTCAAAACAACTTATATTTTGAAATAAATAATCACAAAAAAAAAATGACTTATATTTTGAAATGGATGGAATAACATATAAAAATGGTGAATCTATTTTCTTGCTTTTAAGCAACAATATGGGACAATTTTTTTTTTTTTTTTTTTTTTTGAAAGAAGAAAAAATTTCCATGAGTATCTCCACACCTAATTTTGGGTATAAGTCCTCCGGACGAGTATTTGCTTTCCATATATTAAATTCCAAACCCTATAGAAATAAATTATCTGTTGAGCTTAAACAATGGCTTATGAGCAAACAGTAATTGGGATTCAAATTAGATGTTTGTTGGCAAAGGAAAATGCGGGGTTGCTGCTTCTCTTTATCGTGACACAGTGATAATATATAAATGAAGCAATGTAGGGTTGAGGAGAAAGCATGCAATTTGCAAATATAAGCTAATTAAGCTTCATAACAAAGTAATGGTAACGAGGAAAGGAACATTCTCCTACTCCCCAAAAGCGACAATCATAGCATTATAAATAACTTTTTTATTTGAAGGAAAGGAGAAAAGCTAAAGTAACAGTATTGAGTGCCTCTATAAAAGGATGACTAAATATTATAAGAGACTTTATCAAGGATCACTACGGTTTGGTTTCAAATTGGAATCGAATTCAAACTGAAAACCTATCAAAATCGAACTAAACTATGGCTAAATGGTTTCAAATCATAATCGAAACCATGTATTTAAGATTTGATTCTAGTTTTTTATTTTTTAAAACTGAAACCAACAATTTTAGTTTAAAACTGATGGTTCTAGTGAAAAATATATTGTTAAAGAAACTCTCAATTTATTTTTTGTTTTATTATAATTTTTTAAAATATAATTTTAAAAGTTTTTATTAAATTTCTTTAGTGTTTTTTAATAGTAATATTTATCATTATTATTATTGTTATTATTTATTAAAGCTACAAATCTAAAAAAAAATAAAAAGCTTGAAATAAATTATCTAATTTCGATTCCAAAACAGAACCGTTAGTTCCAAAATCATCTCAAAAACTGCCTAAAAGCGGTTTGATTTCGGTTCCACTTTTTTATGTTTCGAACCAGATATTTTGAAACCAAATCCGACGATTCTGAAACCGTAGTTATACATTTCTATCTCTTTGTTTGGATGGAATAAGGGAATATTTAATGGTTTTTTATTATTTTTTATTTTATTTATTATTATTGTTTTTTTTTTTTGAGAGGAAGATAAAACAAAAGAAAGTTTAATTACTTTGTGTTGTTAGGTTTCTTTTTGGAAATATAATTCATAATTATAATATTAAACATTACAAATACTTAAGTAAATAAGATATGGAAGACGCTAATAGAGTTCGCTGATCTTTTAATAAACCAAAAGAATTATGTATATTCTTTTTTAAATGACAATACTAAAAATAAAAGAGATAACATACCAGTCATTTAATCTGTATAGTAGTAACTAGTCATTTAATTGATTCGAACAATAAAATACTAACTCCTCTAGATTTTCTATATATGAACTGTTTTTTCAAGAACTTGTTGCAATATATAACATACACAGATGAGTTCCAGCCATTATGCATCAATAGTATAGAGGAACATCTCGCACTATCAGATTCCATTAATCAAAGATCTACATATGCAAATTAATATCAAAGGTCTACAACCAAATACAATCAAATATTATACTTTTATTTAGAATAAATGTCCACAAAAAAGGAATAAAACCTCTTACAAAGAAGGAAACAAAAAACTCTAAATATGAAGACAAAATAATAATAACAAACACCAAAATAGATATATTATAAGATAGAAATATGAGTTTGTTGAAAATGATTAAAAGAGAGAAAGAATAAAAGAAAAGAATAGACGATAGGAGCTATTGTTGATCAACAACTGTGACTTCAAACTTAAATTAGAGTTAAATAACTAGAGAGAAAAAAGAACTAATATAAACATGTGTAAAATTACATACCATCCTGTTAACGAGGAATGCAGTAAAAAAATTTTTAATGTGGATTCGAAACTTATTATTTGAAATTTGTATGCTCATCTTTGCTTCTCCTATTCTTTCGTGTGACAATCTTAGTGCTAATGGGATAGATTTTCAGTTTGATCGTGATTTGGTTTGCCAAAAGCAACTTCAAGTGCTGTACGTTTCCTCTCTTTATCAAGTAACTAATGTGTAATTGACAAAGTCGTTACTAAAAGCTCTCTTTCGCGCTCTTTGTGACAAATTGACCGTGTTTGCCTATTCACCTTGCGAGGGATAATGAGAAATAAATTCCAAATAAGCCAAATTTTAGGACAAAGACATACTTTTACATTATCAATATACATACGAAGGGTAAATTATATCAATGGTCACTTAATTTTACATTTAGTTTTATGTAGGTCACATAATTTCAATTTGTCATTTCTTAGTCACCCAACTTTAATTTTTATTTTAATAAGAGGTCAATTACTGAAATTCGGTAATCGGAATAGTAACATAACATTAAAAATTACATATATCACAAAAATAAAATCATGATTGTAAAGGAATATAAAAAAGAAAAGGAAATAGTACTAGACAATATAAATAATAGAGTGAAAATTTTTTTTCTTCCATTTTTTTAAAACTTATTTCATATAAATGATATTATTTGTTAAATAAATTAATAGATAGATTCTAAATTAATCTATTAGGAGAAAATATAAATTTTTTAAAATATAAATTTTTATTTTTATAACCATGTTAGTATCTACGATGACAGTATTTCGGTAAGTGATCTCTCATTAAAACAAACATTAAAGTTCAGTGACTAAAAAATGACAAATAAAAGTTATGTGACCTTATGAAATTAAATGTAAAGTTAAGTGACCATCGATGTAATTTATCCTACATACGAAATAAAAGTTTTACATCAAGTTTGAGAATTGACATTGGTTAAGTTGCAATTAATGCAATTCTATGTAAGGTATGACCATGAAAAAAATATAAGAATAGCAAGAAGGAAATTTTCCATTCTTTACTGATTGTATACATTACATATGAGATAGCCATATCTTAAAACCAAATTAATAAATAAGGTCATGTAATTAATTAGTTCATAGATAGATTGATTTTTTTGTTAATGTCTTTTCCAATAAGAAAAAGAAAAAAAGAAGAGAGATTTTCTAATTTGGTAATAACATTTTGAAACAAAGAAAAAACATGAATACCCACACTTAAAAAGGAGAGAAATATTGAGAGAATAAGATAAGAAATAGTTCATCATTGTCGAAGTTATTATATGTAAGATAAGAGAATGACTTACCTATTCCCGATGTATGAGCCCACTTATATACGAAATCAACTATTATTTGTAACTTATAACATAACGAGGGCATATATAAAAAATTAATATGTCATCAAAGGTCTGGCATGCAAAGCACAAAGAAACACGTAGCCAAAGACAACTTGCCAACTCCATTGTTCTTTTAATTCGAATTTAAAATACATAATTAGTCGGCAAGTCATCCTTGGCTGCATCCCTCTTTGCACATTTCTACAGGCCAGGCCATAGCTGAAAATCTCCATTACTAACTATATAGTGTATATATATATAATTATAAGGAAGAGAGGTAGAGAAGAGAGGAGTTTAAAGAATGGATGAGTTAATGTATATATACAGAAAGAGAGAGAGAGAGAGAGAGAATGATGGATGAAGCAGACAACTACTAGAACAATCCTTTTATGGCCCCAAATAGAGATAAGGTTGTTTCTTCCATTTTTTGATATATATATATATCATTTTTGCATTTATGTGATAACGCAAATTAAAGGAAGCCAAATAAATCTTTAGCGGCTGAACCAAACAGATAATTTTTTTTTTTTTTTTTGAAATAAACTTTTATAAATAAAAGAAAACCAGATAAAAACTTAGCATTACAAATCAAACTAACCCCGACCAGTAGATCGACACCATGTACCCAACCTATTATCAGAAAACGATCTTATCAATAACATCAAAATGCAACTTGAAAAATAAAAAGTTGAAGCTTTTCTCCATACCAGTTTGCCGGCATTAATAATAGCAGCTTTAACCAAGACATGGGCTACCATATCAGCTTTGAAGCCTAATCCATTAGAAAAAAAGGCTGTAACCTTGTTTATCATTAGATACATGTGGAAAACAGTAATAAATTATGATATATAAACAGAACTAATTTGTCACAGTCATATAGATAACGTTTTATACAGAAATGGTGTGTGTTGGCAGTGCAGAAATAATACTCACGTGACCGTCATTATTTGCATCCGCGTATTTTTTTATAAAAAACTTTAACACACTTACACTATTTTTTTCATATATTTAATACTTTATATTTATAAAATTATATTTATTAAATACTTTAATTTTACTTATTAAAAACTTCAACTTATAAAATTAAATTAACTAAAAATTTACTCCTTTTGTCCCGAAAAGATTGTTTTCTTTTTCTACAAATTATAAGAACATGCAATTATTGTAGTGATAATTCACGGTGTTTCCCTTTTCTGTACATAATAACTTAGCTTCAAATTTATAGATATCATTAAAAGCAATTACATGTAAATGTGAATTTATCAAAGGGTAAAATCGGAAAGAAATTTAAATGCATACTATAAATAAAAGTGGACAATTAAATAGTTAAAATATAAAAATTATTATTTCAAAACTTATATCGATCACATATCAAGTTAATTATTATTTCAAAACTTATATCCATCACATATCAAATTCAGCATGCAAGATTATCAAATTTTAAATTTTAAAATGCCGTAAAATTGGTAAAAATAGAGGAACAAATTTATGGAAATGGCTCTTCATTAATAAAAAAAGTACATATCCCTAGAGTTTCTCCAAAGGGCAAGGAGTGAGAAATATAGGAAAATAGACATAAAAGTTAGTGAGAAAGGAATCTAATCTAATGAATACACATATAAAAGAATACGTATTTGCATATTTAACAGAACAAACATGTAAACGTGAGGTTGAGTGCTGCGATACGTATTTGTTAAAATTTGGGGCAGTGAAGTGGACCCAAACATCGAGACTTGGTGGTGTTGTTTCTGAACTTTTTTTTTTTTTTTTTTTCTTTTTCTCATTTTAAATTTATTTGTTAAAATAGAAAAAGAGCCATGTTCTTCTTCACCGTCACAAAAAGAGGTTACGTATTAGGATGTCTCTCTTTCCCAGAAATATTTTCCTCACACATTCCCATTTATGTGGTAAGGTCACTGTAAGGATTCAAACAATTGATTTACCCCTTATCCTAAGAAACATAAAATTAGAGATGGTTATTCGGGCACCAAGTGTCTATGTTAATAAATTCTTTTTAAAAATTTTATAAAAATACAAAACACACGTAAAATTTAAATATTCGAATAGAAATCGATCATTCTCACTTATTTGAAGGGTTTTACTTCAAGTATTTTCACTAATTTGATAGTTTATTGTGTAGTCACATTGTTATTTCAGTCCATCGAGCCTCCTAATAAATTAAAAAAATATTTAAATAGACTTTACAGACATAATATATCAGAATATCCGGGATTTTATATGCTTTTTAATTTCACTCTATTTTGATATTTTCTTCAATTTTACCTCAATTTCACTTTATTTTGATATTTTCATCAATTTTACCTTAATTTCACTCTATTTTGATATCATAATATCTCAAATTTTAGAGAATTTTCAATTTCACACCATTGACCTTTCTGTGAATTTTACCTCAATTTTTTATAGCAATAGCACTCTTATTTTAACTTTTAAAATAAATGTACTAATTAATAATTTAATAGCATAAATTTTTATCACTTATCAAAGAATTTCTTGATGGCATAAAAATTAAATTAATAAAATAAAACCCTTTTCAACTATGTATTTTGCTTTCATATTATTTGTACTTTAAGAATAAAATAATCCAATTATTGTAATTTTTTCCATTGATAATCTAGCGAAATTTAAGAAAAAATAAATAGATAACTTCTTAATATTTAATTGCATGTCTCAAATATCATATTTGAAATCTATAAATGTGAATATAATTTGATATTCAAAGTACATTTAAAATTTTATTTTTATTATTATTGTTGTTATTATTTTTTAATTTATTTAAAAACAAGATAGTGAGGGTGAACTAAAATTTAAAAGTTAAGTGTCTATATTAGGATTCAAACTTATAATCATATTTTAATATCAATAAACCAAATTAATTAGTCAGTTTAAAAAAAAAAAATGTGATTACAAGACAATAAAATTAAGTGAAAAAATAAAAGTATTTTAGTATAGAAATACATTTCAACCTTTTGAAGTAATATCTTAAAAAAGATTGGAAATATTTTATTTATTTATTTTTAATTTCATTCTATTACTAGTACAAAAGGCCGAAATTATGGTAAAAAAAGAAGTCAAAATATGATGAAAAGGGAAAAGCTCACAAAATTCAGAATACTCTATTTCATTAGGCCGACTTTACAAGTCCAGCCTAGCATATTATAATATTCTAACTCACTCGACTCAACTCAATTTTAGTAGACTCAAACTTTATCACCATTGGAGTGGAGAAATTCATACTGAAGCAAATGATTCAGAAAGCCCTTCAAAGAACTGGGATTAACGAGGCATTTCAGTCTTCACCACAAACACTTCCTATTGCGTTTGATGATAGCAGTAATTTAAATTTGTGAACAAAATTAACTTAGAGGGTTTTCACCTCATGTGCATGGCATCAGACTATGTTTACCAAACTAGAAACATAAGCAGAAAAGGGCAAACCCTGCAAGGAAGTAAAGCACATACCTGAACTTGAACAGAGGAAGAAATATGCACCTAAGACAAATTGAGACGGGGCCCTTTGGGTGCATAATTTTTCCTCTTGATGCATTTCGTGCACTGGTAGCTAAATATTTGACGAATAGAGCAATGCCATCCATTTCTGACTACTAGTAATAATACAGCAGAGCAGACAGTGTCAGATCATACATGTTAAAAGGCAATAGCATAATTTCCTGTCCATTTTCTTTCCAAAATTGAATTGGAGATTGAAAACAACAGGAATTTGTAAAACTCCAAAACACAGCTGCATGTCGTTCCCATTATAAAAACTCAATAATTGTTCGTATAGAGACTAGATTTTTCAACTTGAACATCTGTGCAAGCACAACAGCTAAAACTTTGAATCTGATCATAAATTTTCATTACAGGGCCAATTTAGGTGATATTTTTCCCATAAAACCTACTAAAATGAAGAATAATATGACGATTACATTGGACAAGGATAAACAAAAATGCACAAGGTTACATAATTTCAACAAAAACAAAAGTGTACTCCATTATTACCAATATCATAGAATGCCCTTACCAAGTGGACTAAAATCACAAGGCAACATTTCTGTTCAATAAGAATAGATTATGAGAGCAACTAATCTGCTATACTAGTGCCAGGAACAGAGGCGTCGGTGCATAACACAAGGGTACTATCTCACAGAAAACCAATTAAGAATCCTGGGGTGTCTCAAATTTTGTTGGAGTATCAATGCCCATCATACAGCAAAGGCCTGATATTAAAATGATAAGCAAAACGATCCCCTGGAAATATCAGCAGATACATCAGAACATCAAAAGCATTACTAATTAGTTGGAAGGAAGGAAAGCAAGAGGATTAGTACAATGTATCATGCACAACTACAGCATAGACAAATTACAGAATTTTGTTGCCAAGATCAAGAACCAAAGAGCTAATCAATTTACTGAACTACTTATTTCACCCAAAAACATAAACAAACTTGCAGCTAAGGCACTTGCCTCTTCATTAGCTTTGCTCCAGTTTAAAGTAAGCTTATCAGCCTTTCGCACAAAAGGTCATTCAGGACACCAAAATAAAAAATAAAAAAAAGGGGAATTTTTGGCCAAAATTCAAAGGGGACTCGTGTTCATTTAACCTCAGGAGCTAAACTTGGCTCCAGTTTAAATTTGAAGGTTTATTGCCATTCCCCAAAAGCTAATCAGGTGTTAACTCGCCTCTTTTAATCAAACAATGGATGCTATGTGGACATGGCATTCCCCTAGTCTAGAATGATGCGAGAATGATCAATCATACGGATTGTGCATTTTTTGGTTATAACCAAACTGAACAAATGGTTTGCTTCGGTTTTGCTTATTTTTTTTTGGGTTAGCACATGTGTCTTCATGCTAGCGCCAAGAATGGTATTCAGGTAAACTCCTACTAGTTTCAAACCTTTGACCTTAGGGAAAGTTGGCCTAGGAATACAAATGACTATCCCTTATCCAATCACCTATTGGTTGCTTTGGTTTGGTTACTTGTGTATAAAAATATAAGTTTTCAGTTATCAGTTCAGCTACCTAGAAAACAGTAACTAAACAAACCAAATACCAAATTTTTAATACATATAAAATATATTTTTATTAATAGTATATTATTTATAATGAAATTTTATTGATAAAATGTAATATGTAATGATTTCAATGATAACATATGATCATATTTATACTTTTAATTAATTATATACTGATTAATAAATATTTAATTTATAAATTCTAATTATTTGGTTATTTTGATTATAACCAGATAACTGAACTGAATATTTTGGTTTAATTATATTAGGTTCTCTCCATAAGTTAGTTCAGTTAGTTTTCCAATGGTGTTAAAAAATTTTGATTCGTCAAATTTTCAGTTCTGTTCATTTTTCAACTAACTGAATTCTTATGGTGTTAATAATGGAGAGATTATGGAGGCTAAAATTTAAGAAGACTAAAGCCGGTTATGCTCACAATCTATCCCACAATATAGGAGACCGTAGGTAATAGGAGAATTCTCATTTGAAATCTTTCTTTCTAGTATAGCATTGCAAAAGATGAATCACACAAACATGGAATTCAGGAAAATACAAATTCAATGCTCAAAATGTTAAAGATGATTGTCTAGATTTCCTATACAGTTTAGATATTATATGACGGCAAGAGTTTTATAATTTGTTTATTCAAAAGTAAGCTGTTGATTCATTACTTTAAGGGCAAGTTTGTATAATTTTTAACTTTACTCGACAATCAATCAAAAATGTTTGGGCAGTCTTTATTTTTATTTCAGAATCTAGTTCGAGTCTTTGTTGCCTTACTACAACACTTTTCTTCTTAATATTCTGTGGAAGTCCCAAAATCCAAGTCCTTAGTGAACGGGACTGGTTTTGAAATTTTTTTACTTCTCACGGGATAATCACCACAAGCATTAGCCTTAACATTGTTAAGGATTAATTTGGGTGTATAAAACTCATGCATGTTCCTTTTTTTAATTCAGTTTTCAATGAATGAAATTCCAGAAAACTATGATTTTATTAAAACAGAATGCAGCACTATTAAAGCCGAATGCAAATGAAGGATCATAAAGGGAACATACAACTAGAACTCCCTCCAAAAGCGATGATTTGATCTTGCAAACTTCATCACAATGTGTGGAATTGAGTGATACATTTCCAGCAGTACTTTCAGCAAGAAACCTTTCCAGTTCTCGATGAGTAGGGTACTGGACTGATCGAAATGGGTCTGAAATATAGAGTACTTCATACTTTGCCCCCAATGTCTCCACAGAACTGATAAGCTCAGACAAAATTTCACCTGCACATTTAATTTGATCTATCTGCATAAACATTTTTCTGAGAGAGAAGAAATGACATTAATCAAAAAGTTCTGACATCCTCTAGCAACAAAGAAATTAGCGCACTTTCAGTTTGTGGTTGCTCAAGTCCTTTTGCAGAATAGGAGCCTGCATTGCAGAATACAACCAGATCTGCTTGCTCACTTGGTCTCTTTTCCATCTTTGAAACCAGAAAATCCTGTTCATAATTTGCAAATCGAAAGATAATTAGAAGTTTGTCACAGATCCCTATTTCATGATTAGTGAAACAAACTTTCAAGTTGACTTACATGAACTGCATGCACGTCTGCAAGCTTCTGAAAGTTGTCGCCTTCTACAAAGCATGACTCTGAAAAGGCAATATTTTTTATTCCTGAATCCTGCCCACAAGTTTCTGCAAAACCTGAAACCAATGATTTCTCCACTGTCTCCCCCTCTGATGCAGCAACATATGGGAATGCCAAGGAGAAATTGGACTTCGTAAAAGAGGCCTGTTCAGACCACGATATAACGTAAGAATAATAAAATTGGGGGGATTGTTATAAATTTTATGAATCCCAGTTTGTTGGATAAAACTGTAAAAAAAGGTTAACATACACAGACCCCATTACCTTGAGCAAGTTCACTAGAGCAGGGTCTACATTTTTGCTTGTGGAAATATCTGAGGACAGCAACTATCAACAACACAAATTACACAATCAGTACACTATATTTGAATAGTAATTAGCATGAAAGGGGGCACCAAGTAAATTAAACA
Organism: Jatropha curcas; assembly: GCF_041381405.1. Classification (NCBI taxonomy): domain Eukaryota; kingdom Viridiplantae; phylum Streptophyta; class Magnoliopsida; order Malpighiales; family Euphorbiaceae; genus Jatropha; species Jatropha curcas. The sequence continues at coordinate 107,159 of NC_143157.1, forward strand.
GCCAATCATACATCACAGTGAAACAACGTTAATGTAAAAGGATTGACATATAGTTGACTGTTTCTACTAATATGTAGCTTGATACTGATGACAAATGACGTCCCAAAGTTTCTTACCTCTCTACCAACAAAAACAAGTGCCAGATCAACAGGCTGCTGAAGTTTCTTTTCTGAACACTACATGGAAATAAAAATTTAAAAGGATTAAAAAGGAACAGGCTATCCAGAGAAAGGGAGAAAAATAACATATAAAAATTCTTAACTTCAATTTTTTTAGAAGATATCACATGTATAGAATTTTAAAAAGAATTGAAGCAAACTATCAGCATAAAGGAAAGCTAAGAACCAGTAAATTTGACCAGCCCCCTTCAGACAGAATGGACCTGGCAAGATCCCTTGAAGAAATGGTCTGATAATTGACAACATCCATTCTGTTGTTTGAGAACCTGCAGTCACTCAGATTAATATAGTATGAGATTCTGATTTTGCAGAATTTGATACAACAGATACTGGAATAAGGAATATGACTAATACGGCATAGTTTCTAACCACATCTGGTTTGCAACTATCTCAATGAAAGTGAAGCACATACAGCATTTAATTGCAAATCCATGATATTGATTGATGATAACAACCATGGTTCTAAAGCCTGCCTCCAGCCACCGTTTGAGGCCAAAGTGCCAATGGAAGAGGCAGATGGACAACATAAGATGACTAAGTCCATCAAAAATCATGAACCTTTATCTTTTGTTATTTAAAATCGGAAAACCGGATCATATAGACAAATCTAGAAAGAGTTTTATTATACTCATCTTTTGTGTTTTGAAGATTCTTGTTTTTCTTCTCTAGCTTCTCTTCAATTTAATCTATGCTTGCTAATCATTGGGCTTCATAGATTTCTTGGTATTAGGTTGGTTTAATTCGACTTCATTTTCAATTCTAAGAATCATAATGTTAGCCCAAAAATTTTCCTTGCTATGTCCCTGTTTGGTTCCTAACTTTAAAAATTTTTTTAAATAAATTCTGACACGGTAAGTGGTGCATCAGACACATGACCACGCTTTGTCTCTATGTCCCAGTGTCCGACACATTAGGGACACTCGCACAGCAGACCAAGGGAAATCACCATGCTTCCTAGAATGCAATTATTTCAATAAGATATGAATAAATTCCCATAGTTGAGAGATTAGAATTTTGAAACATTGCATTTATTCCTGCATTTGCAATACCTTACTGTAACTACTGGACAATATTAGTAATCTCCCGAAAATTCCTATTGACTAAAAATGAAATGTCTTCCAAGTACTTTCAATTAAACAATTCAGCTAATAACAAATAACAGATATGCTAAAACCGAATTAACTTCTCTAAGCTTTTCCAACTTGGTGACTTGCTGGCCCCTGCTTTTCTTCCATTTTCCCATAAGACAAAACTTGAATAGGATGTTTATTCAAAACCATAAAATTTATTGAAAACATGAAAAGCCTCAATCTTACTACCATTTCATCATTCTTGTGAAAACAAAATCTCTCCAATCTTCTCAATCCTTAAACTCAGATAGCGTTCAGAATAAATCTATATAGAATTCAATCCATTTGCAAATGAATTTTCATATTTGGATAAATATGTATGTAGTTTTACTAACTTGTACTTAGGGTTCATTAGCTCTAAAATCTTGTATTCTTTTTTAAGCTGAGAGTTCATTTGCAAATTCTATCAATTTGGTCCAAGCATAAACAATTCCATAGAATTAGTTACGCTTGATTCCAAATGAATTTTCATTTACAAACACCAAAAGTGAAATTGAGGAAACCGAAAAAATTGGATTTATAAACGAATTTCATAAAATTTTAGCTCTTAAATAATAACTGATAACCGCCAGCACGTTACTTAAATTCTAAGACTAGATTCACACATTTTCACATTACTAGCCATGATCAAAATAACTATACACATACTTACCCTAAATCTGATCCACAAATTAACAGTACACTTTCATAATATGCAATATCCTACAAATTAAACAACAAATTATACTAATTAGAGAAAACAAAAGAGGAAACGTACCGATGATCGCGATGGGAAGACCAGAGAAAAGCAGGCACTGTGGTTGGGAAAGCAAACAGCAATTGAAACTGAACTGTAACTAACAAAAATGATATCGTAATAGCCTTCACCATCATCGCCATCGTCTTTTTGCCCTGAACACCGTACATACAAAATCAGTAATTAAGTTCGCCATGAATTTAGGAAAAAATGGAATCGAATCGAAGCGAAGCAAAGCAATTTTAATCGGCAATTAAAAGTTAAATTCAATAAACAAAAGAGTAAATATGAAACCAACCGGAGAGGCAGAGAAATCTAGAAGAAGGGAGAAAGCAATTTAATCAAGAAAGAGTATTTTGTATATCACAGACACAGAGCGGATCTGATTATGGAGTCATTAACTTTAAAGATCCAAAACGGGAAAAAGAAAAACCCCTTCTCAGACCAGTAATTTCCTTCCATCTTTTATTTATCAGCATATTCAGCACCTTCCTCCAGCGGATGAGAAACGGTCTGGGCCCGCAAACGGTGTCGTTTTTTTTTTTTTTTTTTTTTTTTTCTCTAGGAAGCATATTTATTTTTTAAAATACAGTCCAAATCAATTAAATTAAATACTAATCATAGTTCTTTGCTTTAAAATAGCCAAATAAAAAATTTATCACTAGAACATTACGAGCATAAATCCCGTCACGATGTGCCGATTAATTATTATAAACTAAAATTTGTAAATTTAATTTTGAAGTATGTCATAATTATGGAATTTAATACTGCATAATAATTTATATTTATTGACTTCATCCATAATAATTTTAACTCTTACATAATGATATTATACTAACAGTAACATGCATACTATAATAGTATTTATACATTTTGGTCTAATATAGTTTGATTAAAATATCTATTATTGGATGATTATGTTTTTTCAATTGAATGAAATTGAAAATCTATGCATATACGTTTGTGCTTGTGTTGAATTAATACAAATATACAATTTACATAGCATGTAGCATGTATAAAGATGTTTTAAAAAAAAAAAAAAAAAAGTGGTAGGAATATAGTTAAGGAAGATAAAAAAAAACTTGCATGGGCAAACAATATTGTTATATTTATTAACTTTCTTCAACAATAAGGTTCTCCCTATGATGGGAACGTAGAAAAGATTCCATATTCTATGCCAGTAGACTCGTGAAATCTATGTACTGAGTCGTCAAATGAGCCACGTTAAGAAAGCATTAGGGTTCTCTCTCTTGGGAATTAGGGTTTCGCTCTTTGGCGTTTAGAGTCACCTCTACATGGGGATTGGGTTTGGTTTTTTCTGATCTCGTTCGGGTTTCGTCTTTTATTCGTGTCTTTTCTTGAGTTGTCTTGTCCCTTTTCGTGGTTCTCTTTCGTCTCTCTCTTGTTTTCACTTTGTTCATTCTGTGTCTGTCATTTTTCTAGTGTTGTAACGTTGTAAGGTTAGTGTGTCGTCGACTTCTCTCCTTAGACTTGTTCTCTGCTGTCGTTCTGTCTTAGGGTGTTCTAGTCTATAGTTTTTGACTCTAAATTCTTCATATTAGGCGGGTGTGGACTTGAGGATGGCTGATAGTAGTTGTGAGGGTGCTAGGCAGGGGGTTGGTGAGGAGGTTATAGTGATCCCTGAAGAGGCGTATAGTGAGGATGTAGCAAAATTTCAGTTATGTGTTGCGGATAAGCTATGGTCGAATTGCCCTTATAATAAATTTGCTCTTATGGACCTAATGCAAAGAGCCTAGAAGCCGAAGCATGGAGTTATTATGCCAGAATGGGATAAGGAGGTGCTGCTATTCCAATTCTAGCACTGGCAGGATTTGCAATATGTTCTTGATAATTCACCTTGGCACTTTCAGAAATAGCTTCTTATTCTTAAGCAAGTTACTAGTGATGAGCAACCCTCAACCTTAGAATTGTTCCACTCATCTTTATGGTTCTGTGCTTATGATTTACTGCTGAAGGGGATGAATCAAATGGTTGCCAAAATGTTAAGGGATAAGCTGGGAAAGTTTGTTGAACAGAATGAAGATAAGGATAGGGGTTGGGGTAAATATATCAGATTTCGAGTGGAGCTGGATTTGAGGAAGCTTTTAAAGAAATCTCTCTCTCTCTTAGTATAGGGGGTAAGGCTTTGGTTGTTTCGTTAAAGTTTGAAAGGCTTCCCAATTTTTATTACTATTGCGGCCGTTGTGGGCACTCATACAGACAGTGTGATTTATTGTCAAAGGAGCGAGAAGTTGACCAGTCTCTGCTTGTGTTTGATGAAGGGATTAGAGCCTCTCCATTCTGGAATTCAGTGCGTCTATCAGCAGGTTTTGTAGGATCGAATTCTATTCGTCATCAACTTTTTCCCAAGCTACATCAGGACCAGGGTGTTATGGACAATCTTGATACAGATGCCACGAACCCTGTAGAATCTAATGGATAGGAGCGGGAGGTGGTTGCGGAGTCCAATTTGGGTAATAATGTGATTGGTGTAGATGAGGTTCTTAGCAAGCTTAAACAGATGAATGTCCGAGTCTCGTCCCATAATAAAGATGTTAGTATTGACGATGATTGCTTTACTAGACTTATGGAGGGTTTTTCTGTGACTCACAAGGTTAGTTCGCCTCAACAACCTAATACTAATTTAAATTCAACTGTTCCTTCCAGCCTTTCTTCTGTTTCCACAACCCATACTATCCCTAGTCCCCCCCCCCCCCCCCCCCCCCCAATGTCCCTTTCACTACTGCACCTGTTTCCCTTAATAGCAAATCCAGCTTTAGTCCACATACCCCACATGTTGATCCTAGTGACCAACCAGCTAAAGCCAGTGCTGTTATCTCTCCTATCCTGAATGATCCTTACCTTTCTGCTAGTTCAGTTGACCTTAATAATTCTTCTCCTATTCTTTCGACCACTCCTAGCCAGTTCACCTATACCAAGACACCATCCAAAATTTCTTAGAAGCGGATGGCTCGCACAAATCAAAACTCAACCCCTTCCTCAGATCCTGTGATGTTATTAGGAGGGAAGAGGAAAAGTGTGAGTCTCGACGATGTGCAATAGGTTGGTAATGAGATGGAGTTGGGATTGAAAAAATTTAAGAAAAATTATAGTGTTGTGATTGGTAGCTCAGACAATCTATTGGCGGAGGCTGGCTTCCAACCCCGCCGTTCACCATGAGTTTTTTAATTTGGAACTGCAGAGGGCTTGAGAACCACGAAGAAGTTCGACAACGGAAGAAGCTAATTCAGCTACAAGATCATGAGCTAATTTTTCTTATGGAGAACTCATTAACAGATAATGAGGTTGATAGACTTCAAAGAAAATGTGATTTCAGTAATGGTTTAGGCGTTCCGTGTGATTAAACTATTGGCAGGAGAGGTGGGTTAGCTCTTTTGTGGTCTAGTTCCTTTCAAGTTCAGTTACTGTCATACTCAGATAACTATATTGATGTTGAAATTAATGGTAAATGGCATTTTATGGGTTTCTACTGCTGGTCTGAAGAGAGTAATAGACATCTCTCCTGGGATTTATTGCGCCATTTGGCAGGTAATTTTGGCTTACTTTGGTTGTTTTGGGGGGACTTTAATGAGATTTTATATAATAGTGAAAAAAAGGGTGGGAATTTTCGATCTCAGCTGAAAATGGATTCCTTCCATCTTACTTTGGATAGTTGCGGTTTGAGTGATTTAGGATATATAGGGTATAATTTTACCTAGACAAATGGTCAAGAAGGGGATTCTAGAATTGAAGAATGCCTTGATAGATTTACGGCTTCTGTGGCTTGGGTTGATCTCTTTCCTGCATATTCTATCTCTCATTTGTTTCGGTTATGTTCTGATCACCGTCCTATTTTTATATCTCTTTCAAAATCGACAGCTATTAAACGTAGGAGAAGAAGACCTTTCAGATTTGAGTTTATATGGTTGAGGGATGATACCTGTAAGGAAGTTGTTCAAGATGCTTAGGAGGGGGCTAGGGGCACAGGTGTTCATGCTTCTATTGAGGAAAGATTTAAATGTTGTAGTGAGGCATTGCGAAAATGGGAGAAAATTCATTTTGGGCATGTTTCTAAGGAGATTTCGAACTATCAGAAAATGCTTCATGAACTTCAGGTTGAGGTGCAGTCTCGCGATAGTATTGAGAGGCAAAGAGCGTTGGAATCGAAGTGAAAAGAATTACTAGCCAGGGAGGAGGTAATGTGGTTACAGCGCTCTAGAATCGATTGGTTGAGGGCAGGAGATCGAAATATATCTTTTTTCCATAAAAAAGCTAATAGGCGTTAGAGAAGAAATCAGATTTTGGGTGTTCAAGATGAGTTAGGCCGTTTGGTTGATAATGAAGAGGGGATTTATAGGGTTTTTTATAAATATTTTTAGGAACTATTTTCATCTTCTAATCCATCTGCCTATGAAAATGTGTTGAATTCAGTAGAGTCAAGGGTAACTATGGATATGAATCTAGACCTATGTCAACCATATTCTGAAGAGGAAGTCATTTCTACTTTGCGTCAAATGCACCCCTCAAAGGCCTCAGGGCTAAACGGTATGCCCCCATTCTTTTTTCAAAAATTTTAGTCTATTGTTGGTCTTGCTGTCGTTGCATTAAGTTTTATATATATATATATATACTCATACTTTTTTGAGGTATATGTAGTTTTCTTGTGATGTCTACTTCTATATGCTTGTATATGCTTGTATACTGAAAAATGATGCTATTATAGAAATGAGCTCATGTACATAACTTAATTACATCTGTCACAATATTATGTACGTAGCTTGCCATCACACTATGGAAGGAAACTTTCCTATATTTGCACTATAGTAATTAAAAAGGTTTTGCTTACTTCACTTTTGCAATTCCATATGATAACCGAAATACTGAAAATTGAATTAACAAATGGTATATTGAAGCATTGAATATGATTATTAATATATATAATAAAGGGAGTGGAAAATAACTTTTTGATAATCAGAAGCGAAGTTAATCAGAGTAATGAGATAATCAATTTTGAAAGAAAGGAAATTTTAGTATGTATTGTATAAGCCCCATTCTAACTTGTCTCAACTCAAGCGACCTGCCCTTACCCAACTCAATCCAATCCATTAAGTTTTAAAAATATAGTAGATTATTATTAGGTGGCTAATCATTATAATTTATGCGTTGGGTGGGATCACGAATTCACTAGATAAATCCACAGATCTGATTCATTCCAAAAATAATATTACGTATGAATATGTATGGTGTGTGTGTCTATGTGTTTAATTCATTTGAGTTGATTTAGTTTGATTTGTAATTTTGAATATAAATACTAAATTATTTTACATATTTAGCAGGTCTTACCTTTTAAAAAGTTGCTAATTTATATAGTAAAACATTTGTAGTTTAAAATTTATTGTACACTTATATATAACTAAGTATTTTAATTTGGTTTTATTTCTTCTTGGAATAATGTTGTTGATTATTTATTTATTTATTATTATTATTTTAAAATACTTGTTTTGAAATGCCGTTAGAATATATTTTTATTTGTGAAAATTGCTATATAATTATGTTTCTAAGTGCATTTAATTTATTAGTTATTTCTATTAAATAATTGTATTTTATTTGAAATTATTTTTATCATTTGTCATTTATTTGACTCATAGGTTTACGTCAAATCCGTTCATAATCTATGGGTTTAAAGAGTTAACGAGTTGGCTTGGATCAAAAAAATCGACTCATACATATATATTGAATATTTTAAATCGATATATCCGACCTAACTCAATCCATATGCAGCTCTAGTATTATTATCATATGTGACTTTTCTTATATGTAAGAAAATTATTTTGATAAAATTATAATAACTTTTTGTATTTATGTGATAAAAAAATTATGTTGATTTTAAGGTGAGTTTAATTGTGGATTGTATAAAAGGTTTTTTTTTTTTTTCAATAAAATATTTCAATTATTATACGTATAGTTTTTGGTTGGAGTGTTTTTGTTATTTTAAATCTCACATTTCATTAACTCAGCTTTACTTATTGAAAATTCAATATATCAATCAAATACAATCATATTGTACTTTTCAGGAAGTCAACTCCCAGAAATTAGGTCGATTTGAACCAACCAAGACCTAAGATATAATTAGGATAAAATTGACAAAAAAAAAAAAAAGAGTAAATTTGCAAAATTTCATAAAGTTTGTAGCATTTTGATATATTAGGTCAAATATCATCACCCTTACACAAATTATTATATAATAAATTTGACAAAACTTTTATTTGAATTAATTGATTTCTATAAAAAAATAAATCACTTTATATGAATTCAAAAATAATAAAATTGAATCAAAGCAAATCAATCATAAACTTAAATAAATAAATAAAATATAAGCTATGTGTCAATTAAAAATGGTCGAATACTTAAATTCACTTCTAAAATTTATTATTTTAATTTTATGACACCCTATAATTTGTAAATAATTTATTATGCTTGTGAATTTATAAATTTTCAATAACCTTGCACCTTTCCTTGCTAACGATATTTATTTTTGGAAATTTTAGTTTTTATATGTAATTTATTAATTTGATTTGTAATTAGCATAATTTTTAGAATAATAATTTTTACAATATTTAATTTAATTGATTTAATTTTATAAATTAAAGTGTTTAATAAAATAATTTTATAATTTTAAATGTTTGATACATGTAATTTTACTAAGTTAAAGTTGTTGGTGGATGAAAGTAAAAATTAAGAACCTCGTAGGATAAAGTAAAAAAGGTTAGCTAGAAATTATGTATCTGCTCATCAAAATCAAAAAAACACAGACAGCTACGCGCGCGCGGGAGTCCGCCTGGTTTACTGACTAATGCTGAGTTTTAAAAGATTTGCTCAAACCCGATATTTGTGAGACCCAAAAACCAAATTTATATTTTCACCTGTGTCGCCGCTCGCCTCTACTCTCTTCTTTCTGCCACTGTTCCCCCCTTTGCTCTCATCTGAATATGTTAAATAACTAATCTCTTCCATCTTTCTAACCCTAAGAACTTCCATCACCATCGATTCACCTTTTCCTCTCTACTGCCTCGTTAATGGCTTCTCCAGTGGCCTAATTGAGCTATAGTGGTCAGGTAGCTATAACCTATTTCTTTTTCTTTTGACGGAAAACCCATTTCCTTAATTTGGTTTCTCTAGTTGTATTGATGTTGGATTTTGATTTTTAGCGACTGTTCTGGCTTTTTTCCCTGTTATTACAGGTGCTTTGACTATATTTTAATTTGGTGTGTATGACAGGTTATTTTGTAAGTTTGTATTTGTGTTTTGTCCAACGCAGAATTTGTGTTGTATTGGATCTATTGATAGTTGTTTGTTTCTCTTGTGTCTGTTTGTTTTTTTAGCTGAATTTTTAATCACTGCCTCCTCTAATTGAGCATCTGCGTTTGATCCTGCAACTGTTGATAATTTAAGCTTGCAAGAAAGCTGTGGTTGGAAGCATATTTTTGTTTTCTGCAATATCACTTATTATTTCTTGAATTTCTTCTTTCTCAATATCCTTTTTTTTTTTATCTCTATTTGATTTGTAACCTCTTCTTTTATCCTAGCTTCGAGTTCCTCCAGCCCAAATAAAAGCTTTATACAATTGTATTAAATAAAATTTTACTGTCTCCACAAAGAATGGCTGAGTTTTTTTTGGCAAATTTCTAATCTCCGTCTAAACCATATATTTTTGCCTTGTTATATATAACCCCGCATTATTTATTTACATTAACCATTTCTAATTTCGAATCTCTGTCTAAACCATCAACTTAAAAAAACTTATCATTTGGCCAATGGATTATCGATTAACTTATTCCTGTAAAATTTATTCATCCTTGAGTGCTAGCAAGAGATGTTTTAGACAGTGTTTGCTATGAGTAAACATGAAATAATTTTGCTTTTTCTAATCTCTGTGATGGATATTTAAAGCAGGTTCTCTTTACTAGTTATTTCTCTCTCTCTCTCTCTCTCTCCTCTCTCTCTCTATCTTCTAATGTTCACTTGTTGAGTTACTAAACAACAGCAATATTTAGTAATTCTCTACCCTGTCTTGTAACCTTACTTGAAGCAATGTATTGTACTACCAGTTCTAATTCAATGATGTACGAGTTCTCTTCTTTTTCTTTAGTAAGCTTCACATATAAGTTGGTAAGTGCAAATTATGGAACAAGCAGAGCCAGGCTGCAGTGGAGCAGAAGCAGTGTTAAATCTTCAACCCAACTCTTCAATTGCTATTGCTTATCACCCTCTCTTTGGTACTCATGATGATCTGATGCTCCTTGAGCTTGACGAGAAACTCCTTCCCGAGGTACTTCAACAAAGGTAATCTAAAATCTGATGTCATTTTAGGAATTCATTTAATATCACTTGTCTTTGGCCTCTAGTCATTCAATTTAAGGCTTTTATCTTGTAGGGTTACTTTAAGAGGTCAACCGGATGAAGACGCTGTTCTTTGCACTCAGTCGAAAACCTACGCCATAAAGTTTGTTGGAACTTCTAATTCTTCTTTCCTTATACCCCCATCAGATCAATTTGCACTGTCAGAAAGTTCACTAGATTGCAATGGCAAATTTCATGACCAGCAACTTCTTGCACCTGTCATTAAGGTTGCACCTGGTAACATGGAACTCGTTGAAGTTTCTCCAAAGCTTGATAAGCTCAAGTTGCTTCTCTTACAGAATCCCCTCAGGTCTGAGGAGGTCCTAGAAACGCAGGATTTGGATGTGGAAAAAAATACAACTGGATTGTATAGATGGGATGATCTTGTCGACAGAGTTCAGGCGAGCAATGATGAACTGAGAACTAGTTTGTTAGCTCTTTCAGCTGTAGAGATTGATGGGTATTGGAGAGTTGTCGATGAGAAGTACATGGACATCATTCTAAGGATGCTTTTGCACAATTTGGTATTGAATGACTGGTCATTTGATGCACTTAATGAAGGTGAAGTTGTGAGTGTGCTAGCATCTGATGGATTTCCGGCCAAGCTTGCCCGCCATTGTTTGGATGTTTATGGTAGCAAGATCGATGGCGTTGTGGGCACAAGTAACATGTGGAAGTTGGATGAAAGGCGAGTATGTGTGCATTTTGCAAGAGAGATTTTGAAAGCGGGGAAAAAGAAGATGGAAAATTTTATGGGAGAATGGCTGAAAGAGATTCCAGATGGTATGCAGGCAAGTTTTGATATGTTGGAAGGTGAGGTTTTGACAGAGAAACTTGGTGTCGACATGTGGGTTCGAGCATTCAGTGTTTCTTCTTTGCCGTCAACTCCAGCTGAGCGCTTCCTCATGCTCTTTAGGGAGCGGGCAAAATGGGAGTGGAAAGATTTATACCCATACATCAGGTTTTGTTCTGTTTGATTTTTATGTTTTCCCTTTATTCTTGACATGATCTTTCTATGGTGTTAATTGTTGTTTGTGGAATTATTCTTCAGGGATCTAAAGGTACCTGGTCTTTCTTCTGAAGCTTTGTTGCTCAAATACACAAGAAGATCGCAACCGAGCCCTGATGCTGAACCTATTTTTAGTGCCAGATAGTGCCAAATGGTGCCCTTGCTGGTTTTTTAAGGCACTTTGCAACCTAATAAGTGAATTGTTTCAAGTGGTTTAGGTTGTGCATACTTTTTTGTTATATATGAGATCTGGTCGGTCATACAATCTAGGAAACTAAAGCGAGAGTGTGAGCACATTTGTTATGTGATTAGTGTTGCTTCAGTGTCAATTGAAGCTGCAACAGTTACTCAAGTCTCTCGCTAAGCTAGTTAGTTTCATCGAAGGAGACAGTAGAAGAGCTTCCTGGACCCATTAGTTCTGACTAATTTTTCCTTTTTGCTGTAACGAGTTGTTTCTTTCCTGTTAAGATTGAATGGGATTATTTTTTTCAATTAGTACAGCCGAAGCAATAGTGCAATTTAAAGCACGGTTGAAAATCTAAATTAATGGTTACATCTTTTAGTAAATGTTAAATCAATGCGTTGATGTGGAAGAACTTAAAGATGGAAGAAAACCCGTACTGCCAAATGCTATTTAATGGTAATAGGTTTTCACCTGGGAGATTCTTTTTTTCCTTTCTTTAAATTGTGTCTCCAGCCACCGAAAAAACTTGAAACTGTGTGTCTAATGAAAGATTAAGGTTGAGATTGTCACTTCCCTTTTCCATGGCTGTATAAAGTTTCACCTGTCATTTCAGTTAACAAATTGGAATATTCCTCTTTAGAAGTTTGTCTTCTTAGGTCTCAGGTTTGAGTCCACCTTCTGCCATAAAATGCATGTGCTGTTCTTTGGGATAGTGTGCTATCTACTGTTATTGTAAGAAGGGTTTTCCCTGGGAAAAAAATATATACACATACAAAAAAAATCTAGAAACTACAAAAAGTGACTCAATTCTAAGTCAAACAGATTTAGGATATGAGAGAAATTAAAAATGCTTAATCATCAAAAGACTATCTATTTATTGCAAGAGAGATATAAATATCTTACTAAATTAAAATAATAATAGATACAAATTATTTAATAATCAAAAAGAAAATAAAAAATTATTATCAAGAATAAAATATTTTTCAGAACTCACCTAATAAAAAAGTTTCAATATAAATATATAAATTTAAAAATTTGAAAGGTTTAATTATGTGTATTCTATTTGAAAATTTATTTTTTTAAAAATATATCCAATCAAATCATTAAATATAAAGAAAAAAGAATGTTAATAAAAAGAACATACTTTTTTCTTTTTTTATTTCTCTCTTAAATAAAAATTTTAAATTATAATTAAAATAGAATCAAATATTTAAAAGTAAAATATAAAAATTTTTAAATGTCTTCTTATCATGTATATTTATTAAAAATAAATTTTAAAATAATTTTGAAAAAGTAAAAATTTAAAAATTTTGAAAGGTTTAATTATGCATATTCTTTCTGAAAATTTATTTTTTTAAATTATGCCCAATTAAATCATACAAACATAAATAAAAAAAAATACATTTTTTTCTATTTTATCTCTCTCCTAAATAAAATATTTTGTATATTGTATTTGAAAATTTTATTTCTTAAAAAAATATATCCTATCAAATCATATAAATATAAAGAAAAATAATATTAATAAAAAATATACTTTTTTATTTCTCTCCGAAATAAATATTTTATATTATAATTAAAATATTTTATTTTATTTGGTATTTGATTTTCATTTTCTAAAATTTAAAATTTTTAAAAAATAATTTGGCTTTTGAAAATTTTTAATTGGAATTTTTGGATTTTTTTCTTTATTTTTCTATATTTTGATTAAATGATTATATTTTTTTTTAATTTTAAAAAATTAATATTTACATAATAGCAATATATTTTGAAATCTAATCTAATTTAAAATTATTCTATTTTAATTGGTACTTGGTTTTCATTTTCTCAAAATGTAAAATTTTTTAAAGATAATTTAGCTTTTGAAAATTTTAATTTTTTTAAAAGATAATTTGGTATCTGTTTCTATATATAATCATAGTTATTGGCTTACATGTACAAGATGATCGTTTTTGCATAAAATATATAGTTATTTTGTTTCTAATTGTATACCTATATGGTTACTACTTTGCTTTCTTTTTTTTGTTAGTTTGTTGTATGTTGAATTTTTTTTTCTTTCTTTCGTATAGGGCATCAGTTAGTATATTTTCACACATTTTTACTTACATTTATAATCCAATTATCTTCTCGCGGGTAAGCATCAATCATCACACTCCTCATTGGATTCAATATCTCTTGGAATCATGCATTTCCAAGAAGAGCTTTTTGCTTTCGTCATCGTTCCTACCCAGCAATAATATCCAATCAAAATTGTGCATGATTATAGTTATATGCTTAAAATTGTTCTACTTGATTTTGAAGATGCGATTCTTATCTTTTTAAAATCTTAATATGTACCGTTATTTTAAGCATCAATTTGCCTTTATTAATTTTATGTTAGTGTGAATTCTTTCTATTTTTTAGTATAGCTTCAAGCAGAAAAGAAATATTTTGTATATGCTATATTGATACTAATATAAACTTTCGCGTTTACAATATTATTTCCTTTGATTGTGGTGATGTTAAACGATTTAAATTTATTGATGTATAAACTTGACCTTACGAAAGTGACTGAATTTCTCAAACCGTTGAACGAAGTGATCATTGAATGAAAAATATGGTCATTATATATATATATATATATATATATATATATATATATATATAAGAAACTATTAAACAAGACTCTTAAATTAGTTTTTCATTTTTATATGTATGACCATATTTATTGGTTTACACTTAATTTAAACTTTTGAAGTTTATTTTTTAATTAAGAGATCTTTTGTTTTTATTAATTTATTAGCAAATACAATTTATAAATTATAAATCTATATACAATAATAAATAATCTTTTAAAAAAATAATAATAAAGCAACCCACGCAATACGCGGGCCTTCACCTAGTTATAATTAAAATGGAATCAAATATTTACAAAATAAAATATAAAAATTTTCAATTGTCTCCTTATCATATATGTTTATTGAAAATAAATTTAAAAAATTTAAAACTTAAAATTTTCAAATGCTTAATTATCTACATATATCTATTTAAAAAATAAATTTTATAAATATATCAAATCAACTAATAAAATGTAATTTTTTAATTGGCTATAACTAAGATTAGTTTAGTATATTTTAAATTCATTAAGGCCAGTATCGAAACTCTCATTATTTCCCATATTCTCACATTTATATATATAAATTTTTCAGGTACAATTGCTCAATTGGTTTCTCCCTTATCACTCATCACTTTTTAATTGAAGTATTGAACCCAATTCTAATACCAATCATTTAAAATCTTATGTTCAGTGAATAGAAATATTGATTTCCATCCATATAAATTTATTTCTGTCAATTCAAATTAAAAAATAAATAAATTATCCATTTATATCAAAATGAAAAAATATTTATTTTCCAAATATATTAATTGAAGTTTTTATAATAATAATTTTTTTTTGACATTATAATAATAATATTTTGATACTTATTTTGTAACACCCCTTCCCGGTCCACCCGTAAACCCGAATGAACCGGACCGAGATGCTACAAACTGGTTGACTGTATGGTCTGACATGCTGAAGTCATAATGTATATTGAATATAATAGCATGCTGATGTTGTATACAAAAATAATGTAATTTATATTTACAAAACATGATACTAGTTTACAAGATGAAATGGGCCCAACTGAGTGCCCTGTACATGCCATAAAAAGGGTAGACAAAGATACATATTAAAATGAGTAACTACCCTGAAGACTGAGTCTTCTACAGATGAACTGCAGCAGTTGTAAGCTGACTCTCTACGGTCCAATCTCAAAACCTGCGAGTTAAACAGGTAACTCGCTGAGCAAATAAAGCTCAGTGGATATCTCAACAGATAAAGAAACAATTAAACACATACATGTATAGAAAGAACCATGTAAACACATATGGCACATATAAGCACACACATCATGATACTTTCATGATACCTGATTATCTTTTGTACTGTTTATAATATACTGTATAATTCATGAAATGTTATGTCAAGATATCTGTATGGCTCCATAAGGTTATAGTGAAACCGAAGTGATAAGAAAAACTGTATGAAACTGGATGAATACTGTATGCTTGGCTGCTATGGCCCATATATAATCATATCCACTCAACGGCCTGTAGCCGGAGTATCAAACTGTATGAGGTGCAGATCTGCTATCCTATGTCGCGACATAGCCTTATCTACATGGTTTCTACCTAACCTCAATGGAGCATAATGTTGATATGTCAATAATATCACACAACATCATAGTCATAGTTCATAACTTCATAATTCATAATGTTTATTTGATTTCACATCATTTGCATGCTTGCATGTTGTTTTGATACATGTTCTAATGTTGTATTTGATGTTAAAATGATTGGAGGCATATAAGGGAAGCAAAGGAATACAATTGCATTGAAAAAGAAGTCCAAAAATGCATGAAAACACAAGTCGCGAGCGCGCCTTGCAAGGTCGCGAGCGCGTAAAGCACCAGATGAGAGACAGTGAATTATCGGGCACAAGTCGCGAGCGCGTACTTGAAAGTCGCGAGCGCGAGAAGTGCCAAATGAGAGACAGTGAGTTCCCAGGCCAATTTCGTGAGCGCGCGATGAAGGTCGCGATCGCTTACAGGCCAAGGGCCAAGTACGCGAGCGCGCACTTCAAAGTCGCGAGCGCGAGATGTGCCAAATGAGAGTCAGAGAGTTTGCGAGCACAAGTCGCAAGCGCGTACTTGAAAGTCGCGAGCGCGAGATGTGCCAAATGAGAGCCAGAGAGTGTCAGGTGAAAGTCGCGAGCGCGTAGTTCAAATTCGCGAGCGCGAGAAGGCAGAACTCGTCATGCAATTCGCGCGCGCGCTTCCAGCCTGCACTATCTGTACTCTTTTGGTCATATCTCTCAATATACAACTCCAATTTGGATGATTCAAAAACCCATGTAAAGCTAACACATAGAGGAACAAATAACTCTTCTATGACACTTCCTAATTCCATCATTAAATGGGGTCAAAATCAAGATGAAGTTACGGGTAAAATTTCCAGCAAAACCTGTTTCAACATAACTCCCTATTTACTTCATTTATTCAATACTTCCCCTGTTTTCCCCTGTTTTCTCACCATTACCAGTCCTCCCACTCAACATAAAGCAAGATTGTCTCAATAGCAACACACCACACAAATCTCATACAAAGAAAATGAAAAATAACAAGAGATATCAAACCTTTACTCCAAAAGCTTGAGCTCCTCTTTAGCTTCTTTTTTCTACACTCTTAGAACTCCCTTCACCTATACATAAGAATTCTTATGAATTCTAAAATAATAACACCAAATGATTCAATTATGAACTTCAAGAAGGTTTACTTACTTGGATAGAAGAAAAATTGAAGTTAAGGCTTAACTACCATTAAAATTGAAAATAAGGTGGAAGAGGAAAGGAAGAAAATGAAGAAGATGAAGATAAAGATGACAAATGGGAAAGTGAAAATGAGTATTACGGGTAGGCCATCAAAAATCAAGGGATTTTATGTAAAACTTCCTAAATGGTACCTCAATTGTAAACAGGCTACAACTTAATACCCAAGCTTGATCTTTTAATGCAAATAAGTCCTCACCCACATGCTTGATCTTTTTCTCTCACTCAAGTAACTCCACTTAATAACCCATTCTACCCCAACCGGGTTTGGTTCAACTCGACTACTCAACTCTATGTTAAGACTCAACTCGGTAGGATGTCACATATTTATTTTGACATTTTTATTAATGTGATAATTATGCATAATCTATTAATTATTTTTAATTAAATAACCATTAAAATTGAGAGTTAAGTAATTAAATTAGAATCAGATAAGAGATGCAGTACTAATTTATTTGTCTTGAATATTTTAACATTTCATCCGTGGCTTCATTCAAATGTTAACCTATAATGATTAAAAAAAAAAAAAAAAAAACTTATTTAGACCTAGACCTAGTGTATGGGGCCCATGTTATACATCAAAAATACTATATTCGTGTCTATAATTTATCAAAAATAACTTTGTGGTATCTTAATCTATTAAACACTTCAACTTATAAAATTGTGTCTATTAAACACTTCAGGGTAAATTATACCAATGGTCACCTAATTGTATACTTAATTTTATTTAGGTCGCAAAATTTCAATTTTTCATTCTTTAGTCAATCAACTTTAATTTTTATTTCAACAGGAGGTCACTTATCGAAATTCGGTAATCGAAACAGTAATATGACATTAAAAATTACACATATCACAAAAATAAAATCATGACTACAAAGGAATATAAAAAAAAGAAAAGAAAATAATACTACACAACATAAATAATAGAGTGAAAATTTTTTTCTTTTTTATTTTCTTTAAACTTGTTTCGTGTAAATAACATTATTTTTTAATTAAATTAATGGATAGATTCCAAATTAATATATTGAGAGAAAATATATCATCCAATAGACGTGAAAATGATATCATTAATTAAACCCACGAGAACACATATAAATGTTGTATGGAAACGTAAAGAACCTTGTGAATGCTATTTATTAGACTGTTCAATCTATCTTCTTCTCCTTCTTCTTCTTTTTTCCGATATGAAATTAAAGCTTCACCGCTAGCTATAGCTCCCTTTCACTAGTTTCACGTTCCAACTTTGATGTTCAACAATATATCATCATCACAAGTTATTCTTAACTAGTCTTTAAAGCCCCACCTAATAATAATAAGAAAAGAAAGTACTTGTAGTTGTAGGAACCCTTTCCTTCCCCATGATAATAAAATCTCTCTACTACGTGTTATAGATCTTACAACTAACATTATATGAAATGAAAGATCTGTCCTTTTTTCTCATCAAGAACTCTGTCGGAGCCAAGATGAGAAAAGGGATCAGAAATTTTTGCAATGGCGATGGCTCCACATCTACTCTCAATCAACACAAACCTAATCATGTCGATGATGGAGGTGATCGTGCTTGCTTTATTAACTCTACTCCCTGTTTCAATAGTAACGCAACCCCACCAACACTAGAGGAGATGATACTGCAGTTAGAGGTGGAAGAGGAAATTGCAAGAACAGCTAAGCTTAATCATGAGATGAGAAGTCGGAGAATGTCTTGTGTTAACAATTCTGATATCTTACGATCTGCAAGAAACGCACTGAATCAGTATCCCCGCTTTTCTCTCGACGGGAAGGATGCCATGTATCGATCTTCATTTCGGAATTTAGATCACCACCAGCAGGTTATTGCTGGAAGAAAATCCATTTGCTGCGAGCGAGGATTACTGAGAAATGAAAAAAGCCTTTCTTCGCATAACAAGTCATGCTCTACTTTGGCCGGAGAAAGTGTGGTTTGGTGCAAGCCAGGAGTGATAGCCAAGTTGATGGGTCTTGAGGCGATGCCAGTACCAGTTAATAGAGAAAGAAATAATAATAAGGAAACGTTAAATTCAATTTTAAAGAGGCAAAATCTAAGGAGAAGGGTGGAAAGGCACGAGATGGAGAGAAGACTTGCGAGTGGTCATCATCGTCAGGTGATGAACAATAGAGGAAGGGTGATGGGTTCTTGTTCAAGAACCAGCAATGGATACTGTGTGATGAAACCAATTGCAGTAGAGAAACCAAATGAAGAAGGTGGTTGGCCGACCAGGCGATTTCGTTAGTCATGCCAAACATCATCTGACTCGATAATATATATGTTATATAATGTCTAACAGTTGTAGTGTGTGAACAATTTTCTTGCAATCTATTACCTTCACATTGTAATAATAGTGTTTGTTCCTGTGAAAATCAAGATGATGTAAACAGAGGTGGTGGATCTTTTCAAGGGCAAAGGCTTTCTTTCTTTCCTTCTTTTAATTTTAAACATAAATTTAGCTAAGATCAATCTAATCAAAATGGTTTAAACCGTTATACCTTTTCATCATTAAATTTATAATTTTGCACACTAAGATTTAGTCTAGTGATAAGTATAAATACGACTTCAGATTCAACTTCCTCTTTCCCCAACACTCAAAAAAAAAAAAAAAAAAAAAAAAAGAAAATTAATAACTTCACCAGCTATCAGAAAATATTGATGACAATAAAATTATTTGGTACTAATAAGGATGTAAATAGTTAATTAAACCATGAATTTATAGACAAGAGAGAAATGGAAATCAAGTACCTATAATGCAATGAAATTCCTTGCCGTATATGGTTGTGGTCACTTGCAATAGTTATTATTTCCTTAACTCTGTGTTCACTCGCAACAATATACGGCAGGAAATTTCATTGCAAGAGGTGGTGGGCTTTCCTTTCTCTCTTGGTGGTCTGTAGGTCCATAGCTTTTCTATTTCCATTCTTATTAGGACCATATAATTATATCGTAAAGAATAACAATCTCAAACAAGGCTCTGCAACTGGCGTCGAGGAGAAAGGAGGATGGTGTCTACGGGCAGAATTTGATGGAGAGTAGTGAATGAAGATTAAAAAATATAGCAGAGGCAATCTATCGAACATATGGTGGGCAGAAATAATTAGTTGGCAGTGTGATGATTTTTATTCAACTGAGTAACACTTATATATAACAAAAAACTTCAACTAACTCAGAAAAAATAGGAACCAAATTAGCACTAAACCAGCAGATAACAACAAAGAAAATTAAAATAAAAATAAAATAAAATAAAAAGAAAGAAAAGAGGACTCATATCTAACAACTCAAAAGACACATTTAAATATTTTTGAATAGTGATAAAATGATATTTATAAATATTTATTACTAAAATTTAATGATTATGTAGCCGTTATATATAGTTGTTTAGTTGAGTTTTATTTAGTTAATTATTCATTATATAAAGGACTAATGCAAAATGAAAATATTCATGTATATAAAATATATAGATGACTTAAATTTTAGATTTTTAAATATGTGTGTACCCATTAGCGTTATAATGGTTAAATACATAAATTCACTCATGTCTTTAAAATAAATAAAAAAACTCTTATTGCACCCTCAACTTTTGTTTTGACTTACACTTCAATTTATAAAATTGTATTTATTAAATAGTTTATTTGACTCATTAAACACCTAAACTGATAAAATTAGATTAATTAAACACTTATAAAATATAAAATTATTGTTTCAAAAATTGAATTAACCATATATCAAATCAATATTTTACATATAAAAGTAAAAAATTATTTTACAAAAAAATGAAGTTTAGGATGTCAAAATGTCGATTTTATAGTTCAGGTACCACAAGATTTTTTTTTTATCAAAGTTCCGAGGTTAAATGATGTATTCAGTTGTATTATAATGCATACATTAAAATTAATTTAATTAATCTATATTAATTAAATATACAGCAAAACTATATAATAGTTAACTATTTTATAATTATAATAACTAATACTAGGATTAAACATAAATAATATTATAAATATACTATTATAGTCTAGTTATCACTAGCATTCTAATAGTAGTATAATTATAAACTTTTTAATTATAGCCATTAGATCATAAATAATATTATTATTGGAACTAATATTCTAATAGCATTATAATAATATTAAAAAGAATTATATCTTTCTTTAATATATTATAATATTATAACGTGCAATACCAGAGTATTGGTTCATTATGAATATGCAGATCTGGTGAGTGAACTGTGAATTTGTGATGGACAGAGGGATGCAAAGAGGAAGGAGAGAGAGAGGAGTAAAAAAGAAAGAAAAAAATAGGTAAGAGAGAAAAGCCGACGTGGAGAAAATGTCAGATGAGTCTGTTGCTCAGGTACTATCATCATTTCAAAAAAAATCATTAAATTAGTGTTTGGCATGAGATGTAGATCCATCACGTGTGTTGAAAGACACCGCAGAAGTATTGAAAACAGGTACTGTATATTAAAATAGCGTTACCTCGCCTATTTTGGAGAAAGAAAATGTCAGATGACTCTATTGCTCAGGTACTATCATCATCTCAAAAGAATCATTAAATTAGTGTCTAGCATGAGATGTAGATCCATCACGTGTGCCGAAAGGCACCGCAGAAGTATTGAAAACAGGTACTGTATATTAAAATAGCATTGCCTCTCCTATTTCGGAGAAAGAAGTATGGGTTTCCTGGGTTGCCATCATCGGAGTGTAATGAATGTCCAATGGCATTTCAAATGCTGCAGATGGTACACTCTACTCAAGTTGTGGTGCAGAAGATGATGTGCTGGGCATATTAGCACGATAACCTTCATAATAGTTATATGTCATAGGGGGAGGGACTTGAGGTATATCATCTACTGGCAGGGCTTAACTAGAATATGTCTGGATTCCATTTCATGTCTTCTTCACCGCTATAGTTCCTCTGTAGTTCTTTTGGTGTTTGAACACGAGGAAACTCTATAGATCGAGGGACGGGTTAAAGCTTAGGATGAGTTTCAATACGAATTTCTTCATTCATTGCACCAAATAAGCTAAATAATCTTCGACGGACCGATGGATGTCTACATGTTGGTGATGTTGAATTGTGATATATATGTTGGAGCCAATTTGCCTGTATTAAAAAAAAATATTATGAAAATAAAAGCAAAATTTATTATTCAATTAGATTAAGAAATTATAAGATAAGATAAAAAGATATCGAATAATTACCACCGCTCCAACTGCTACACCTCGAAATGAAATCTAATGTCTAGTGCGTTGCACATATCAAATGTATTGCACTAAAACTACCAGATTATATGTATGTTTTGGTGAAAAAATATTTTGAGTAAATAAATATTTTTTATTAAAACCACTAATTAATCTGATCGACTATTAACGAAATACTATTTCTCTATGTACTTTTTACTAACTAGTGGTCACATTCCATAGTTGTACTAAAACCACCAAACGAAATATGTGTTTTAGTGAAAAAGCAAATTGACAACTTAAAATTTTCATTGTGTATTGAAACTCAATTAGATTGGTAGTCTCAATATAAAATAAAAATTATTGTTTATTCATACAACTACTTTTTGCTAACTGCTTATCAATACGAATTACTTTTTTAATTGCACTGAAACTACAAACTCAATTAGTGGTTTTAGTGCAACGCTCTCTCTCTCCATGTCAGGACAATTGTTAAATTGGTAAATAGTTTTGAAATGATATTAGATTGAGAAATAGTTTTATGGAGAGTATTATTTTTGTCAAAGCCCCATGCCTTAAGAAGGTTGTACTTTCCTCATACATAAACCCTCCATAATTTTTTTTCATTGGAGGTCTTTTGGCCGATATAACATTGTGTGCTATGCGGCTTATAAAGCTAAAGATAGTCCTCCCCTTAACTCACTAGATTAATGAAAACAACTGTTGTTAAAAGGACCTATACTCAAACCTCTCACTCCTACATAAAATAAGTGAGAAGATCAACCAAACTACCACCTGATTGGCAAAACCCTCCATAATTTTTGTAGTAAGAGTTAGTTCTTTAGGCTTGAATTGAAGAGTATAAAACCCTTCACAATTTTTTTTAATCTCCTACTTCACTATTTTGTTTTTTTTTTTTTTTTTTTTTTTTTTGTTTTACTATAAGTCTATTTGAATACTAATATTTTAAAATTTAATTTATTTGATTTGATATTCTGGTCATCAATTTTTCAGGATGTACTTAATACAATAGAAGATTGCAAGTGAAGGCACAAAAGTTATCTCTTTTCTATTCTGATTTCAAAAGTTATCCTTTTTCTATTATGATTTCAAATTCTACTGATAATTTGATGTGTACTTAATAATTAGTCATTTGAATTTGTTGAAAACTTTTATTATTATTATTAATATTAATTCGAAACATGATACTACTCTTTTTTTTTTTTAAGGAGAAACATGATATTATTTTTATTTGCTCTAAATAATGATATATATGTTTGTCAATCAAGTGTGGTCTGATTGGTCTTTTTACCTCTCATAAAGACGTAGGTTATCACCAATTTGGTGAATATTATTCAAAGTCTATTGAAAATTTTAGTGCATTTTCTCTAAAATCTTCTCAAAAACAGAATAGGTTATAAAGTCAATATAAATAAATTTTTTTCAATAGATTTTTAGACTTTTTTATTCACTTTAATAATATTTTTTAATTTATAATTGGCCCCTTAATCAATTTTCTAGGTACGTCCCTGATGGTCATATCTATTAATTTGTAATTATATGCACGTCAATATTGTTTGAGATGTTATTGATGATACTTGAATTCTAAAGCAAAAGGTTATTTGAAGTTTACCAATTGAGCAAAAAAAGGTTGAGAAAATAATACTTTTAGACTGGCAGGAAAATGTTATCATTTTTCCCAATTATTTTTTATTTTAATTTATTGTAGGCTTTTAAGGGCCGAATAATATTGCGGTCTACACAACAAGGGTATCCTCCCCTTGGTTTATCGAATTGGTGAAAACAATTTGAGATGATTCGAACTCGAGACCTTTCACTCTTCACATAAGTGAGAAGACCAATCAAATCATCACCTGATTGACATTTAAATTGTATTTTTCTTCAATAGAAAAAATGAAAAAAAATACATATATTATTTGAATGTAAAATAAGGATTAATTGGTACCATTATTTATGCAGATTTTACCTAAAACGTCAATCAATTTTATTTTTATCCAGGTGCGAAGTGCGGGATAATGACTAGTTTAAGCCCTATAATTCAAGTAAAAACTATTTTAAACACTCTTAGATTGTTGGTTGGCAATAGCTTTTTAAGTGTTTTAAGCATTTTAACTGGTCAAAACGCTAAACTCTAACTAAAAAGTTGTTTAGTAACATATCGTTTGACTAACTTTAAAGATTAGAATAGCGTTTTATGAAAAGTTAACTCATGTAACGTTTAGCTTAATGTTTCATGAAAAGTTATTAAAACAGCTAACAGTTACCAAAACATTTAATTTTACAGAAAATACTCTTAAACTCATGATTACTCAATTGGAGTATTTTATATTTATTCACTTTTTTTTCTTTAATTCAAAAATGAAGTGGTGTACAAGTTGAAGTTATTGTCATTAATTGCACATGACTCAAATGCAATTTTGCTTATTCTCAGGATCATAACACGACGCATTTGCATTTTCCCTTCTAATTCTCAGCACCAAATGATAATCAGTGCTTCCTTCCAATGCAATTCATCTCTCTCTCTCTCTCTCTCTCTCTCTCTCTCTCTCTCTCTCTCTATATATATATATATATAACATAAAATTAAAAACTATGATGTACGGAAACTCCAAAAGGTGAATTTTTGCATTTCCATTTCTATATGTAAAATATTGCCACAGTTAGGGGTGGCCACGGTTCTGAAACCGCCGGTTCCAGTTCTAAAAAATTTGAAACCAGAATCGAACCGAAAAATAACTGTTTTGGTTACGGTTTGGAACCGTACGGTTCCGGTTCCTCAGTGGTTCCAAAATTGACAGTTCCGGCCGGTTCTCTGATCGATTTTTCGAAGGTTCAGGTTGGTTTTAGACCGGTTCCGACCGGTTTTGGATGGTTCAACCTGGTTTCAGATGGAACTAGAACAATCGGTTCCGACTGGAGCTGGAACCACCGGTTCACGGTTCCAAAACTGGTGGAATAGAAACCGAACCTGTTTGGACCGATTCCAGTTCCGGTTTCGGTTCCCATTGATTCCGGTTCCAGTTCCCACCGGTTCGAAACCGATGGTTCTGGTTCCGAAAATCGAATTTTGGCCACCCCTAGCCACAGTACAAGCTGAATTATCCTCAAAAAAGTTTTTAAGTAGAAAATAGAAGCACTTTGAGTTGATTCTATTGTGTAGGTTGATCTGCTCAATCAATATTTAATCAATGTATTATCTTTTTTAAATATTTTTTTTAGATATATGAGAGGTTCAATAGATCGAAATAATATTATGGGTTACATACAGCTTTTGTAGTGGAAATGACTCGAATTCGAAACCTCTCACTTTTTCTATCTTCTACGAGAAGTAAAAAGACCAATCAAATTAAAATCAATTTGTCTGTTTCTTAAATATTTCAAATACATGGTTGAATTGACTTTGAGTCTGATTGACCCGTTTTCGAGTAGAATTGCCGGACTGAGCAGGTTTTAATAACAGTACGAATCGAGCTTAATTATCACTTGTGGATACAGCTAAGATGTTTTACAAAGGCAAAGGAAATAAAGGATAAGGAAATAATAGCATTGTTTTGATTATTATTTAATTGTTTGCACATGCAAAGCACTTCGATCTAATCCATAAGATCCTCAATTTGAGGCAGTCAAATTTCATGCTCAACCTTTTAATCTTCACCCAAAAATAAAAATTATATTAACCCATTAGATTCCTTCCTTAGAAATGGCATGTCAACCTCTAAAAATAAAAAAATAAAAGATAGAAGATGTGTCAAGACTCTAAAGACACAGGTGGATTCCCAACATGTGTGTGGTACAATTGTATATGTCAAAGAAAAAAAAAAAAAAAAAAAAACCACTTCTTGTAAGAGTTACACCAACCACTTAGAGTATATTCGGTGAAATTAGTTAATTTGATAGTTGTTTTAATATTGTTTAGCTGTTAACTGTTTGAGTTTTTTTTCATAAAACACTGAAAATTAAACATTATATGAGTTAACTTTTCATAAACCTCCGAAGAGCTGACCCAAGCAAGGGCATTTCGGCAGTTGGTCGGTAAAAACCAAACCAGTTGGGGACTTTCCCAAAGCTCCTTTCGAACTCAGCTCCGCAACAAAGACCGATACAAAGAATTGAAACGCTATCATAATCTCTAAAAATTAATTCAAACAATATATTATCATTCAATCAATAATTTTTTTTAGAAAAAAATCAATAAATATATTTGATAGACTCTTATTGTACAAACAAGTACTAAGTGTCCAACTTGGATAGGATAAGGACCCCATGACCAAGCATAATAAAGAAATATTTTTTCAAAAAAAAAAAAAAAGCAAGATAAAGAAATTAAGAGAGAATTTTTTTTTCTGCTTTCTCACTAAATTAATCCCGTTCAATTATTAAATTTTTTTTTTCATTAAAGTTAAAGTGAGGCCACGTCTCCCCTGATAAAAAAAATATTTATTATAAAAAAAATCTCCCACCATAGAATTAAATAAAAATAAAAATTTCAAAATGCTTACTTAGAGAAAGGTTAAATAATAGGTCAAAAGGTGAAGCCAATGGTGATAAAACTTTGCAAAAAGATTCTATCCCTAATATAACTTAAGGGAGCAAAAGACATGAGTTTGCATTAAGCTATGAAATTGAGAAAATGAAAGCTTGGAATTTCAAACTCTTCCTCTTGGCTACAGAATCTTAGAATAGCATGCCAAAAAGTCTACCTCTTTTGTCTTTGGTCCATAGGAGAAGAGAACTGCATTTATTCCAGAATCTGTTCTGCTCTCCCATGATATTCAGTTAATCACTTTATAACTATAAACCGTCACATAAAATAATATTAGAGGCCGGCAACACTTCGTTCGGTTCAAAATAATCTATTTTCCAAGAAGTAATTTGATAGTATTTGGTATACAAATCAATTCCATGAAAAGTAAAATACTCTCAATTTACAAAAGCAATAATATTCATAATATAAGTTTAAGTATATTTAAATAACAGGACAAATCGGTAAATTCATTGCACTTAACTGAAAAAGTGTAACTTTACTGATCCCTAAAGAAATAACTTTCTTTGTCGTTTCTAAAGAAATTGCTTTCTTTGGATGATCTACTTTTCAAAAAGTAGAATTAAAAATAAAAACAAAATACAAGCATTTTATACGCTTTTCCAAAAATTACATTTTTCTACTCCATCCAAATTAATTTATATTTAATTTATATTCTTAGGGTAGTGGGTGCTTTGCATTGCATGTGCCACCCAAATTGAATGTGAAGTATAACTTCCACTAGTGTTACTAAATAAAATTCTTCTTTGTTTCTTTCACAGCAAAAAGACTTGCATTTGTTTAATAGGTTTCAAGTTATATCTCACTTGGTTTTCGAAAAGATAGAGGTCAAAGTTACTTTTTTCAGTTGAATGTGCACTTCTAATTGCTCAGTTTCAGTTAGCTGTTAAGATTCTTCCAAAAGTTTCCATTTTCTATTATTTGGGCCATATATGTTTCCTAATAATTTTTTAACCATCTCTGCATTCCCATCTATATAAACAACTCAATTCCTTGACTTCTTTATCACATTCTTTCTTTGCCTTCAATCCAGTTTAGGTTTCTTCACTCAAAAGTGTTTCTTTTCTTTTCTTTTCTTTTCTTTATTGCCAGGAAATGGATTTGATTGCATACACCATTCTGGCTTTTCTCACAATTTTAAGGACAGTTAAGGGTTATGGAACTGGATGGACTAATGCTCATGCTACTTTCTATGGAGGAGGTGATGCATCAGGGACAATGGGTAAGAAAAACCCACCAAAATGAACTCTTTTTGTTTTTGGTTCATTAAAAAAAATTTCTATTCTCTTTAGTCAAAATATAAAATTTTGGGTCTTTTTGTTTCTTGCAGGTGGGGCTTGTGGGTATGGGAATCTGTACAGTCAGGGTTATGGAACAAACACGGCTGCATTAAGTACTGCTCTTTTCAACAGTGGGTCGAGCTGTGGAGCTTGCTTTGAGATTAAATGTGTGAATGACAAAAGATGGTGCTTACCTGGGTCTATTATGGTCTCTGCTACTAATTTTTGCCCACCAAATTTTGCTCTTCCTAACAATAATGGAGGGTGGTGTAACCCTCCCTTGCAGCATTTTGATCTTTCTCAGCCTGTTTTCCAACGCATTGCTCAGTACAGAGCTGGAATAGTTCCTGTTCAATATAGAAGGTATTATATATTGTCTATTTAGGTTGTCCTCGGCAACAGTTTTTGAAGTAGCTTTTAGTATTTTAAACAGTTAATTTTGCCGAACAACCATTTAAACTTAACGTCAACGATTATGCAGGGTACCTTGCAGGAAGACAGGTGGAATCAGATTCACGATAAATGGGCACTCCTACTTTAATCTTGTGTTGATAACGAATGTGGGTGGAGCTGGTAATGTAGTTGCTGTGTCTATAAAAGGCTCTAAAACAAATTGGCAGGCCATGTCCAGAAACTGGGGTCAGAACTGGCAGAGCAACTCTTACTTAAATGGTCAATCCCTCTCCTTTAAGGTCACTACAAGTGATGGCCATACTGTGGTCTCCAACAATGTGGCTCCTTCTAATTGGGCTTTTGGCCAAACCTACAATGGAGGGCAGTTCTAATTTTCTCTAACCAAAATCACCCTTTTTAACACAAATTTCCTCTACTTTTTCTATATTAACTAGTACATATTATATATATAGAGAGAGAGATATGGGGCTGTGTTTTTCTCTTTTTCTAAAATGGCCTCCATGTCTGACTTACAACAAGTTCAGTGTAGAGAGCTTCTGCTAAAAATGGTAGAAAAGCTCTAGTGAGTTTAGGTTAGGGGGTCTTCACCTTTTTTCCCTTGTTTATTGGATCCCTAAAAACAGCTGGGTTTTGCTTAATTAGTATGCCTAATGTCTTGTTTAACACTTATAGGTCTCAAAGTGCAATTATGTTTTTCCTTTTGCAATGGCAGAATTGAGTCGAGTATAACAAGTTGTTTGTAAACTTTGTATACGGCTTTTAAGTTTGTATTATGTACTACAATATATTAAATAATAAAAATAAATATTCCATATCACTCTTGTTATAATTTAAGTTGAGTATGATACAGTAAAATTGATCGAGTTAAACTAAATCCATTAATTTAAAGTATTCAAATAAAATAAAATATTTTTTTTCTTGTTCTAACATAATTAGTTTCGTTATTAATTTAATTTATACTCTGCTTTTCCTTCCTCTGTATGCAATGAAGCATAAAGATTTAGGATATTTATAGCTTAATGCCTAATAGTTGAATTCAAGTATTCTCATGTACAGAGACAAAGCAGGATCTAAAAGTAAGGGGCTAAATGAATATTATACAAAGGAGATAGTGGGCAAGATGGTTAAAAGGTTGTTAAATTTTCTCATCCACGAAGACTCACCTCTTTGTTATTAAAGGAAAAAAAAAAAAAAAATTTCCACTGCAAGAGAAGGGGGCAATATTATCCCCTTCTTTATAGTACAGTTGGTCTCTATTAACATAGTATTAAGTGGGGTGTCAAAATGGGATATGATACGCGAATACAATTTGCCATAAACGGATTTGTATCGCCTTGAACGAGTTTGTGTCATAGGTTATGGCACGTGTATATATGTGTGTCATATCATAGTCACCTATTTATGACATATATATAAATATAACGGGTTTTACTATAAAGATAAAAGAGACAAAGGGAATCTGGTTCTTTTTCTGAATTTGATAATTATCTAATCACTTCTTTGAGTTTGGTGATAATTATGCAGATAATAATTTTCCAATTTTAGATTGGTGGAGTTGTCATGCCAATACATTTCCAATACTTTCTTTAATTGCAAAACAAGTTTTAGCAGCTCCGGTCTCCACTGTTGCGGTTGAATAAGCTTTTAGTGGAGGAAACATACTTGATGAATCAAGACCTCGTATAACACCCGATTCACTAGAAGCACAATCATGCGTGGATGATTGGAGCAAGTCCGAATTAAGAGAACAAGAAAATCTAAAGAAAATGAAGATTTATATGATTTTTACGATGGGTCCTCAACGGGAACATCAACCGATAGTGGAAATAGCAAATAAGGTAAAAGAGGTGAAATTGGTACAAGGTAAGTAAGAATTACGTGAGTTTTAATTCCTCTAAACCCCAAGAGGAAGCCCTTTTTTTTAAAAAAAAAAAAATGTTCCAACTTTTTTAAACAAAAAATAAATTTTTTAAAAAAATAATTAAGTTCAAGTCTTTTTTAAAAAAAAAAAAATTTAATTAAAGCATTTTTTAAATTTTTAAGTGTATTTTTTTTAGAAATAATTTTCATAAATTTTTAAAATTTGAAAACCGTTCTTCAAAATTTAAAATTTAAAAGTATGCGATTTGCCGAAAAACCGGTCGAAAACCGATCAAAACCGTCGGTTTTGGAACCGTTAAAGAACCGGAACCGAAATCGAAAATTTTCGGTTCAGTTCCGGTTCCAAAAAATTTGGAACCGGAACCAGCGGTTCCGGAACCGTGGCCATGCTCAATCAACGCATTGGTTTAACATTTACTAAAAGATGTGACCATTAATTTAGATTTTCAACCGTGCTTTAAATTGCACTATTGCTTCGGCTGTACTAATTTAAAAAAATAATCGCATTCAATCTTAACAGGAAAGAAACAACTCGTTACAGCAAAAAGGAAAAATTAGTAAGAACTAATGGGTCCAGGAAGCACTTCTACTGTCTCCTTCGATGAAACTAACAAGCTTAGCGAGAGACTTAAGCAACTGTTACAGCTTCAATTGATACTGAAGCAACACTAATCACATAACAAATGTGCTTACACTCTCGCTTCAGTTTCCTAGATTGTATGACCGAACAGATCTCATATATAACAAATAAAAGTATGCACAACCTAAACCACTTGAAATAATTCACTTATTAGGTTGCAAAGTGCCTTAAAAAACCAGCAAGGGCACCATTTGGCACTATCTGGCACTAAAAGTAGGTTCCGCATCAGGGCTCGGTTGCGATCTTCTTGTGTATTTGAGCAACAAAGCTTCAGAAGAAAGACCAGGTACCTTTAGATCCCTGAAGAATAATTCCACAAACAACAATTAACAACATTCTAAGATCATGTCAAGAATAAAGGGAAAACATAAAAATCAAACAGAACAAAACCTGATGTATGGGTGTAAATCTTTCCACTCCCATTTTGCCCGCTCCCTAAAGAGCATGAGGAAGCGCTCAGCTGGAGTCGACGGCAATGAAGAAACACTGAATGCTCGAACCCAGATGTCAACACCAAGTTTCTCTGTCAAAACCTCACCTTCCAACATATCAAAACTTGCCTGCATACCATCTGGAATCTCTTTCAACCATTCTCCCATAAAATTTTCCATCTTCTTTTTCCCCGCTTTCAAAATCTCTCTTGCAAAATGCACACATACTCGCCTTTCATCCAACTTCCACATGTTACTTGTGCCCACAACGCCATCAATCTTGCTACCATAAACATCCAAACAATGGCGGGCAAGCTTGGGCGGAAATCCATCAGAAGCTAGCACACTCACAACTTCACCTTCATTAAGTGCATCTAATGACCAGTCATTCAATACCAAATTGTGCAAAAGCATCCTTAGAATGATGTCCATGTACTTCTCATCGACAACTCTCCAATAACCATCAATCTCTACAGCTGAAAGAGCTAACAAACTAGTTCTCAGTTCATCATTGCTCGCCTGAACTCTGTCGACAAGATCATCCCATCTATACAATCCAGTTGTATTTTTATCCACATCCAAATCCTGCGTTTCTAGGACCTCCTCAGACCTGAGGGGATTCTGTAAGAGAAGCAACTTGAGCTTATCAAGCTTTGGAGAAACTTCAACGAGTTCCATGTTACCAGGTGCAACCTTAATGACAGGTGCAAGAAGTTGCTGGTCATGAAATTTGCCATTGCAATCTAGTGAACTTTCTGACAGTGCAAATTGATCTGATGGGGGTATAAGGAAAGAAGAATTAGAAGTTCCAACAAACTTTATGGCGTAAGTTTTCGACTGAGTGCAAAGAACTGCGTCTTCATCCGGTTGACCTCTTAAAGTAACCCTACAAGATCAAAGCCTTAAATTGAATGACTAGAGGCCAAAGAGAAGTGATATTAAATGAATTCCTAAAATGACATCAGATTTTAGATTACCTTTGTTGAAGTACCTCAGGAAGGAGTTTCTCGTCAAGCTCAAGGAGCACCATATCATCATGAGTACCAAAGAGAGGGTGATAAGCAATAGCAATTGAAGAGTTGGGTTGAAGATTTAACACTGCTTCTGCTCCACTGCAGCCTGGCTCTGCTTGATCCATAATTTGCACTTACCAACTTATATGTGAAGCTTACTAAAGAAAAAGAAGAGAACTCATACATCATTGAATTAGAACTGGTAGTACAATACATTGCTTGAAGTAAAGTTACAAGACAGAGTAGAGAATTACTAAATATTGCAGTTGTTTATTAACTCAACAAGTGAACATTAAAAGATAGAGAGAGTGAGAGAGAAATAACTAGCAAAGAGAACCTGCTTTGAATATCCATCACAGAGATTAGAAGAAGCAAAATTATTTCATGTTTACTCATACCAAACACTGTCTAAAGCATCTCTTGCTAGCACTCAAGGATGAATAAATTTTACAGGAATAAGTTAATCGCTAATCCATTGGCCAAATGATAAGTTTTTTTAAGTTGATGGTTTAGACAGAGATTCGAAATTAGAAATGGTTAATGTGAATAAATAGTGCGGGGCTATATATAAGAAGGCAAAAATATATGGTTTAGACGGAGATTAGAAATTTGCCAAAAAAAACTCAGCCATTCTTTGTGGAGACAGTAAAATTTTATGTAATAAAATTGTATAAAGCTTTTATTTTGGCTGGAGGAACTTGAAGCTAGGATAAAAGAACAGGTGACAAATCAAATAGAGATTAAAAAAAAATGGATATTGAGAAAGAAGAAATTCAAGAAATAATAAGTGATATTGTAGAAAACAAAAATATGCTTCCAACCACAGCTTTCTTGCAAGCTTAAATTATCAACAGTGGCAGGATCAAACGCAGATGCTCAATTAGAGGAGGCAGTGATTAGAAATTCAGCTAAAAAAAACACACAGACACAAGAGAAACAAACAACTATCAATAGATCCAATACAATACAAATTCTGCATTGGACAAAACACAAGAGACATAAGAAAATAACAATACAAACTTACAAAATAACCTGTCAAACACACCAAATTAAAATATAGTCAAAGCACCTCTAATAACAGGGAAAAAAGCCAGAACAGTCGCTAAAAATCAAAATCCAACATCAATACAACTAGAGAAATCAAATTAAGGAAATGGGTTTTCCGTCAAAAGAAAAAGAAATAGGTTATAGGTACCTGACCACTATAGCTCAATTAGGCCACTGGAGAAGCCATTAACGAGGCAGTAGAGAGGAAAAGGTGAATGGATGGTGATGGAAGTTCTTAGGGTTAGAAAGATGGAAGAGATTAGTTATTTAATATATTCAGATGAGAGCAAAGAGGGGAATAGTGGCAGAGAGAAGAGAGTAGAGATTACCTGTCGTTTAGCCACTCTAAAAAACAATAACCAATGGACGAGGTTACACATGACAAAACTGAACTGGACTGAGGTTGCATCTTAACGTATTCGAGCTTCTGTGGGCTTTATTGTTGGGCACAACACAAAGAACTGCCTGTATTTACAAACAAAAGTGGGTTTTAGCTCACTAGAGAGAGAGAGAGAGAGAGAGTCGTTGATACAAAAGCAACAGGAGCAGAAACAACTATAAACTGATCAAATTTACTTTCGATAAGACAATTTCTCAATCAATCAAGTTCTTCTTTGCGCGGTACGATCTCCTCTCTCTTTCTTCTTTCTCTTTCAATGTTCAATGGAAAAAAAGAAGAAAATAAATACTTTCTGTTTCGTTGTTTTCTTTGCTATTCTGTAAATGAAATCCACAAATAAAACTACGTCGTTTTAGTTTAGGATTGCTTTTCAATGATACAAACAAAACAAAAGCCCTCTCATGTCTCAACTCAAGCGTATTCTTCTCCCTGTCCCTGCGCCGCTCATTCTCTCCTTTTACAGTCACACTCACAGTCTTCTTTCTTTATACCTTCCCGTCGCTTCCTTTCTTTGCCGTCGCCTCCGCAGCAGTGGTGCTCTTCAACCGTAGTACCACTAACAGGTTCCACTCTTGATGTTTTCTTTTATTTCGTTCTCATTTTTTTTTTTTCGTTTTCCTTCGTTCCATTTCCTTTTTCTTTGTTCTTTTTTTTTATATAAATACATATAGACAGACAAAGAGGAGGACTTGTTGAATTAATTTGTGGGTTCAGCCGGGAGATATATGTTTATTGTTTTATTTTTTCATTTAGGGGTTTTGTGCGTGTTTAATTTGTTGAAAATATATATATTAAAAGGCAAAAGGATGGTGAATATAAGCCAATTCGTGGCTATATGAGTGAAATCTGACATGTTTGGTTGTTAATTCAAAGTTTGATTTGTTAGTTCAAAGTTTGGTTTGTTAATAATGATTAAGATTGTGTAGAGATAGCGAGATGAATTTGTGATTGAACGGTTCGGCCAATATGCGGGTAATACTAAACGGATTTGGGAGGGACGGATTCGGGTACTATTGTTCATGTTTGTTTGGGATTTAACATCTGATGGTGTAAAAAAGTAGCATTTTTTTCTGGGTTCTGGGGTTTAGGTCATGATCAATTTACTGTGTGCTATTTGTTAAGGTGCTTTTGCGTTTGAAAGTTTGTGGTTTTTGGCCTATTTGATCATGTGGTGTGTTAGGTTACTTTTGATTGAATGAGAGCTGGCTTTTGTTATTCTTTTGTAAACAACTTTGTAGGTTTTTGTGATTCATATTTGAATGGAAATCCATTTTTCAGGTATAATCTTAATCTTTAATAAGCAAGTTTTGTTTTAATGTGACTATGGATGCCAACTTGCAGCATACATTTTAGATTAGAATTTTTTAATTAGGCATTTTAAACTTAATTAAGAGTTTAAAAATCCTGTTAATGTAACTAGAGAATTTGATCAAGCGTTGAGAAAATTAAGTTAAATGGCAGAATATGAAACTTTGTCCGTTTTTGATGCCTCTAAGCATGAATATATATGCTTTAATCAAAACCAAAGAGCTTTAAGCCATATCAGATCAATTTGTTATATTCTTGTAATGATTTAGTTGTTTGATGGCTGCTGTATATGGTATATTGAAAAGCAATCTCAGACATGATTTCTAATTTTCTATGAATGGTAAGAATAAATTAGTAATTATGATAAATAAAAAAAGATAATGGCTCATGAAAGTAATCAAGAATTCATCCTCTTTAGCCATTTCTCTCCTTTCTTCTTTCTACCAGTTTTGCTTTTGCTTTTCACTTTGTGACTGGCTGCTGTTCCCTTTCTTTTTTTTCTTTTTTTTTTCTTTTTTTTTTTTTGAGTTTTCTCGTTTCAATAAATTTTGATATAACTAGATTTTATAATTCAAATCTGTTTTAATTTGATATTTTTAGGGTATTTATTTTTTTTTTTATAATAAAACTAGGACTTTTAGTATTCTGTTCTTATCTGTTCACAGATGCTGTGGTTTCCTTAATTAAGAAATTCAGAATCAAGTGGCTTGATGATAGAGCAATTTGTTTTGCATGTGGAGAGTAAAAAAAAACTATTTATTTGTGTTATTTCTGCTGCTTTCTTTATTTGTCCTCTCTTTTACTGGGCGTTTTGCTTTAAAGGAAAATATTTGTTATGCATGGAAGAACTAAAGATAAATATCTGTGAAATAAAAGTTTTGAAACTTGTTTATGTTGTTTTATCATTTTCTTCTAAATTTTCTTATTTTGATGGTTTATCTTTGGTTGCAACTGTCCTTTTTCACTATACCAATTAACTAGGCATTTTGCTCTAAAGGAAAATGTACAATATGCATGAGGATTAAATTATTTGTGGAAAGGCAGCTTAATATAAGTTTTGAGACTTGTTTGTGTATTTTCATCCTCTTATCAAATATCTATTCAATATGGCTTCTTTTTGCAGATCAGTATTGGATTCTATTGTTTTGTGATCGTCAAAGCCAAAAACTAAATCTCAATCGCAATGGGCTCATTCAGCAACTCCAACTTTGACAATCTCATGCTCCAAACGCTAATGGGCCGCCTCCAAATCCGCCCTCCAAATGCTACATATAACCCCTTCCTCTCTGAGTCTCTTGAGGACCTCCTCTTTGACCGTGCCAACACTTTCTCTGATAACTCAGATGAAGACATCTTTGATACTAGAACTCAACTATCCAAAGAAGAATCGAAGCTTGAGAAGGAAATTATTCGGCTAATTCTCTCGGGTAAGACTGATTCGTTGAAACCTAACTCAGGCCAGGCAGTTACAATTGGTGAACATCACATATGTGTTGGGTTTCATGAAGAGAAAGGATCAGATTATAGGGTGTGGGAGTGGCATGGACATATTATGTTGTTTGATGAAGAGAATGGGTATACTCCTGAGTATATTTATGGAAATTACTTTGAGAGATTGCAGCGTAATGAAGTTGGACGTGGTGGGATTAGTAAGGTGGATAAGAAAGAGGAAGAAGAGGAGGAAGAGGAGGAGGAAGAGAAGGAGGGGGAGAAATTGGAGAATTTGGGGCTAAGAGAGTTGATTGATGATGGGGATGCTGCTGGTGCTCGAATTCTTCACAGGAATATCAATGCAGGTTCTCCAAGGTTTGTTCTATAAATGACTGCCCTCCCTATTTATTTGTTGTGTATGTGTTCCTTTTGCTGTTTATGGCTAATGCCTATGATCATTTGCGGTATTTATTGGTTTTTTTATATCCCTTGCTTTAGGTCGGTTCATTCTTCATGCTGTATGTCTTATTGGAGAAATAATTTCATACTTACCAATATTCTTAGAGCATTTGGCTAACTTATGCAGTGTGTATGCATGGTTGTGGTGTTCCTTGCAAAAGTATTTGCATACGAAGATAGACATCATGTTTAGCTTAATGCATTTTATAAACTTGAAGTGCCTAAGATTTACTTGAATGGTGCTATATTATCTTGCAGATATATTTTCCAAATTTGACAAATGCCTGGAATGCATTTTGACATTTGTTTGAACTATGATTTAATGGTGTCTACATTCATGCTGTTAGAATGTGATTTTTGTAGAGTTGATGTATCATGGATCCGTCCCTTGTGCATTTTATAGTAGCAGAACTTCATTTCTCTTCGTGCCAAACTAATGAATGAATGCATTTGATGTATGTATATTTGTCTTTCTACGTTGTGCTACAATATAAGCAAACATGTTGTACTAAAGTATTGATGACCCATATATTTACTGGAAATGGACTATTTTATATACAAATGCTTTCATGATTCTGATTTTTTGTGATTAACTTGTGAACTCCCTTCCGTACAAAATGGCATTCTTCTCTGACTGACAAGTAATGGTTCTATTGTAAAACATAAGCTGAATACACAGTATGAACTATTTTTGTTGGTTGATGTGTATGTTGTGAAAATGATATCCTCATTTCTGTTTATTCCTTCAAGTTGATTTAACAAAACTGCAATATTGATGTTTGTTGCACTCATTTATAGTTCTTATTTGTTTGTTCCCATTTGTTATTGAACATAACAGGTTTAGTTGAATGGACTTTGCATAACTGGTTTTGGGCATTCAAGGAGAGACTTTAAATCAATACCTAGGTCTGTCAATTCTTCAGGATCGAAGCATTTGGCACACTACTACTGCTGCAGTTTGAGCAATCATTTTGGGGTCGTGTATGGTTCCTATGTTTGACTTTCACGAGTTATATTAAATACATGAAATTTATTTTTTAACAGTTTTGTTATGAGCAGAATAAATGTATACTGTTGATAGCTGTCGGTCCCTCTCATATAGATATTACAGTTTTACCTGCAAGTTGCAAGTTGGTTTCAAGTTTAACAACTTCTTCCCATTTGGCAGTATGTGATTGCTTGGCTTTCTATGGGTTTTTTAGGCTTTCTTAAAAGTGCCTGAGCTTCCAATTTCGATCCTCATTTCATAATTTTGTTAGTATTGCAAGTTCTGATATGTAATTGACAATGTGTGTTTCTGTTTTTATCGGTTTATATAGTTTTATTCAGTTATAGTATTGGTTTGTATTTTACTTGTTAGTTATTGGTTACAATTGGGTATGTTTGTCTTAGGGGACTTGCTATGATACCTTGAAGAGATATTAAAGGAAATTTTCCTTGATTTTACTTTAGTCAAAATAGGCCGGCCACCTTGTAACCTCAGCTACACGTTAAAAAGGTAAGAGTTTTGTCAAAATTTATAATAAAGAGGATCGACTTCGACTTTAAAAATGAGATTCTTCGACAATCTCTGATTTCAGGTATATTCCTTTACAATGTTTGAGATTATGGTATTTTCGGTTATAACTAACACCAGAAATGTCATGAGTTAAGAGCAATAAGAGCGGAATCTATAACCGTTAAACCCCTAGTTGAATAGAAGTAAATTTAGATAACCAATCAGCATAGACATTCGCTCCGCGATATATATAGAACAAATGAATTTGAAAGCCAGTCTGGGCAAGAAGATGTTCAATCCGAGAAACCGAAGGGCGAAGGAGCTGAACCTTGAATGTGTTGGACTGTATGTAGCTCTTTCTTCTGCTTTTTGGATTCAGCTAATTTATGGTCATTGATGATTTCATCATTATGAAGCATTATTATTAGAAATCAGTGATTCTAATTCTTTGAAATTCATGTAATTGAACCATTTATTCAGTTTTTATGGCATTTGTTAGTTTATTCTTCAAAGTATTCTTTTAAGATTTACTAATGTAGATTGTGCTTCTGACTATCATTTATTTGCTATGGCCTTCATTTTTAGCTTACCCTTCAGTAGACATGATCGATTTAGTGAGCCGACCGTTCGAGATTTTATAAATTTTGAATCTGAATTGATTTTTGAACGCTCTCGGTTCAGTTTTGGTCTCGGTGTGACTCCGATGAATTTTTAAAATAAAATACTTTATTTCTATTACCACGTTGGTATTTCTGATAACAGTATTCCGGTGAGT
The DNA here is from genome assembly GCF_041381405.1 of Jatropha curcas. Classification (NCBI taxonomy): domain Eukaryota; kingdom Viridiplantae; phylum Streptophyta; class Magnoliopsida; order Malpighiales; family Euphorbiaceae; genus Jatropha; species Jatropha curcas. The sequence continues at coordinate 146,532 of NC_143157.1, forward strand.
GACTTTCCATTCACACAAACGTTGAAGTTCTGTAATTAAAAAATAACGAATTAAAATTTTGTGAACTTACGAAATTAAGTATAAAGTTAGATAACATTGCAATTCACCCGATCACAGTTTTATTTGCTTGTCTATGCAAAAGACGAAGCCATGGAAAGTGCTTCATCTGATTGTACTTTTTTTTATTATTATTCTATTGCTGAGTGTGACCTTTAGATATTGCTACAGATGCAATTGTTCTAATATAATTTTTTTTTATTTTACTTTTTTAGCCATTTAGAATTCTTTTTTTAATTAAAATTTTTGCTACCATAATTCTCAAAAATTAACAACGAACCAAGCATCTGGTTCAAAATTGTGGTTGATTTAATTAAAATTAAATATTAATAACAAATTTTTATATTATATTTTTATCCTATTTAAAATTTTTTATTTTATTTTTTATCCAACAAAATTTAGATTTAAAAACACCAATAATAACTCAAATTGAATTCTTATATTATGTTCTTACCATATTTCGTAAATACCATGTAATATAATTTATTATATCATAATAATTTCAAACATAAAATCTTTTAATTAAATTATAAGTTAGTAATATATAATTTCACTTAAAATTAACTATCAATATGACTATTAAAAAAAATTAACCAATTCATCAATATTTAGTTGATTGTTTTTAATTAAATTCTTTTATGCTTTTTATCAAAGATATCGATGCTAATTAAGTCTAACCTTATCATTTTTAAAAAAATTTGAAGTCTAAACTTATAATTAATAATAATTTTATTATTTTATCAGTTATAATTATTTTATTAAATATACTTTGCTTTTAACGTTGTCCTATTATATTAAAATTAGTTTTAAAAAAATATTATTCAGTTATAATAAATATTATTTAAAGCTGTTGCGCTCATATCTTACCATTATATAAATATTTAGAGAATAAATGAGAAAAATTATAATCATACTAAATGCTATATAAAAATAAATTAATAAATATAAACAATGAGTAATATCGAAACATTAACGATATGCAACGCACGTTATAATAAACACTAATATATATATACTAATTTAAAACTGAAAATCAATAACCATCGTTAACCATCGAAACTAATTCATAATTAATATATTGTTTTACACCTTAAGGGGTAGGGATGGAAGCGGTACAAGTATTTTAGGGTATCTGCTTTGTTTCATTCCATTTAAAGAGAATATGGATAGTTATAAATGAGTTTAGAATGATAATGGATAATGAAATTACTACCCACAACAGATATGAATAATGAAATTACTATCCATAATGGATAAAAGTAGGATACGTGTATAGATATTTGAATTCCTGCTATCCATTCTCTTCGGGGGCACCCTATCCATTGTTAGTAAAAATGTATTTAAATAATCTTAAATTTAGATAATTTAAGATTTGCAGATACACTACCAAGGTACTTTAAACGAGTTTTGGACACATACGGATAGTAAAATTTAAACAGATTCAAATACGGGTACTTAAAAGAGTATTTTAAATGAATCTAGAATAGATACATGTACAGGTAGTTTAAAATTCTTAGGTATCCACTTCACTTCCATTCTCATCAAAGAGTGTATTTGATTAAAACTCTGTTATATTTTAAAATATTTTTGAAATCTTTGGATTGGATGATAAATTTGAGAATAACTCTTTTATAAAATCCAACGAAATTAATAATTTTATAAAATCTTTCCAAATCATTAATTTAAAAGTCATAATTGAATATTATCATATTTTTATAAATTTTATAAAAGTTTAAATTGAAAATCTTTTAAAATCTTTTAAATTTAAAATGTGATAGAGTTTTAATCCAATACAAGAAGCCAAATCTTCCATTAGTAACTAATAATAATAAAAAAATTCCATTAGTAGAATAATATAGCAGAACTTATAATGTTACATTAATGACTAAATTACCCCTGATTGTAGGAGTAGGGAAAATGTCGGACACAAACGTGAATTAGTTTCCACTTTTCTGTTAAAATCCGTAGCACATGCAATTGCTGTTTCAACTGATCATACGATGGTTAAAACCCTCCTACACTCCTCTAATTTAATCGCCGAATTTCCTCACAGAGTCGCTTCGTCAACCAGTCGATGACGCTTCAACAGAATCACCACTCCCCATTGTCCTCTGCTTTAGCGGTAAGTCCAATTTTGAATTAATTTCTTTTTTTTTTTAGTAGTTGGACATGAAGACTTAATCTTCTATTTTCATCGACCAGTCCATGATGCTTCAACAGAATCACCATGCTCCATTATGTTCTGCTTTAGTAGTAATCCCAATTTTGGATTATTATTATTATTATTATTATTATTTTTGATTAGTTGGAGATGAAGACAGAACCTTTTTTTTTTTTTTTTTTACTATTTCAAGGATTTTTTGAGTTTAAAGAGAATTTTTAATTTCTTTTTTTGGGCAATTATAGATTTTTCGAGTTCAGGCATAATGTTAATTTGTTTTTTGAATTTTTGATTAGAGGGCGTTGAATGCAGAATCTCTTTATTTTGGTTTATTAGAGTATGGTTTATTGGAGTGTGGTTCACATACAGATTGTGAACCAATATGCATTCCGTTGCATCAAAATTTGTGAATGAGTAGTCTTCTACTTATATGGATTCACTTGCATGGTTTTTGTATGGTGCAATCAACAATTTATGTTAGCTCAAATTTATTTCTGGGTATCTTTTTATCCCACACCATCCTTTTAATTTCCAAATGCCGTCATGAATCATGGTTGACTTTTTTTAGTCATTATTGCTTGCTTTTCCATCACTTTCTTTTGCCTACTTATGTCTAAGTTTGATTGTCAATTTGCATCATCCTTTATGCCTCAAAGGCATTTTTGGTTTTGACTTAGATTTGAAAGGTTAAGTCTTGAAGGCTTGATTTTCAATCTATGCTAATTTGACATTAGTTTAGATTTTTCTTGATTTAAAAGAAGAGGAGGAAGAAGGTAAACATAAAATTTACCAAACCCCACTGAAGATGATTTTATTTTATTCATTTATTTTGTGTATGTAGGAGGAGGAGAATATGGGCAATGTGAAGAAACAATTATCCAAGTTGTTTGCCGTTTCACTTCGAGAAATGCTGCCTCCTCAACTCAATGCTGAGCCACTGGTTGCTTCCTGTGTACCAAAATTTGGCGATTACCAATGGTATATAAGTTTATTTTTAATTATGCGGATATCTTGTTTTCTATTCTGTCTTTTTGAATTTTTCTCTCTGTTTTGTTTCGATACAATGTCCATGGATGGGTCTCCGATTAACTTTTATTTTATTCGGATTCTCATTTTCTCTCCCTTTTTGGTAAATCTAGTAACCTTGTTGTTATTATTATTGTTGTTGCAGTAATAACGCCATGAGTCTTTTCTCTAAATTGAAAGGAACAAATAGCAATTATCAGAATCCCCTTGCTGTTGGACAGGCATGTGTACTGGACAATGTTCTTTGTTAGTCTTTTTAGTCAATATTGATGACATGATAACTATATTTTTGGAATGTTGGCAGGCTATTCAGAAAAATCTGCCTTTCTCTGAAATGATAGAGTCATCCTCTGTGATAAAACCCGGATTTGTGAATGTTTTTTTGTCGAACAAGTGGATGGCTGAGGTGCATTCCCTGATTTCATGTGTTTTCCATAATCATCTTAATCGTTGCTTTTCTAGTTATATGTTTGTTTTTAGCATGAGCTCCTTTTTGTTTTAATTTAATCATTCTGTTCATGCCAACTTTGTTGGACTGTCTAAATTATATTGTTGTGCCTGCAGTACATTCAAAAGATGCTTGTTAATGGCATTGAAAGTTGGGCACCCAAGCTTTCGGTTAAACGTGCTGTGGTCGACTTTTCATCACCCAATATTGCAAAAGAACTGCATGTTGGCCATTTAAGATCTACCATAATCGGTGACTCGCTAGCTCGCATGCTTGAGTTTTCGAATGTTGAAGTTCTTCGTCGAAATCATGTTGGTGATTGGGGGACTCAGGTATCATTGGTTGTATTTACTACACTCACTAATCGTGTTTGCTAAAGTTATTTATGAGATTTTGAAAAGCTATCACTTTGCTTCTTTCAACAGTAGCTCTTTACAATTCAAATGAGTGATATACTATTATTTCATTCCTGATTTCTGTACTAAACTGTGTATAAAGTATGATTATTCTTCTTGTCACTTGGTTGACGTCTGCTTTAGGTGTTGTGTTTTGCTATTTTACATGAAGTGAATTATGTTCTAATGTTGTAAGTTTTTTGAACATAATTGCATGTGTAGCTCGTCAAGTTCAGATGACATGGTTTGATTCGATATTTTAAATTTAATTTGAAATTTATGTTGGCAACTTATTTTGATTGTCTACATATATCTACAGTTTAAAAAGGTTTGTGTTGTATGCCAACTTGATTTCATTCTCAATCAACAATACTGACCTAACAAATTATTATTCATTTTGTAGTTTGGTATGTTGATTGAATTTCTGTTTGAAAAGTTTCCAAACATTGAAGATGTTAATGAAAGTGCCATTGGTGATCTACAGGTGGGTCAAGACTTTTTAATAAACTTAAAAAGCTAAAGTTTAGTTCTCTGTTATCACTGTCTTTTAATTTCAAATAGGCTGGCAATATTTTCATTGGATCTAGATCATAAGTTTTTAGAAAATGGGATATGCAGATTCTGACAACTTGTGTTTATAGGCATTCTACAAGGAATCAAAAAAGAGATTTGACATTGATTCTGAGTTTAAGGAGAGAGCACAACAAGCAGTGGTCCGCCTTCAGGTAAACTGTTTAATCTTCTGTTTTTACAGCTAGTATATTTTTCGTATTATATCATGTTGACATTTTTTGTTGCAAAGGGTGGAGAACCCAAGTACCGCCATGCTTGGAAACAGATATGTGATATCAGCAGGAGGGAGTTTGATATGGTCTATCAACGCCTTCGGGTTCAGCTAGAGGAAAAGGTAAATGTTTAGCATTTTTTATGTTGTGGATCCATGGATGTCATAAAAGTTTGTTCTGCTGAACTGTATAGAATCCTCTAGGAATGCCTGTCAAGTCTGATCTTAGTGGGAAATTATAAAATTGGTGTTCCTCAAATATTTTTTGAAGTCTTTCTGTGGTTGTAATATGATATCTGGCAATCAAAAAAATGTCAAGTGATGAGAATAAAATTAGGTAAGTTGCATGTTCTTCTTTTTCCGCTTTCTGGTGGGGGTGGGCTCTTTAATGTACCTTGTTGTCACAGCAGTATAAAATGATACTTAGGCTGTTGGTACCAAATGTTGCTTATGCTATAGTCATGAATAAATTTAATTCTCTATTTTATTGTTCATTTAAGTATGTTGCAGTTTTGAAACTCTGTTTAAAGCTTAGACATACTGATTACCGAGCATGCATTAATATATACTGTGCAACCACACTTGCAATCCATAAAAAAACATGCTTGCTGATTTAAGATATTGGGCTTATGATGACCTCCTTTTACTTTCTTTGTTTCCTTTTTTTCCCATAAAGGTCGCTTGAAATAAGAAATGGCTGTTTATTCTAGTAGAGGCGCATTTGAGCCTCACCAGTGTTTTGCATTTTTTTAGGAGAAAAATAAGCAGCAAGCTTTTACTAATCACATGCATGTTTATATGCCATTCCTTATTGACAGGGAGAAAGCTTTTACAATCCTTACATTCCTGGGGTTTTAGAGGCACTAACCCAGCAAAGATTAGTTGAAGAAAGTGAAGGCGCTAGTGTGATATTTATTGAAGGGTATGATGTACCTCTTATTGTTGTGAAGAGTGATGGTGGTTACAACTATGCATCAACTGATCTGGCTGCTCTTTGGTTAGTTGGCCTTGCTTCATCTTACTTCAGATTATTTTGATTGCCTTGTAATCTCTATAACCATTTCCTAAATTTGTATTTGGTGGGCGTTGTGGTTAAAATCATCCTATTATTGTTGTATGGATTATGCAATTTTCTAGTGATCTTAATTTGAATTTGATAATGGATGGTAGGTGATGAGAATTGGAGAAAACTGTGATTGCTTCTATGTTGTCCTTTAACTTTCTCTTCCTTCCCCCCCGCCCCACCCCCCCTCCCCCCCCAAAAAAAAGAAGTTCCATCATCTACAGAAATTTTTTCGTTTCGATGATTTCTGAGAAAATTCCGGTTTATGGTTTCCTGAATTACCAATATGGAAGGTTGGCATTGGTGGGATTTGTTGCACATATAGCAACTTAATTTTGAATTATTACTTCCTCCCACTCAAGTTAGAGGCATATTTACGCCCTATGGATGTTTGTTCGCATGTAAAGTGGGGTGATGTCCTTTGCTTCGTGATTTGTGACATTTCGTTTTACGGTCCATTTTTGCTCAACATTAAATTCAATATATGTGGAGATGGGTAGTTTTTTTCTCTTAACATCAAACTATTAGTACTCTGATATATGAATTTTAAGAATTCCATTTTATGACATATATTCACGAGCATTTGGAGAATGGATTCTCAAGAAAAAGAAAAAGCTAGAGGGTAAGGTGGGTTGTAATTTGTTTTGATTGCTAATATTTCTTGCTTTAGGTATCGCCTTAATGAGGAGAAAGCTGAGTGGATTATTTATGTTACTGATGCTGGCCAGAATCAGCACTTCGAAATGGTTTTCAAAGTATGTATTTGCTTCTGTTTCTTGTATTCACTTATTTTCCTCTTAGTGCGTGTTGTTTTTTTGTTTTGCTTGAATTATTTTCTTCTTTATTTTCTATATACAAGTTTACTTTTGTGTTATATTGCAACCACTCTGTGATGGTGAAGTGCAATACTGATCATCAAAATCTACACATAGTTGCTTTTATCTCATGGATAGTACTTCTAAAATTAGATTTTGTTTGAATGCAGGCTGCCAAACTAGCAGGTTGGCTCCCGTCTGCTGATAATTTATACCCAAAAGTTACTCATGTTGGTTTTGGCGTGCTTAAAGGGGAAGATGGAAAGCGCTTTAGAACTCGTTCCACTGAAGTGGTTCGATTGGTTGATCTCCTTGATGAAGCCAAGAAACGCAGTAAAACAGCACTAGTTGAGCGTGGTAGAATAATTGAAGTGTTTTATATTTAGCTGTGATTGACATGCTTTTAGTATTTGCTCAAAGATTTTTTATGGGCTACCTTTATATTTTCTTAATTCTGGACAGGTAAGGGTGAAGAATGGACTGAAGATGAGCTTGAGCAAACAGCTGAGGCTATTGGTTATGGTGCTGTTAAGTAAGCTTTCTGTCTATCCTCTGTCTTTCCTTTTTCATTAGCTTAAATCTTGTCATCATATTGTCAATAGGCATGCAGTATGCTTTTGGTATTTTTTTCTATTGATGCATGGCTTACTTGAATAATACGTCATTATCTGCTGTGGGTGTGAGGGAACTTGGGAATTATGGAACTCAATCTTTGGATTGATGGAAGAGAGTTCATTAAGTATTTATGATGTGATTTATCAAGGAATAAAACTTTGGTGTAAAAAATTATAAATTGATTGATTGTTGTTTGAATAGTGAAGCAATGGGATTAGTTGAGAATTGGTATGCTACAACAACAACAACAACAACAACTAAGCCTTAGTTCCAAGCTTGTTGGGGTTGGCTATTTTAATCTTTTGTTTCCAATATCTCCACTGATCAAATTAATATAAAGTGCAGATTAAATTTATAAGTCGAAAAATTTTAAATTACTTTCTGTAAGAAAAAGTTTGATATATTTTAAAGAAAAATTGTAGTGGAATTTTAAAATCATTTGATATGTTAATAAATAAGCAAAGCATAAAATAGGCAACAACAACTAACTAAGGTTCTTTTGAGAATTGGTATATGCCTTAAAAATTAGGTAGATTTTGGCAGGCAATATGGAATGGTACTTTGTTCAGCTACAGAAGCATACGCCTCTGATGCTGTAATAAATATCATCCTCAAGGAATGGAGATCAAGTACTGGCTTGTTTAATAGGTTAATTCTAAAGGAAGTGCCGCACGGATAGGCATAGCAAAATCCTATCTCCGTGACAGGTGGTATCAGAGCAGGTTCCGTCCTAGGTCCCAAGCCCTTTGCCTTGATCAATGGCAAACGATAAAGCTCAATTGGTTGTTGCGGAGGAACAACAACCCGAGCAGCCAGAGGCAGTACGAGGCCGTGAGCCGGTGCGCACTCGATCTAAGAGGGGGAAGTCTAAGGCACGAACCTCACCCGTGGATCATGTGGAGCAAAGATTTGCAGCTCTTGAGCAAGCTGTGTCTTCTCAAGAAGCTTTTGTGGGAGAACTCTCCGAACAAATCGACAATGTTGTTCAGGAGAATGGAGAGATCATTCGAGCTGCCAAATGCATGATCACCGAGCTTGGTAGATCCCTACGAGAGGAGCTTCAAACCCTTGCTGGTAGGATAAATGAGGTACGTACATTCACTGAATCTGAACTTAGTGCCTTACGTGGTGAAGTAGATGCTATCCGTTCTGAATGCCGGATGCACCAAAGAATGAGTAGTCCTGCGTCGACTAGTGCTACCACAAGTCATGTAGCACATGGTTTGAAAGTACCCAAGCCTGCGACGTATGATGGAACGCGCAGTGCCTCCATGGTGGAAAACTTTCTCTTTGGCCTTGACCAGTACTTTGAGGCCATGGGGGTAAATGATGATGCCGCTAAGATTGGCAATGCCCCCACATTCCTTCGGGATGCTGCTCAGTTATGGTGGCGAAGGAAGCATGCGGAGCGTGAAAAAGGCACTTGCAACATCCATACATGGGAGCAATTCAAGTCCGAATTGCGAAAGCACTTCGTGCCTCATAATGCGGATACTGAAGCAAGGGGTAAACTACGTCGTCTACAACAAAGAGGTAGCCTTTCCGATTACATTAAGGAGTTCACCACTCTTATGTTGGAAATTGACGACTTGTCCGACAAAGATGCTCTCTTCTTCTTCAAAGATGGGTTAAGAGAGTGGGCGAAGGTGGAGCTAGAGCGGCGTAGCGTGCAAACACTTGATGATGCTATTGCCGTAGCTGAAACTCTAACAGACTACTCCACCCGAGTTGAGAACAACAAGCCCATTCCTAGCAAGAGTGGGGGAGAGAGTGAAGACGAGGAGAAGGACCATCATCACAGGGAAGATGGTTCGCCCAAAGCTCTCGAGGGAAGACATGATAAGCAGTTTAGGAAGCATAATTTCAGACCTAAACCTTGCTTCCTATGTGGAGGGCCGCATTGGACAAGAGATTGCCCCGATAAGGAGAAAATAAATACGATGCGTGACATCTATAAAAAGGCAGTGAATGCCATGGTCACTGAGTGCAATAAGGAGAAACAGGCGACAGAGGAACACAAAGCCCAGATGGGTTCCCTACGATATTTGGGCGCAATATCTCTTCGCACTCCCAAGGAGGAGGAAGTGAAGGCGACAGAGGAACACCAAGCCCAGACAGGTTCCGTACGATATTTAGGCGCCATATCTCTTCGCACTCCCAAGGAGGAGGAAGTGACAAATCATGAGCAATCCTCGCCAAAGTCTGCCGAAACGATGGAGGATAAGTCCAAAGACATCACACCTCCACAGTCACCAAAAACACCTCCTAAAAAGGAAGTTAATCACCAGGTTGAGCTGGAGCCAAGTGCTAAGCTGCCAGCCAAATCCTTTCCTCGAAAGTCACCTCCAAAGACGGGAGAACTAAGGAAGGCCCCAAAATTGGGAGAACAAAAGAAGGCCGATGTTGCCACTGACACATCAAGTCATAAGGCGAAGCTAGCCAACACCAGTGCTAACGCCTCACAAAACAACCCACGGGATGACACCCGTAAACCTCACAAGCGTGTGAGAGAATGGCATAAGGAAGCAGACGAGATTCTTGCTTGTCTCAATAAGGCTGTTCGGTTTATAAAGAAATGGGCCAAGAGGCGACCGAAGAAGTACGCCAAAGGAGACAAGGTACTCGTCAAACTTTGCCCTAATCAGCTCAAGTCCTTACAAAAAGATCAAAAAGGGCCAGTGAAGAAGTACGAGGGACCATTCCCTATCATCAAACGAGTAGGGAAGGCTGCATATCAAGTCCAACTGCCTACCGAGTGGAAGATTCATAATGTCTTCCATGCTAGTATGTTAAAACCTTATCATGCAGATGGCAAAGATCCAAGAAAGGGCGAGACCACTAAAGCGCCGGTTGTTGTTACTAAAGCAAATAAGGAGGTTGACAGCATCCTCAACTCACGAGAAGTATGGCGACGCGGAGTGCCGAGCTATCGCGAGTACTTGGTCAAGTGGAAGAACTTGCCCGAATCTGAAGCTAGCTGGGTGCATGAAGAGGTTCTTTGGCAGTTCAAGGACAAGTAAAAGAGCACGAAGCTCATAGCGCGACGAGGACGTCGCTGAATCAAGTGGGGGAGGATGTTACGCCCCGCACTGCAAGCTGCGCAAGAATGCAAGGCAGCCTAGCAATTTATAGGCAAGGCATTAGAGAGGTGCCAATTGGGCTGCCATAATATAACAAGGCTTGAGAGAACCCAAGCCCGCATTCTAGAATTCTCTACACTTCTCCACACTACTCCACACAAGGAGATATTTTGTGTAGTGTCTACATTATTCTAGAACTCTCTATGTAATCTAGACCATTGATTCGTGTAGGCTAAATCATAACCGTCCATTGAGGAGGTGGAAGTGGCTATAAATACCACCCCTCACTTCATTTGTAAATCAACCAAGAAAACCAAGCTTAGCCAAGCAATTCATGTAATACAAAGCATTTGGGTAGTAAGAGTTCTACAACAAAGCTCTCTTGTGTTCTCTTCTCTATTTGGCTTTCAGTTTTGCTCCATCATAACTCCAAGGCTTACTTAGCTCGTCCTAACACCCAAAGGCGACTAAGTGCCGCACGGATAGGCATAGCAAAATCCTATCTCCGTGACACCTAGGGCCAGGTTCACGTATGCAACTTGCTATGGTTTTGTACCTCTAATGATGCCAAGTTAATCAAAACCCATTAGGGTTCTAAGTAACTTATCATTCGGTACTTCGTCAGTCATTTATTAATAAGCAAAGTGAGAGGACCCTTCTCAAATAACAACTAAACAATGCTTTCATTAATTAAAAGAAAAGTTCTTACAAAATCACTGTGTAATCATAGTTTACCAAACCCTGAAAAGAGAAATACTAGCCACACATAGCTGTTAAAGAACTGATAGATTTCAAATATAAGGCAGCAAACATTAATCAAACTAATGGAAAAAAATACAAGAGAAAGTAATAGAGAAAACTAATGGCATTCTTCAATATTTGCATCTTGACTTGCTCTGATGTGCTAGCTCTGCCAATAGCCTCCTTGTACTTGAGATCTCCAAGATTTAATATTCCAATTAATATATGTAAATGCGCCAATTTCTTAAGATATTTTTATGTTACATATAATAATAACATAAACAATTATATACTCTAATGGTTCTCATGTGCGATGTGCAAGTCATTAAACTTTTCTAAACAACAAAGTTTGATGCTTCAGAAAATCTTAAGAGTTGAAATCTGTATTAATGGTAACAATTGCTATGATATTATCATCTAAACTTTCTCTAATACACTTGCCATTGTTCGGTGCTGTGGGTTTCGTACGTTGAATTATGTATTACTACATTCTATATTTTTATTTAGATTATATTTTCTTGCGTCTATGTGAACGTAAATTTTCTTGCATTTATTGTAAACTTGTTCTGGCAGGTATGCTGACCTAAAGAACAACCGAATGACTGATTACATATTCAATTTTGACCAGATGCTTAATGATAAGGTAGGCATACTGCTTTAAAGCATATTTTAAAAGGTTATGACACTAAACCTGCTTATATCTAAGGTGATTATGATAGTATTAAGATTTCTCTTTTTTCTCCGCCCTGGCATGTTTATATGACCTTTTGATTATGCTATCATTTCATTTTGTTACTTTATAGACTGTTACTTGCCTTATTTGTTGCTGCCACAATGAATACCTATAACTTGTGACCAGGGCAATACTGCTGTTTACTTGCTGTATGCGCATGCTCGTATCTGTTCAATAATCAGGAAATCTGGTAGAGACATAGAGGAGCTGAAAAATGTAAGTTGTTTTGTAATGTGTAATTTTCTTGTACTTGTTCAATTAGTCCCTGTTTCTTCACGTGACTAAACTGTTATCATTAATTAGTCACTCCTACATTCCTCGGTTTTGATTGGAGGCTGCACCATTATGGTATTCTTGTTTGGTTAAATATGTATACTGAGGCATGTACAAGTGACTTATTAACGATCTAGAAAGTCGTTTTCAATCTTTCTGCTCATCTTACAACTCATTTATGTATTTATTTTAATGCCTTGAGCGTAAATAATTTTCATCTTCTCATGATGATTACAAATTTAAGCGTAATACTGAAATTGATTGACAGAACTTGTTCTATGTTCGTAATAATATGTATTTATAGTCCTTGACATAGTTCTTAGGGATGTTTTCCACACCATTTAGTCTACACAATCTGTTGCATGATTTTGTATTCTCGTTAGCCATTATTAAGCTATCATCAGTGGACTTTGTAATGTCAAACACGGGATTCCCCCAGCCCCTGCCATAATTCAGAAGACCTGCAGTAATTAACATGTCAGCTACCTTTTTTGGGGATTATACAGACAGCGAAGCTAGTGTTGGATCATCCAGATGAACGTTTTCTGGCACTTCATTTGCTACGATTTTCGGAGGTAAGATTTGATAAAGAACCATGAGTTGATTGTGTACCTTGAGGTAGATCTTTTATTTGTTTGGCTGGCTTATTTTCACAATAGTTAGATAGTTAACTAATGAAATTAACCTTTCAGACGGTTGAAGAAGCTTGCATCAACTTGTTGCCAAGTGCGATATGTGAATACCTCTACAGCTTATCCGAATATTTCACTAAATTTTACTCTAATTGCCAGGTGTGCTTCAACTATTAGTTGATGTATCTTGAATGTTGTATGATAATCTCAGAAAATTTGAAGGTACATTACAACTTTGATTTAACTAAAGTATGTTGGGAATTGGTGCAGGTTGTCGGATCTACAGAAGAAACAAGCAGACTTTTGTTGTGCGAAGCAACAGCCTTGGTCATGAGAAAATGCTTTTTTCTCCTCGGAATTGTACCTGTTTACAAGATATGATAGGAGGGGCTTTCAAGTACTTATCTTTTCTCTTTAGCACTTAGAAAACATTTTGTTTAGTTGCCTAATGCATTAAATCACCTTGTATTTTGCGTTTTGTTGCGATTTCGCCCAATTTTGACCTAGCAAGCTCCCTAAAGCACAAAACTGCACCTTTTCTTTGAACTGAAGCCCTTCCAAATCCTTTCATCAATCTCCCTTCTATCTCTCTGCAATTCGTTTGAGTTGGTAATTCTTGAATTGGATTGGTTAATTTCACTGCACTTTATTTGCTTTTTCCAGCTGAAAATTCTTAGATTATTTCATGAAAAACCAAGTATTTCTTCTTAAAAAGCTTAGAATTCTCTCCTTTCTTTCTTAGGGTGTTCGGCCAAAATGAGAGAATAGAGAAGAGGTGGTTTTTGTCTCTTTCATATAATCATTCAATCATACTAATTAAGTTAAATGCTCAAATATTAATTCTTTAAATATTAAATCAAGATGTTAGGTCGAGGAGCTTCACGTGCTAGCTTTTCATTGTCGTGACTTAAGCTCACTTGACCTTCTTCTAATTTGATTTTTGTAACATGATTGGATTCCATTTTATTTCATAATATCAGGAACTACCAAACAGAAGATGTACAAATAGAGAGGGAAACATTGGGATCGCAAAAAAACACTTTACCAAATTTATGGATTGATAAAAATACTGTTAAGGATTTTAATTTTATTGGTTAAAAAATAATGGTAATTTAATTTTGATTGGTGACTTTAATTTTCTATTTAAATTTAAATTATATTGGATAAATTAAGAAATTATATTATATGCTATATAGTATATATATTAAATATGGCATCAATATAGTATATTTTAATTTTATTAGTTGAATAAATAAAGACAATTTAAAATAAAAAATTGATTTTCTATTTGAATCTAAATTTTGTTGGATAAAATAAAAAATTGTATTATATACTAATTAAGGTACATATCAAATACGGTAAGAATAAAAAAATTTGATTTGATAACATAAGAAATTATATAATATATTGAATATAGTGTATTAAATACCATGTATAGGATGAATAAGAATTCATTTCAAGAAAATAAAAATTGTATTATAGATTAAATATGTATACTTTAAATATATTGGTAACATTTAGTTGAAACAATGAAAGTTTGGCAAAGAAAATCAATATATATATATATATATATAAGTTTTTTTTTTTCAAGTTGACATATGACATAATTTTTCAATAAAGTTTTCACTTGGCATATTTTTCTAAGAATGACATGTGGCATATTTTCTTAGTTGAACTCGACTTAATATGTATTGCAATTAATTAATTAAATGCGAAACTATAAATATCAAGACATAATAATCAATAATATATGAAACAATAATCATTTGAATAAATAACTAGCTTAACCAAAATTTTTCGAATAAATGAAATGGCCATCAAAATTATAAAATTTTATTTGACTATATAAATAAATAAAATTATAAAATAAATAGAATTAACTAATAATATATGTAACCTCATTATCCTATATTTTAAAAAATGGTTTAATATTATAATTAAAATTTATAAAATATTATCTACATTTGTTAAATTATATTTCAACATTGCAAGTTTTTAAAATTAATTATCTACAAATCAATTTTATAAATATTAATAATATTTTAATAAAACTTGATATATAAAAATTTAAAATACTAAATATTTTATTAAAATATTATTTATTAATATTTATTTCTAAACTTGACATTTCATCTCCCTCTATTAATTGTCATGTAAATTGTAACTGTTATTTTTAGTTAATTCTCATTAAAATATTTTTATTGTTATAATTATTGATTGTCATTTATTATTTCTATCATGATGTTTTTATCATTTAAAATATAAAAGATTTAATATCATAAATTTAAATTTTACAAGTTTTAAAATTGTTTATTTACAAATAAGTTATATAAATATTAGAAAATAATTGTAATAAAAAGTGAAATATTAAAATTAAATTTTAAAAATTAATATTTATTAAAATTGTGCATAGCACAAGTATGTGACTAGTTATGTTTATCTATACAATATGTAAAGGTGGGAATGACAAGGAATAATGACATTTCCTATATTGTACTTGTAAAATTTAAGATACTCTAAAATAACGTTAGTCATAGTCAATTAAAAAATTTTAACATAAAAATATATATAATATCTCTACAGTTTGATTGGACATTTTTTTAACTTTTTTTAATAGATAAATACATATAGATAATTAAGTATTTGAAAATTTAAAATTTTTCTATTATTATTTTATTATGTCTACTTATGTTTTATTTCATTATATTATTGTATAAATTATTAATAATAATTTATTATTATCATATTATTTTTATTTTTATTTAATATTATTATAATTTATTTTCAACATTATTATTTTAAATGAATATGTATAAATCTGAGGTATTTGAAAATTTTTTTTTCAAATTTATCTTAAATATATATATCTAGATAATTAAGATTTTGATTTAAAAAGGGTATTGTTAAATTTCTTTAATTACATGTTGTACTCTAATTTGGTTGGGCAAAAAATAAAATAAAAAAAATTATTTTTAAACATCTTGAATATGATTAGTTATGTTGATATCTTATTGAATTCAAATCATATTCTTTCTATTAAGGAATATAAATTTATTAATAAATTTTTTAAATGATTTCATGATTTTGATTGCCTAAAAAAATAAAAAAAAATTATTATTATTTATAAATATTTAATTTGATTTATTAGATTAGTTTCTCATTCGATTGTTAAAGTATATTTATTTACTAAAAGAGATTATAGTGAAAGTTATTAACAAAATATGTAAGTTAATTATAAGATGTAAAATAAAAGGTGTATGATGATTTTTATAAATTAAGATACTTAAATGAAAATTAAAAGCAATTAGTGTATAATAAAAACTATATGAACCAATATACTGAATAGAATATAAATGACATATTTCATATTTAAATTGCTATTTTAAAGAGAGAACAAATATATAATTTTTTTTTTCAATGAGATATTACATTGCAAGACATATAACTAAAAATTTTTACTATATATATAAAAAATCACTATATTTATTGCAATCTAAATAAGAATTTATACTTTAATTATATAAATAAAAAAAATTAAATAAATATAAAAAATGAGCATATAATGAGTATAGTCAATGCACGTCGTAAAAATGACCTGTTGTATGAATTGGACAACCGTAGCATTATCACACTCTACTTGAATGTGAGCTATACCCATTTGTTTAGCAATTTTGAGACCTCTAATACTGCCCAAAGTTTCGCACTAGGGACTGAACATGTTCCAATCTTTGTTACGAATCCTTTAATCCAGCGGCCTGAGCCGTCTCTTATTAAACCCCCTGCATGAGCTAAGGGTTCTACGAGGGAGCCATCTATGTTAAGTTTAACAAACGGGAGGGAAGGAGCTGTCCAAGATATCCATTTCTCATCCCTTATAGGATTTTCCTTCACCTCTCCATGTAGGATATGGCCTCCGGTGTAACATTCTTTAGCTGAAAAGAGAATCTCATTAACAATTTCTTCAGAAGTGATGTGGTGCTGTTCAAAGGTCCATGTACTTCTTTTCGAAATCTTCCAGCAAGCTTCTCCGAAAATAGTGGTCCATGGAACACCTGAGGCATGAGTCTCTTTGCTTTTCAGGTCATTAATCATCCATTCTTCTAAGGATAGACCAACATCAAAGAAATTATTCAAGTTAAGCCAAACCGGTTCACATAACAACAGTCCCTTAACACATGAAGGACTGATTCATGAGCCCCCATGCAAATATTGCACACTGGAGAGCTGCAGATGTGTCTCCTATGTCTTTCGCTACTGGTTAGTAGCCTGTTATGTAGAGCTAGCCAAAGAAATACTCGGATTCTTTGGGGACCGGTCCACTTCCAAATAAGAGACCGATTCCCATTGTTGCTTGGCATGAAAGACTTGATTGCTTATTGGGAAAGGTACACTAGGATCCCGTGGATTGCGAAATATAAGTAGTTCGTCTATGTATTTTTAAAAATAAATTAAAACATTTTTATAATTTACTTCCATCAGATTATAAGGTTTTTCAGTTCAATTTTTGCATTTTTTCCGTTAATACCTTATGAAATGGCAAAAATATCCCTTTTATTTTTAAAAGCACATGGACGAACTAATTGTATATTTCAAACCATAAGGACCGTATTATAATTTTTTTGGTATAATATTTTAGTATCTCTCTTTTAACTCTATATTTTCTTATTTACTTAACAGAAAAATGTAAAAAATAGATTGAAAGACCTAATAGTATAACAGGAGCAAAAGATAGGGATAAATTGATATATTTTTAAAAAAATAGAAATGAACTAATTATATTTTGCAAACCATCGTAACGGCTTTTTCCTTGCTTATTTGATTTTGATATTTAAATTAACTTTATATAGCAAAATAAATAAAAACCAAGACACCAAAGTATAGGGCTGGTAATAGATCCAGGTTCCCTGACTCTAAAATAAGCGAAACCCATGAAATCAAATCGGCCTAAAGAAACGATTAGCATTCTAAAAGGATTTAAGGATTGCCTACATCTGTGTATAGGCCCATGCCAAATATCAAACTAATCAAAGTGAAAAGCTTTTAACCTGTATTACTATTTTATCCTATCTCGGAATGAAAAGACATAAATAACCCTCATTTATTCTAAATAATTTTATTTGATTGGCTAGATATATGGGGCACCCATACAACATGAGTATACAATTCCTTCCCATAAAAAAACACGCCAATATCTCCTTCCCTCGCTCTCCCATGTAGGATATATGAAGGTTTCTCTCAAATTGTATCACAGACCAAAAAACCAGTTCTGCGTGAAGAAAAGAAACAGAGAAATCGCTTCAAATCACATCTCTCCTTCCTTTTCCCTCTCTCTGCTCCAAGCTAAGAGACAAAGATGGTGGATGTCTTGAAAATGTACACAACATCCACACTTTTAACTGAGTTTGATTTTACATTATCATATGCTTTGAGTTCGATATTATATGCTTTATATTTTCATATGTCGTTTTAAATGCATATATTAATTCATTGTTGCTTCCATGGATAGTGATAAGTTCGAAGAGTACTCCTCACTTGTGGATTTGGTTTATTCTGGAGCACTTTCTGCAACAGGTAGTGAAGTCTAAATCTATCAGATTATTTGTTTCGGTACTTGAAATGATATGAGATGTATCAATTTTATTTTTGATATGATATTTATGTGCATATAAATCTATCAGATTGGTCTTGTGTTATTGTGTTTGTTCATTGATTTAATTATGAATGTTTTGTAGGAAAAAGCCATGCAAATGGCTTTTTTAAAAGACAAAGAGTTTCACATTATCCTGGTTTACCTAGCAATGGAGGAAGTGCAACTGATGAAGCGGTTGAAAATTATGGTGCAAATGGAGGTGGTGGTGCTGTTGCTGGTAGAGATGGAGAAGGTAGTGGTGGAGGTGGAGAAGGTGGAGGTGGAGGGGAAGCTCTAGGTGGAGGTGGAGGTGGAGCTCTTAGGATTCCAATTCTTTTGAGAACTCCACGGAATGAGTTGCAGCAGTTGTACGAGATTGATTTGTATTCAGATATGAATAGGGAACAGGTACTTGACCTCCTCCACCACCACTGGTGCCTTTATGCCAATCAACCGCCGCGTCAAAATGTTACTAGGGAGACGGTGTGGCCTGGATTTAGAGTCATATTTTGCGGTCTGCTGGATATATATGACCCTTACCCAGACGAAGAGGACTTTGTGGAGTTAGATTTTAATGGGGATTGGTTTCAGTTCCACTATAGGATTGAGCGGATAATAGTAGAAAGATTGGCTCGTTGAACTCACCATTTGAAATTGGAATCTCAAACTATGTTTTAGACAATGTTGCTATTTTTTTTTTTTTCTTGAAATTGGAAATTCAAGACTATGTTTTACTTGAACTGTGTTTCTTTTAGCCGATTTATTTTCCTTATCGTGTCACCAACAGATTGAAATAAATAAGCAACTGTTAGGAATTCGTTGATTAAATTGAAATTTTCTGATTAACTGATTTTGACCAAAATAAAAATTAAACGAAATATTATCTATTTGATCAAATAACTAGTTTTAAGAGTCGGTTAATTTGATTAATTCGGTCTATTTTTAATATTTTAATTTTATTGATTAAGTTTAATATGATTATGCTTTGGTATATGTTCTAATTAATTTTAATATATCATAGGCAAATATTATAAACAAATTTATTCGATTTTTGATGTTTTGCTGAATTTTTATTATTATGATGTCAACTTATTTTTTTTTTATTAATGTTAAGCTGATAACAATTAATCAGTAGTATCGGTAGTAGGTTTAGAGGTCAAATTGAATCATACAAAATAAAATCATAAGGCAAAAGGTAATTTAGTTTTTTTTTTTTTTTTTTTTTCTAACAAATACACTTAAGTTTGAAATGAAAATACTTTTTCATGGATAGTAAGTACCAGAAAAAGGAAAATTCCAATATCACCAATACACTGTAAGAAAAAAGAAATGGAAATTTTCTTAATCACTCATTTATATTTATAATCAGGTATCTTCCTATTACATTGACCATATTCAAAAGATTGCATTGGTAAGAATTTTCCAATCTTTATCCCCTAAAAATGAAAAAGAAATCATTTTTACTTATTTTGTAAGTAAAAACTAACAAAAGAAATATCAATACACGTTTCCAATATTCTTAGAGCATAAATAGGAAAACCCACAAAAATTAGAGGAAAAAATAAATTAAATATGCAATTTCAATTTCTAACATTGACATATACAATCAACATACAACCATCAAAATTATAGTTGAATTCTCCAAGTAGGAACTACAAAGAAGGAAAAACATGTACAAATATATATATATATATATATATATATATATATTGGATATCAGGTGATGTTCAGCTCTTAGGACTGACTAGTAAACAGGCGTAGTTCCTACTGTCTATGTCAGGTCCATGCAAATGCTTCCCCCATATGGACCGGCAAATCTCCAATACAAATGAGCAAATATATATATTTATATATAGCAAAACTATAGATTCTAGAATTTGGAGTGCTATCCGGAGAAAGCAAAAGAATTAGAACAAAGACGATGCCAGAAGCTACAAATAATTTTATAATAATCATTTTTATTATATATCAACGTTAGTTTTTCTTTTTTTAAAATAATATCTAACTTCAAACATAAAGAAAGGGAATGAAGATTTAGATTTTAAAGTTTGTAATATAAAAGAAAGAATGTATATGGATGCTTTAATAAGATGCCTAGTGATCATTTAGATGATTTTAATGTTGGTTTTTTGATTTTGGTATATACTATCACAAAAAAATTTTTAAATTTGATTATCAATAATATATGTATATATTTATTTTTGTATATGGTGAAATCTTGAATCAAATGATTATTTATTTTTAATTTTGTAACTATTCCATTTTATGAAAAAAAATCTACTGTAAAAAAATATTAAAAAATTTCATCAAATACTAGATATGTCATATGGTGGTGATTTGCACCCATTTTGATATGAGTGATAATTATGATTATAAATATTGAATTTTTATATTATCTTTAAAAAATCAATAAAAAATATATGTATAAAAATAAATTACGAAGTAATCATTCTAACGGGTATGTTTAATGAGTAACAACGCTAAGAACACATGTTGTTAAATGGTAGTATCCTAAATGCCAGTAGTTAACAAATATGGGATAAATGGGGAGATTTTCTCCACTATCTCATCTAAATTTAAAAAACAGTTATAATTCTATTTGTCTTCTCTATTCTACCTTTCTTGTTGAGTTCTCAAAATTCTCTAAACAACACTTGTGAACCCATTCTTTTTTTTTTTTTTTTTTTTTGAAGACTATCACTTATAATTAAAATTTTATTCATTTACATACATCAAAATTTTCAGTCAAGAAACATAAATTGACAAAAAAAAAAAAAAAAAGAATCTACCTTTGATAATGAGATAAATAGATTGTGAAAGCTAATTATAATATAATTTTCATACTTATCTTAATACATTTATTAAAAGTGAAAACTTCCTAAAATTATCGATTTGTATAATTAACTCCCATAAAAATTTCACAATGTTATGCTTGCATGATATATGATAAACAAAGAATAAAAAAAAAAAAATCAACAATACCAAAATAAAAAAATAGCATTTAATTATATTTCAATTTCAAACATTGGGTGTGGTAATAGTATTATTCTTTCGAAAAAAAAATAATGTGAATTTAAAAAAATATTGATAAGTTTTATTTTAAATAACTTTTAGAATGCTCATACTTATATAAGAAATAAAATTAATTAATTTTACAAGATAATTAAATAACTTATCATTTTATTTTATCTAAATATTATTCATCAAATAAATTGTTAAAAAAAATTTCAAACGATATAATTTTGAACTAAGTAAAAAATTTAAAGTTAAAAAACATAAAACTTCCATTTGTATCAAATAATATAATTTTAAACTAAATATTTCACTTTTTTTTTTTTACCATTTTATTTTTTTAGATTTTTAACTTTTGAAGTAAAGTGTATTTTAAAAAAAAAGTTTTAAATAAAGTCTATCATGTAATGAAATATTATTGAAATTGTTAAAGATGTATAAAATAGACTAAATAATTATAATTTTGAATAAAAATAATCGGTTCGATCAAAACCGTCGGTCTAAGTTAGAAATTATTCCTTTTTTTTATTTAGATCAGGACTAAGAAGAATGGTTGCACAACAAGTATGCATCTCGTTGCTTTGGAGACCGGTATAATATGTCAGAGATCGTTGAAATGACTTATTCCTAGAAATTAAAACATTCACTTGACCGGCTATTGAATTGCCGGTTTTGATTTGATTTCAGTTTATCTAAGATGTGGTTTGATTCTGACCGAAGGGTGATCACACTATGAGTATGTAATTACTTGGCATGAAAAAAACACGACAATGCACACATTTGTGTATTTCAGGATTGCCTACATTTCTGTATGGCACAATGCAAACATCATCCAATCAAAACTTATCATTTTAAAAAGTTTTTACTCATTATTACCATTTTGTCTTCTTTTTCTAATTTAAAAGACTTATCTATTATAAATAATTTTATCTGATTGGTTAGATACATGGGGCACCCATACACGATGAGTATGCAATTCCTTCCCATAAAAAAACACGCCAATATCTCCTTCCCTCGCTATCCCATGGAGGATATATGAAGTTTTGCGTGAAGAAAAGAAACAGAGAAATCGCTTCAAATCATCTCTTTTGATTTTAAATCTTCATATGCTTTGTATTTTATATTTGTTTTTGAAGTGCATGTCGTTTTCAATCCATATATTGATCCATCGTTGCTTCCATGGATAGTGCTAAGTTTGAAGATAATTCCTCACCTGTGGATTCGGTTTCGCCTGAAATTTGTAATTCTGGAGCTCTTTCTGCAACAGGTAGTCCTCTCTCTCTCTCTCTCTCTCTCCAGCATGTTTGTTTTTTATTTGCTTTCCAGGATAGATGGCAAACATCTCTCCTAAAAGGCTTGTATCTCATGCTAGTTAATTAGCGCCATTTCTGTTAACTTCGTCTTTTCTAGTAATTTTTACTATACAAATTTCTGGTATCTCATACAAGGTGATTCTGTAATTTTTATTTCGTCTGGGAACTTTCTATTACTGATTTTGTTAGCAAGCAAAACAGAACAAGAATTATTTGGCTATCTTTCTGCTAAGCTGTGCGTGTATGTATAAATCATCGGATTAGTATTGTGTTGTTGTGTTTGTTCATTTATTTAATGATGTATGTTTCGTAGGAATGAGCCATGCATCACCAGATGGCTTTGTTAAAAGACCAAGGGTTTCATATTATCCTGGTTTACCTAGCAATGAAAGAAGTGTAACCCATCAAGGGGCTGCAAATTATGGTGCAAATGGAGGTGGAGGTGCTGGTGCTGGTGCTGGTGGAGGTGGACAAGGTGGACAAGGTGGAGGTGGAAGTGGACGAGGCGGCGGTGGAGGTGTACGAGTAACTCCTCGTCCTAAGATTCCAATTCTTTTGAGAACTCCACAGAATGAGTTGTACCAGTTGTACGAGATTGAATTGTATTCAAATATGAATCTGGAGCAGGTGCTTGCCCTCCTACACCACTACTGGTGCCTCTATACCAATCAACAGCCACGTCAAAATGTTAGTTGGGAGACAGTATGGCCTGGATATATAGTGAAATTTAGTTGTCTGCGGCATATATGTAACCCTTATCCAGATGAAGAGGATTTTATGGAGTTAGATTTTGATGGGGATTGGTCTCAGTTCCGCTATGGGGTTGAGCGGATAATCGTTGTAAGGTTGGCTTGAACTGACCATTTCAAATTGGAATCTCAGACTATGTTTAGGCTTTGTTTTAGACGTTGTTGCTTTTTTTTCTTGAACGGTCTATCTGGCTATAGTCATCGTTCTCCTGCAATGGCAGAGCTGACTGGAGTCCGGGAAGTCTTGTGAGGGCCGGTTGTGATCGAGTTGAATCGCTTTATGTTCAAATATTGTTGATGTTTTCTGAATTTGGTTTGCTTATATATAGTTATAGAGGACTGCAGGTTTTTGAATTCTTATGCTAATAATATTCACTCTCTTAATTGAGTTAGGAGACAATATAATTTGGTTAATATTTCGATGCTTCCATTTGAAAAAGAAATTATGGAAATAAAATAATGGGCTCCCTGAGCTTTAACCTAATTCATACCGGAGAACCTCTATTTCCAAGAAACGATTATAAAATCTCTAAATTTCAATTTCGTCAACAGTTTGGTCTTTTGTTTAAATTTTGTTTAAATTTTTTTTTTCTGTTAGTGTTTGCAATAAAGTGAGTTATAATGAGAGAGAAAATATTTAAAATTCTCATAAACACCCCATATGCAACATTTTCATATTATTCTGAATTTGCTAATTTAGCTTATATATTTATGTATATTATTTAAAAAATTTTTCTAATATTTAGTATTTGACTATTTAGTGAAGGAAGAGTTGAGGACAATATGAACTCAGTAAGGTTCAAATATTTTGAAGAGCATACTCTTCCAGTTCCATCATTCAAGAGGAAAAGTGTTTGAGGTAAAACATTCGTCAGCAAATGTGGTTTTTTTAATTATTTCTTTTGAATTTTATTTCATGGAATAATTGTTAATTTATTCTAAGATTGATGTTTCGAAGCCCATGGAAGAGGTTGTTGTTAGTTATATGCCATATAGTCAATTTAATTGGTTATATTTTGGATATAATATTTCATGTAATAAATATTTTATTATTAATAAAAGACAGTTATTTATTTTTTATATTCTATGGATTGAATCTTGATAAAAGATAAAGTTCATGAGACAGTATTGTTTTACGAAATAAATTATAATTATGAGTTTTATATTTGTATTAAAGCAATTGCACAAAACTAAACATAGAGCATAAAATAACTAGCACCATCATATACTCTTATCTCTCAACCATCTAAAATAATTTTAAAGTTTTTTGATTGGCTAATTATATGGATACTACTAGCCAGAGGCTAGACATTTGGATGACTTGTGATTTGCAACAACCTAGCCGTGTAGATTGAAGTTTCGAGGAATTTGCAAAATGGGTATTCTTTTAAACAAATTTTATTGCTTTAATCGTTTACACGGATCCCTATTGGTATAATTATTTATTATAATTATATTATTTCGCTGCGTATTATTAATATTGAATCCCAACAGTTTTTGAGTCAAAGAAAACTTATTTGACTCCCTAATTATCACAAAAAGTGGAGGTTGAAGTAGATGGTGATGCTGTGGATGAGGTTGAAGCTAAGAAGTGAAGTTAAAAGTAGAGGGTATTTTCATACTTACACATTAATTGATTTAACATTTAAAATTATGTGTTTTGGACCGAAGGGTCAAACTGTTGATGGAATCAAAATTTAGGAATTTTATAGTTGATTTTTGGAAATAGAGGCCCTCAAATGTCAATCAGGCCAAAACTTAAAACCCCATTATTTTTTCCTAAAAATTATTTTAAAAGATCAATATATAAATCAGAGAATGAGGAATTGAAAATAATAAGATATGGAAGGTTCTCATATGAATTCTAGAGATTATTTCTTCAACAAAATCCGCAAACCAATTTCTATAGTAAATGATCAATCTAATTCTCCTCTTTTCTATTTACAATCTCCTCTCTCTCTCGTACCCTCACAGTGTCCAAGCTCTGCCATCTTTATCTTCTTTACCTATCTTATATGCTTTCTTGAGAAAGAGAGAACAGAAAGTAAGCGAGGAAAATAAAGATGATAAAATAATAAATTGAATATTAATTCAAGGATATACTTCCTAAGACAACAAAACAAATATGATGATTCTTTTGTCACTGTCGTTGTAACTATTATTTAATTTCCTACAAGGGAGAAAGATAATAAGTTGAAGGACAAAAGAGGCCAAAGGAATTTTTTTTTTTTTTTTTGTTATTCAAATGTTACGTATTGCATTTAACTAAATTTGGATTGGTTATGGAGTCAATTTTTATATTATTTTAATTATAATTTCAACCTTAATTTGTTTTTAGGATGAAATTGCAACAAATTGATAAGTTTATGGTGCTCTAATTCACTTTTAGGGTGCAATTGCACCCTAAAACCAAATTAGAGTGTGATTGCAACTAGATTAATAAGTTTAAGGCGTCCGGGGCACAAAGATCGATTTAGGGTAGAATTACAACTACTTGAAAAATTCATGGTGAAATTGATGGTTACACCTGTTATAAATAATAGAAAAATAGGGAGAGAAGTAAAGAGAGCACATGGAGAATAAGGAGATAATACGAGAGTGTATTTATTATTGATGAGAAGCCACACATATATAGTTACATAAGTGGAATCCTAACAGGTCCTACACAAATCAGGAAGATATAGTTCTTGATAATTAAGAAAAAAATCTTAGTGAAGAAAAAAGACTGTATTATTCTTTTCTTAAATATATTTTGAAATACTGCCTCATTAAAAAACCTTTACTGGGAAAACCCAGTGGAAAAAATTCTTGGTTAAAAGGAAAAAGAGTATAATGTGTATTTACTCCCCCTCATGTTAGTTATAGAATAACTCATTTATATTATGTCATGGAGATATCAAAATACATATGTAACTCTATTCAATTTCTTCATTTTCAAAAAGAATTATATCTTGCAAATAAAATTTATAAAAATGCTTATATCTAGTTATATGACTAGCAAGATACATTAGTGTCTTTATTACACTAAAATATAGTACTCCAGGACTAATATGTTGAATAATCTTTAATATAGCCCAGATCTATTGTTCATAGAATTTGTTTGACAAGAATATACAATAATCAGAAGCGTACCTTGATCCATAACGGCATATCTATGTTATGGGTTACCTCGTTGTGGCAATTCGATTCTCTCCGTAACAGCAGATCTACGTTTCTTCACTCTGGCCTTTTGTCTGTAAGTGCTCTCTTAATAGTCAGAGAATAATTAACAGCTGCGGGAGTTTCTTTTATGAGCTCTCTCTCAAACAAACTATCTCCGTATGTGTTTGAGGTAGCCATCACACTCTCTTGTTTCTGTGTTAACCCTAATCTGTTGATTCCTTTATCTTTTATAAGGCAGAGGAAGGGTATTAAAATCCTAACTGGCTCTTATCCATTAAGCCCAATAACCATCATCTTGGGCCACCTTAATTAGAATCAGCCCTTTAATCACATGGGCCACATACAGATTATTAAATAATCTAACATAATAAGTTCTTCATAATTTTCTCAAAGTTGAAAAATTATCATTTTCTTATCAAGTGACCTCAAAACCATTGGAATTCATATAAAATCATTTTAATAACTTAGTCATATATATAGATTCATAGACAAAATTTTATTTATGAAATGTTCGATCTTCAGGTCAAGCAAAACTTTATAGTCCCAATGTCTTTCTTCTCAAACTCTTCTTTTAAGAAAACTATAATCTTTATAAACTCTTCAAGAGTTTCAATAATGTTCATGAACCAAATATTGATAAATTCATATTCAAAATCTCTTTACAAATAAAATTCATGAACATATAATAATATCATTATAATATTCTTTCAATAAATATTCATTAATCATGATATTACCTTACTCGTGATAGTATATAAAGTAAATATCAAAAGTATGAAAACATGTGACTTTTAACAAAAGAATATACAATATAATCATAATATAATATAATATTTTTTCAACCATAAATATTATTAAGACAATTATACTGTATGCATTGAGATTTCTTTATCCCATATAGAAATCTTGAATAAATTTCTCGAGGTCTTAATTTTCTTGTTTAAAGCATTTTTCAATATTTCATGGATATTATTTTTCATTAATCCATATAGAAATCTATAATATTAGTTGAATAAATTTTTCGAGAATTTAACTTTATATTTTAAGCAACTAGAATCCTTCAGGGGTTTTCATATATATATCTACATCAAGTTAGCGTATAAATAGGCAACCATTAACTCATTATACGTATTTTGAATTTTTATAAATTGACAAACTAATCAAATATCAAATTATAATTGTATCCACCAGTTGAGGGTATTTACGCTCATAATCAATGTCAGTTCTTTATGAAAAAAACATGTGTAATAAGTTTACTTTATATCTCATGACTCCATCTCAATTTCGCACAAATACATATTTGTATTCTACTAGTTTGACATCTCTTGATACCCATATTAAAATTTCAAAATTTACTTTTCAAGAAAATTTAAATGTCACATGCGTCGTTCTATTTTTGCCAATCAATTTTATATATATATTCTCAATGGACTATATGCTCAAGATCCTCATCATTTTTCACAATTTCAAGCGTTATATTTAAAGTTGATGTTTATTTTATACTAGTTTTATACTTGTCCTAATATGACATAATTTATAAAGATCTCATAATTTTCAATGATTTCAGGTACTTGAGTTTCTTCTGAAAACTTATTAGTAATGTCTAGGAACTTCTTCCACAATTTGCTCTTCTAGAGTTTGACCATCTTAAATATTTCCTCCTTTCCTTTTCTAAGATTTTTATCCTTAAAATCGATTGTCTACCACACTTCAGACGTGCCTTAGACTCATTAGCATATGCAGTTTGTCCTTTAGATACTTTAACTCTAATAGAAGCATTTGCAGCTAGTATGTATGTAAGCAAACGTTAGTTACCTTATATAATTGTACTTTAACAGGAATTAAATCTGAGTTAATAAATATTAATGACTTTTAAGGAAAATCATTATTCAAAATTTGAATATTACCCTCTTTAAATGGAGAGTGGAATTCAAAACGAAATTAAACGCTTCATTTTAATGATTTAAAATCTTCTAATAAATGTTAATTGCCTTTTATAATCTGCTTAATCATAGTAATTGCGTAAAAAATGTTATTATTACATTAATAATAATTATAACATGAGATTTTGAAATTCTTTCTACTACTACAAACCTTATAAGCATTAGCTTTTTATTATCTTTTCTAATATGAACAATAAAAATAATATTAGTTTTTTAAGCTTTTCAAATAAAATAAATGTTTTTGTGGAAAAAGAACGAAGAGGTTTTGTTCATGAAATAAATAGGACAATGGATGATTGGTTGCTAGTGATTAGAATATGTAGGATACGAGAGTCTGTAGATCTCAAAAATGATTCTGAACTTATAAGTTTAGATATGGCGCTTATAGATGAAAAGGTAATTGCAAATCATGTATCGATCAGGGAAAATCAAGTTATTAGGTATAAGTAATTATTGGTAGAATGATGCATTTTCAAGATTAAGCATTTCAAAGTAGTTGCAAGTAATAATCACTATCGATCAATTAAGAGCTACTACAAAATTTTGTTTCTCCTCAACAGTTCTGTCAAAAAAAATTGATGAAAGATTGTAAAACTTGCAAAGCATGGCTTTCAATTTATTAGTTCTGATTAATATAGAAAAACCCCGCACATTGCGCAAGTATACGTCTAGTGTTATATATAAAGAAGACAAAAATAAAGGTGAACATTCGACAAATTTGATCAATTTGAGTAACATTTTTAACTTAAGTAATTAACCAAAAGTATTTTTAACTTAACCAAATCTAATTGAACTTAATGAAATTAATTTTGATCATTAACTGCACTAAAGTAAAATGAAAACCTAATTAATCATCCGTATTTAATCGAAACCTATGATTAGCCGACTTTAACCGAAATAAAATTAATCAAAATATTATCTACTTAATTAAAACGACGTAGTTTTGAGAGTCGATAATTTAATTAATTCGATCTAATTAACTTTTAATTGGTCATCAAAAAATTTAATTTTATCTAATCGAAATTTTAACTGAATACTTATTCGATAAATCAAATTGGCCAAATGACGAAACCGAATGCTCACCCCAGATAAAAACACCAAGTTAGACATTGACAGGTCTTCAATTACCAGCATTCAAACTTAAATACATTACTAAGCAATTTTAATTAAAGATTATTTAACAAAATGACAAGTAAGTAAATCTTAATCATTAAATGAGTAATTTTCTATATTTTATCTTTAAGTTTTGATTCTCAGAATTAACGTTTGAGAGACAATTTTTATTTAAAAAAAAAAAAAAAAACCGTTAACATAATGCCATAGGCTAACAGTGGAGATGACCATTTTTGGACATTGACATATACCTAAATATTCATCATTTGCATTTTCTCTTTTAATCATTCAACATAATTCTTTCACCATCAGTGACCTGATCTTGCCAGTAATTTAGGTGACTGTTGTCTTGACGGCGAGCATGGCTAAGCCATATAATATTCTTATTCCGTTAGGATGTGTTTGGCTTATGGTGAGTTGATATTCATTACAAAAATCAACTGCAGGCTCACTTAAGATAGCCTAACACCCGATCTTAGATCCTCCTCACACAATATTAAAGAATTTGAAGCTAGACACTCATTCGCTCTCATTTGTTCAGATGAGCGAACTAGTTTGTATTCGGCTGGTATGTGGTACACCAAAGATATATCTAGGAGCTCGGCTTTGTCGATATCAGAAGAAGTACTAACAATTTTGACGTTCTCTTTCCTCGCCTTAATGCATTCCTCAATATCTTTAGGGATGTTGGTAATATCATTATTAAGTGCGGTTATAGAATTCTCAGAGTCACTCAAGAGGTTATGAACTTCACCCTGACTTGAAGAACCCGTATGATCAAAATAACGAAAATTTAGAACAGATGGAAAAGAGAGAGGAAAGAGAAGAGCTTACTAATGAGAGAAACTTCGTAGAGAGAGAAGCACTGGATGAAAGTGTGAAACAGTGAAAGAAGGAGCCCATATATATAGGCCAGATTACGGAACGAAGAGTTTGTACAAATGCAAGATCCTTTGAATAGCCCGCCTGCAAGAAACAAAGACAAAACCTATTGCAAGGAAGACGTGTTATAAACCGAACACTGATCTCTTGATAATATCTATATATTTGAAATCTTTAAAATGCAGATAATTATCTCCTAAATCACTAGAATATCTCATAAAATACCTTATAATATCGTAAAATTAATGTGGATGTATGATGTGCTCGATGGAGAATGTTCATGAACCCGTTCTTACTGAAGTTTTGGGTATCGAGAAAGTATCAAGCTGGTTCCAAAATTGATTCTGTGGTATGGAGTTGGTTGTGGAAAGTGATGTTTAAGGGTGGTTCAAGCTATTAACACTAAGGTTCTCGATCGAATTAGTGTGCCTATGTCTATAGTGTCTTTTAGTTCAAGATTGTAGAATGCTCATTAGAGACCTCTCTATAGTGTCTATTTTGTTTGAGGAGAAATTAGCGAACTAACGTGCCCATGTCTTGGCTCAAGCAACTGTTTCTATGTCTTGTCCCACCATCTATCATTTGTGATGTTTTGCACAGTAATGCAAATCATATACATGCATTTTCATTTTCAAAACAAAAAAAAAAAAATCTAAATATTTTTTTTAAGTACCGGGGAAGAGGGATTCGAATCTGAATTTATAATCGGGTCATCTATGCACTTACCAGTAGGGTATGCCTTGGTGTGCAAAAAAAAAAATCTAAATATTTAATTCATTTATTCAGGCTATATTCAAATGGTTAAATGATATTTGATATAGCCAATCAGATGTGGTCTAATTGGTCTTTGAAAGTTTTGTAAGAAACGTAGAGAATAGGAGGTCTCGAGTTTAAATTCTCTCAACTATAAAAGTTATCACCAATTTAGGAAATATTATGCAAAGAGGAGGGTAATCCATGCTGTGTAGTCTATGATAGTATCTTTTGTCTATAATGAAACCTAAATAAATTGAAGTTGGATAACTTTTTTCCTCATTAGGAATAACTAATTAAAAAGAAAAAATTCAATTGAATCAACAATCTGAAATCAAAGAGGAAAAAAAAAAAAAAAACACTAAAGAAACTTGTAATGGAATTATTCTTATCATTGCTTATTTGACTTCGAAATCTAAATTAACTTTATATGGTAAAATAAATGAAACCTATGAAATCAAGCCGGTCTAAAGAAATGATTAGTATTCTAAAAGGGTTTAAGGATTGGCTACATTTGTGTATGGGATCATACAAAAATCAAACTAATCAAAATTTATCATTTTAAAAAGCTTTTACTCTTTATTATTATTTTTTCCATTTTCTAATCTAAATCTCCATTTGTTTTCGGATAATAACTTAATTTGGAAAATGTTTTCTTTTGAAAAATATTTTTCAAATAACTTATTTTTCATTATTTAGTTACAATATTGAGAATTAGTTAAAAAAATATTAAAGTTTTTAACTCATAAGATTATAAGAATATTTATAATAATGAAATTTTATTATTAAATATGAGAAAAATTAAAAAATGGTAAATTATGAAAATCGCCGGTGTCGGTGTGGCTGGTGATGAATGGTGATTGATAGTAGTGATTACTGGTGATTAATAAATTAAAAAAATATGAATTTATAAGGTTATAATAAATTTGTCAATATCCCAAAAATATTTTACTATCATTTTTTTTTAAAATGACTTAAATTTTTCTTTGATCAAGTAAATATAAGTCATTTTCCTTTGAGTAAATAAATATTTTTTGTTGTCTTATTTTAGTGAACACATTAAACAATGGAAAATTATGAAAAATGTCAAAACAATGAAAAATTATAAAAAATATTTTCCTACAAGTTATTTAATAGAAATAAATGGAGCCTAAAAGACATCAATACCCTTACCTGTTATAAATATTTTTTTTTTTTTTTTTGAATGGCTATATATACGGGGCACCGATACGCGATGAGTATGCAATTCCTTTCACAAAAAAAAAAAAAAAAAAAACACGCCAATATTTCCTTCCCTCGCTCTCCCATGTAGGATATATGAAGGTGTCTCTCAAATTTGTATCACAGACCAAAAAATCAGTTCTGCGTGAAGAAAAGAAACAGAGAAATCGCTTCAAATCACATATCTCCCTCCTTTTCGCTCTCTCTGCTCCAAGATAAGAGACAAAGATGGTGGATGTTTTGAAAATGTATACAACATCCTCACTTTTAACTGAGTTTGATTTTTCATTTTCATATGCTTTGAGTTCGATATTATATGCTTTATATTTTCATATGTCGTTTTAAATGCATATATTAATTCATTGTTGCTTCCATGAATAGTGCTAAGTTTGGAGATTACTCCTCACCTATGGATTTGGTTTCGCCTAAAATTTGTAATTTTGGAGCTCTTTCTGCAACAGGTAGTCTTCTCTCTCTCTCTCTCTCTCCACCATGTTTGTTTTTTGTTTCGGTACTTGTTTATTTTTAATAACAGATGCGAACATATTTATTACTGATCTTGTTTCGCTACTTGTTTTATTGTGTTTGTCATTTGATTTAGTTATGTTTGTTGTAGGAATAAGCCACGCATCATCAAATGGCTCTGTTCAAAGACAGAGAGTTTCAGATCCTCCTGGTTTACCTGGCAACGGAGGAAGTGCAACTCGTCAAGGGGCTGCAAATGATGGTGGTGCAAATGGAGGTTCTGCTTCTGGTGCTGGTGCTGGTGCTGGTGCTGGCGGAGGTGGACAAGGTGGCGGTGGAGGTGGACAAGGTGGACTTGGAAGTGGAGCTCCTACGATTCCAATTCTGTTGAGAACTCCACCGAATCAGTTGCAGAAGTTGTATGATATGGATTGGTATTTTAATATGAATCGGGAGCAGATGCTTGCCCTCCTTCACCGCCACTGGTGCCTCTATACCAATGAACAGCCACGTCAAAATGTTACTAGGCAGACGGTTTGGCCTGGATTTAGAGTGATATTTAGTGGTCAGCTGGATATATATGACCCTTACCCAAGTGAAGAGGACTTGGTGGAGTTAGATTTTAATGGGGATTGGTATTATTTCCAATGCAGCATTGAGCGGATAATCGTTGAAAGGGTGGCTCCTTGAACTGAGCATTTGAAATTGAAATCTCAGACTATTGTTTTAGACTATGTTGCTTTTTTTTTTTTTTTTTTTCTGGAATTGGAAATTCAAGACTATGTTTTAGACTGTGTTTTACTTGAACTGTGTTTCTTCAATTTCTTTACTTGAATTACTTGAATTGGAAATTTCTTTCAAAAAAATAATATTTCTCATGAAATGGAACAACCACATTTTCTAACTTAGGCATTTCTAAAGCTACCATATTTAACTTAAAATGTATAAATCTTAGAGAAAGATTACACATTGCAATCATTATGATAGTTCAAATATTTATTAAACCAATAATAAACAAGCAATTCAAAACCACAATGCTCTTAGCAAACAAAGGAACTAAGAACAGACTTTGAATTCTGACTTAGGAAGAAATAAAAATGAAGAAACATGTCAAGCTCAGTAGCTAAAGAAACAAATCATATACTAACATACATAGACCAAGTTGTTAATTTCAAGACCATCACCAAACTTCTTAGAAAATCAAAATCTTACTTGGGATTTTTCGGAGCTTCAATATTTTATTTCTGAACCACCAAATGTTTACTACTAACCCCATAATTTTTTAGCTTCACAAAATCGATTTATGCAAATTTTTAGATATGTCTAAGTCTAGCAACCAGTCTAATGCACTTAAATATTTGATAACATTACCCCTGAGTCCTGTGACGAGATGAGATGATACGGATCCCTTCTCTTTTAACTAGAGATTTCAAATTTGAGTTTAGGTATGGAGTCCCTTTAAATATTCTAGAGAGAGCACTTTGCCTTCTCTTCGTAGGCTTGCCTAATGTGAATCGAGATGTAAATTAATTGGGTTAGTGGGCTTGAAATACTGGATGATTAATATGTGATAATATTATATAAAAGTTATACAAAACTTTAAGATAGGAGAGGTCACCAAATTTATCATAATCTTTGTGGTGGTGGCACTCCCTACATGTTCAACAAGAAGCTCTCACTCCCAAGTTGGCACTAGTTTGATTTATAACAATAACAAAAAATAATAATAATACAAGTATATTAATTAGGAAGTCCAAAAATCATTTGGTTTTTTAAAAGTTCATATCTACATTTTTAATAATAATGCTTTGCTTACATTTCTCAAAGGATAATCTTATTAAATTGGATAAGATTAGTTAATTAGTTTAACCAAAAACTTTCACAAAATGAACCTTTTCAAGTTAAAATCTATGCGTTCCTGTAATTGATAAATTCATGAAGTTAATGAGTGTAGAATACTTTAAAATTATTCATGAAAAGTGCATTTTTCGAATATCAAATTTGTATTTTCACTCTTATTAGGATTAAAGTCAATTATTACCCCCAACAATAACCTTGTTGGTATTGTTTGCTGGATTTTGATAAATGCAATGAGTTGTTAAGCAGAGAGATGTTAAGTAGAGAGAGGGAGAGAGCGGAGATGGGTAGGAAAACAGAGAGGAGGAAGATGGAGGTGAACATGACTTGCCTTAATTTATAATTTTTTTCTCACCTTTGAGAGTCTTTTTGATTTTACAAAAATAAAAAGTTAAAAGACAGTTTTAAATCCGGCCTGTTCTTTTAACGGGAATAGGTAACAGTCCCTTTGTTGTTACAAAAATAAAAATAAAAATAAAAATTAAAACGGTGTTCAGTGACAAAATTAAGATGAAGCACCATACAGTAATACCTCCTAAATTGGGGGACACCCGGTGAAAATAAGCCCATTTCTATTCAATTCAGTAAATGGTGTTTAAGGACGGCGTTTTAGAGCATCAAGAGCTGTGAGGTGTGATGCTCGACTCTCCGCGGCTGCTATTATTCCCGCCCAAAACCCAAACAAAGTAACAAACCAAACCCCTGCAGAGGGTGAATTACTCTACCGCTGCTAAACCCATATTCTGCTAAACAACTTTACCATTTTCCTTTTGAAAATCCGATAATGGCTTCGGAAGATGATACAAGCATAAGAAAAGTAGAAATTGAAGAAGATATGGAAGGTTCTCATATGGATTCTGGAGATTACTTCTTCGACAGAATCGGCAAATCAATTCCTATTGTAAATGATCAATCTAAATCTCCTCCTCTTTTCGATTTACAATCTCCTCCCTCTCGTACCCTCGCCGTCTCTGAGCTCCACCGCCTCATCTTCCTTGCCCATCCTTTAGGGTTTTGCGTTGCCAAAACAAAGGACGTTATGGACGCTGCCGTCCAGATTGAGGCCAACGGGAGTTCTACTTCTGTACAACAGTTGTGTATTGTAGATGTTCCTATTGGAAAAGTTCACATTCTTTCTCTCTCTACCGATTCTTCTACTCTTGCCGTCTGTATTGCAGCAGATGTTCATTTCTTCTCTGTCGATTCTCTTCTCAACAAAGCAAGTACCTTATACCCTTACTCTGTCTCTCTTTTCCTTTCATTTTTCAGTTTATTTGTTTTTAGTAGAATGACTCGGTGTTTGTTGCAGGAGCTAAAGCCGTCTTTCTCTTGTTCATTGAGCGAGTCAAGTGTTTTTGTCAAGGACATACAATGGAGAAGGAGATCAGAAGCTTCTTATCTTGTTCTTTCAAATCATGGCAAGCTATATCGTGGTGCTCTTGGTTCCCCTCTTAAAGAATTAATGGATAACGTAGATGCTGGTATGCTTTCTCTCCCCCCCGTTATTTCATGGATACGTATAACACATTTGATGAATATAGAACTACTCAGTGTACACATCTAAGTTTAAAGCATATATATACTCATTAGTTGTGTTGGTAATTTCAGTTTCCTGATGTAATTTTTACCTTTGCCTGATAACTATCACATAAAGATTGTTCCTTTCTCTCTCTCGTTTCTTTTATGAAATTAGTGGTAAAGTATCTACTCTTACTAGATATATCTCTGGCTAACTTGGGCTCGTTGTTTTTGATAGTTGAATGGAGTTTAAAGGGAAAGTATATTGTTGTGGCAAGAGAGAATATTCTCCACATATTTTCATCTAAATTCAAGGAAAGGCTGCGCATATCCTTACCTGTCAAGTCATGGATTGGTGATTCGGATGACAACTGCCGAGTTAAAGGTATTTATTTGTGGATATTACTTCCATTACAAAGCATTTCTTCTCTCTCTCTCTCTCTCTCTCACACGCGCGCGCACACACACACACACACAACAAAGAAAAAGAAAAAAAAAAAAAGAAATAATCTTGTTATACATGCACATAGACACACATGGACTGGAAGAACTTTCTTTCTGGTTGTGGGGATCCGGAAGTATGTTTTACTTTTTTGGGAGGTACACCTTTCATTTATTAAATCCACACCTAGGATATGAATTACTTATGTTGTATTCCTAAACCACATGCACGACTTTTCCCCTTATTATTGCTGATTTCTCCTACTTTGTTGTGGTTGCAAAGCAGGATGGTAGAACTAGTTCTTCTGAAATTGATTGCTAAGTAGGCAGCTTATTTGTAAAACCTCAAGATATAAGTTGAAGTGCTGATATGTATCCAAGTCCAATAGCGTTCTTTCAATATTATTTGTATGGAGTGAAATTTGACAATGTTCACCTTGTTTCTTGTGTTTCTCTGTGGAGTTAATTGCTGTCTTGGAGTTCTTAATGTTTCATGTGCTGTTGTGAAGTTGGTTAACCCAAAGTTTTTAAGCATGTTTCACCTATTGCTGATATGGGTGGCTTATGTGGTGAGACTTCGCATTATAAATCTCTTGCATATAAATTGTTGGGTGGTTTTATAATTATTTTTTTAAAGATTATGCAGATTACTTTTATTAGGAGTCCACCTGGTGCAGGCATCATAGTATTTGTTGCTTACGTGTGCCTACTTTTACCCTGACATTGGAGGCAAACATCTGGTGCGAACATTTTGAAGAATCTCTCTCCACTGGGTAGGCTAGAGAAGTAGGGATCCTAGAGTTTTCTCTGGTTTCTGAGCAGATGCTGCAGGCACCAAACCCCTCAGCTGCTGTCTATTTATCAGTTGGCACCTAGGTTCTCAAGTATTAATATTTTTCACATCAGGACATAAGCGAAACTCTATTAGGGAGTTATGAACCATTTTGTTGGTAACAATAATGTGTGCGGTTCTGATGAACAATGGGATTATTTTCACTAATGGTTGGTTTTTCTACTTGCTTTGCTTTGTAGGAGGTTGTGAACCTTATAGGAGGAAATTATTTTGTCAGTTTATTTATATTTGCAATATTAAAATTAGCTATCTGAATTTTTACCATGCCTTGATCTATACTAGAAATTCTAAAAAAGTAGTATTAAAAGGCAACAATTTGTTTAAAACCCTATGATGCTATGAGAATCATTTAAAAGATGAGAAATTGGAAAGAAAAACAAAAATAAAAACAAGTTGCCTAATCCCAACAATTGATGAGCTTGACATTTATGTGTGCATATTTACTTAAGGTATATATTTTATTTTCTTTCTCTAGTCTGCTTGACATAATTTTTCTGTGAACTTTTGAAACTAAGACATTTCTCTAATAACTGCACCAGTGGATTCTATCAGGTGGGTACTTCCTGACAGCATTGTTGTTGGATGCTTTCAACAAACTGCTGATGGAAGGGAGGAAAATTACCTTCTTCAAGTAATCAGAAGCAAAGATTGCAAAATTACTGATGTGAGTAAATTATTCCATGAACTAGGCTTAACTAATCTTATTTTGTTTTTGAACTTGAATAATTTGGTTTTGCCTTTATCACAGTCGTATTTTCCGTTTTACTGTTTGTAGCTACTGTTCTAGTGTTTCTTGGAAGGTATCTGTAGTCATATGTTCTGAATTTCTATTTCAATTGTATTTCACAACATTGGTACTGGTATAGCTCCTTGTAAACCTTGCTTTTACTGACATCAATAACATGAATTGGAACTTTTTAGTGATAGGTTGTGTGATTCCACGACTTGTAGGCAACTTATATTCAGTTACATCATAAGTTTGCTTTTGAGCACACTGTAGAAGTATAAAAGGCATAAAGCTTGTAGAATCTTGTTCGGGAGCTAATTTTTGCTTATGTTTAACTAAGTCAGGGTCATAAACTCTAGCGGGTCGAGTTGCATTTGCAATAAGACATACATCTTACAGCTACACTAGCTTGGCTTGATAAGGATATGCTAGGCCTCAACCCAAGTTCGAGCTCGTCCCGTTCAAAAATAACCAAGCTTGTCTTGTTTAAAAATAGCAGAGCTCAAGCTCGAAATCTAGCAGACCAGCACAAATATATTGAACAATTTTATCAGCAGTCAACTTCGAAGGTAGGAAGTTACTCTAGCTTCAATGCACCTAAATACCCTTCATTGCAAGACTCTGGTAGAGCAAGTGCTTGAAAATGATAAAAGCAAGTTAATCATATACTGATTATTTAGCTACTTACATTTTAGCGCACTTATCCGTTTAGGAGGTTTCTGCTCTCTGATTTTAGAAAACAAATGAAAATGAACTAAGGGATAGACTTAATGGTGGATATGTTAATCAGCCATAGTAATAGTAAAAAAGTAACAGCCATTAGAGAACTTTATATTTGTAATAAACCAGAATAAACCTAAATTTCTTTCAAAAAATAATATATCTCATGAAATGGGAGAACCACATTTTCTAACTTAAGCATACCTCAAGCTACCCATGTAAATTATTTAATTTTAAAATATATAAATCTCAGAGAAAGATTACACATTGTAACCATTAGGATAGTCAAATCTTTATTGGCGGCTTGAAGTTGAAGTCAGGGGTATGAGTTTCTAGGGTGGCATTTTCATCTTATTTCCATATCTTAATTGTCTTGTTAGCTTCATGCTTGACAAGCCTGAAACCAATAATAAACAAGTAACTCAAAACCATAATGCTCTTAGCGAACTAAGGAACCAAGAACAGAATGTGAATTCTGATTTAGGAAGAAATAAAAATGGAAAAAAAAATCTCAAGGTCAGTAGCTAAAGAAACAAATCATATACTAATATACATAGACCATGTTGTTAAATTCAAGATTAAAAGATGACTTAACAATAGTTCTTATTGTGACAAACACTCAAATCTAAGAATCAAAACTGTAAGACCATGTATTTTGCTGATATGATGGGCAAATAAGCTAAATATGAAGAAAAAATTTTCATTTTCCACCACAAATAAAACCAGCTCAAAAGCACAAGAGAGCGAGACATATTTAAGCAGCTCAAAAGCACAAGCAGATTGCAGACATACTTTTCTGTTATATGTATATGTATATTTGATACTCCAATAAGCCCAAAACAATTTTCACCTTTCCACCAAGATAGAACCTGTTATTGCAAACACCATAAATCCAACATATTGGCATACACATGGAGACAGTTCTGCATTTATTTGCAAGATGAGAAAAATCTTCTAGACTTTCAGCAACAGCAACCCACAGAAGGAAGAATTAGAAATCAAAACCAATGAATTGAAAAACTAAAATCCCAAGAATCAGAAAAAACAAAAAAATATACATATGCAGCAAAATAAACCCAAAATTACCCGAAAGGACCAATTTTGAGCACCAGATAATCAATATCACATAACCTTGTTGCGATATTTGATCAAATAAACAAAAACATGAAATGGGTTTTCTCATTTCACTAAATCATTTTTTCTGGTTTTCAAAATTAAATAAACTTGAAGAAACTTAAAAAAAAAAAAAAAAAAAAAAAAACCTGGGTTGCAGATTTCAAAAGAGGGAATCGCAGTCACAGTCACACAAATGGTGGATGGAATACAGCATAACACAGAGCACAGTTTAGGATTTACAATGTGGAAATTCAAGAGATTGGTTGAATGAAACAGAGCCACAGTCAATGGAGCATGGTGTATGAGAGCAAACAGTGGAGGTGCTCAATGAGGCTGAGCTGAGCAGAAGTTGAGAGGTGTTCTATTTTGGAAAGAGGAAGTTGAGAGAAACAGCTGAGAAGTCAAAAAATGAAAGAGAGAAAACATGACGGAAAAGTAGAGCAAGGTTTTTTGATTTGAAATGAATTTGAAAACCCTAATCAAAATGACATCGTTTGATGTAGGTTTGATTAACATTACTATATACGGCCAGCTTTATCGAGCTGGCTTGCGAGCAAATGGATTGAGGTTGAGCTCATTTGATAAGCTCGAGCTTGGTTCATTTACAGCCCTAACACTAGATAATTTGTAACGTTGTTGGATTGGTTTATGTTACTTAGATTTGG
Organism: Jatropha curcas; assembly: GCF_041381405.1. Taxonomy (NCBI): domain Eukaryota; kingdom Viridiplantae; phylum Streptophyta; class Magnoliopsida; order Malpighiales; family Euphorbiaceae; genus Jatropha; species Jatropha curcas. The sequence goes on from NC_143157.1 coordinate 187,494, forward strand.
TTAAGTTGGCATATATTTGATCGACGACAAGGATTTTACTGGTTCATTGTGTTAAATTATGACATGTTATCCTGCCATTAGTAGAAACAAAGGAGTAGTGAAGTGTTGTGTCATGCATATTTCACCTGTAAATTCATATATCACCTTTTTTTTTTCAAAAATTAATGCATTGTCTTTTCTGTTATCCATACGCTTACAGGTATCTGATCTCAAATTTCTTTAGCGCATGATATACTTCATATTTGCATTGTATTTGTTGCCAGGGAGTGTCTAATTCCTTGTTTCTTCCCCATCCTCATCACTTCTTATTTATTCTTTAGTGAGTATTTGTCTTAGACCCCATGTTCCTGGAGAAGTACATGAACAAATAAGTGCATACAGTAATTAATTAATTGCCATTTATTTGCTTGCTTGCTAATTGTCTGACGATTGTTCTTACAAAATCTCTTTTGCAGGCTTCTTCCAAGCCATCTGTGTTGTCATTCTATGACTCATTTTATGGTCTCATTGATGACATTGTTCCCTATGGAAGTGGGCCTTACTTGTCCTTGAGCTATTTGGCATCATGGTATGTGGTGATGATCCTGTATCTGTTAAGCTTTTCTATATACTTGATATTTCAAATTTTTTATGACTTTCGTTTTTTGGTTAAATTGCTCATCCGAATTTTTATCTTAGTTTTTTCATACTTGAAGTAACCATAAAACTACATTGTCCTATCTTATCCAATTGATCTATGCGTAATTCAGTTGAATTTTATTTCTGTATTTCAGATTAGTTGATTTTGTAATCAACTTCTTATCTTATATATTTGGAAGTCATAGAATTCAATAAAATTTTAATTTGTTTGCTTCTATTTTTAGGTTCTGCTATTATCTTTGCCTTTAGAAACATGGTTGTATCTTCGTCCATGCTATCAGGTGGTATACAGGCTAAGGATTTTTCAGCACAAGAATTTTTTCGGGTATCAATTGAATTCTAGTTTGGGTTCATTGACTATGTTCTACCAATCCTCAGCACTTCTTTTACCAGCTACCATATGAACTTTTTATCCAATTCCCCATTGGGCAATGACAAGTTAGAAACTTTTATATGAAAATATAATGAAGTTGCATATTGGGAGAAGTAATAGGAAAGGAAGGGAAAAGAAAACGGGTAGGATAAGAGTTATTTCTCGTTCGGGGGTTTATTGAACTTGGAAAAGAAAGGATTGTCAGTGATTAATAATCCCATTTAATCTCACATTGTTTTCCTTTCCATATTTGGGGATAAGATAAGATATCCTTCCTTATGACTAGTAATAATTTTTTAATAAGACTATTTTACTCTTGATACTTTTTATCTTTCTTATCCTTCAAACATTTGAACATGAGGTAGTTGTATTAAACGTTTCAATTATTTTGTTTCAACATCCCATGGAGTAAAAACTATCCTTTCTTTCCTCATCATCTAAAACTCTCAAGCACAGTGATGCTAATAGTGACAACAAATTACATTTTGTTGAAACTTACTTTTGCCTTCTTTTCTGCATTTATGCTTCTTTGGGTTGTTTTTGTTATTGTGGAAGAACATTTTAGCTCATTCTACTTTCTTATTTTTTCACTTCCTTTAGACCGTATATTGGATGTGGAGGTGTCCATTTATTGTGTAAACCATTTGAGAGAAAATAGGTTAAGCCAAATTGACCAATAAAAAAAAAAAATTGAATTATACAGTTTAGAACTCTTCTTGTACTGGTTAATAAAGTTTCTTTTTCCCCATTTACTTACTGATTGAACTTGACAACCTACATTACTCGGATTTATGGATAATGTCTGTAATTTTGAAGATTTTCTCAGTGTTTTCAAAGTGTTAAAGTGGAAATGTGTATTTTGAGAGTCAAAGAAACTACGACAGTACCACACATTGCTTGATTCATAATTTTACCTATGTATATTGTGGATTGATAACTCTGGAATTGATAAATTGCTCATAGTTCTACATTTCTTCTTATATTTTGACTCTCTTTATGTCCCTTCCAATTTCATTTAGCTTTATAGTTGCCATAGTTGTTGACTACATATATTTCTTTTCTATATTTAATTGCAGTGGGCTTGCAATTACAGCAAACAAGAAGAATACAGATGAACATATTCAGTTACTTCAGTGGTCGGTAGAAGATGACATGAGTGAAATTGCAATTGTTGACATTGATCGAGATACTTGGCGTCCTAGGATTGAACTTCAAGGTGATTAAACTTGTTCTCTAGCCTAAGACTTTTGGGGACTCTCACAAATAGTCAAGTAATAACCTTGTCTTGGGGCTTTTTACGTTAAAGGGCCAAAATAATCATCATCAGTCGTTAGTAAGACTTTGAGTGAATTTTTTGGTAGAGGACAGAACTGAGAGAAGAAAAGGATTTTACTCTTCTAATTCTTGTATATCTATAGCCTCTATACAATCTCTTTATATATACAAAGATGTTTCCTGTATTAGGAAACAATCTAAATAGGAAATCAACCTAAATTAGGAAATGAAATATTCTTCATAATTACAAAGATTTCAACACTCCCTCAAGTTGGTGTATAGATATTACACATGCCCAACTTGTGAACTAAAGTGTAGATTTAATGTGGAAAAATATTTTCTTCTCTTTGATTCATCAATAGGGACACATATATATACACATACAAGATACTATAAACCTATTAGGAATCTAACTCCTAATAGAGTTCTATTTACAACTCCTAATAGAGTTCTATTTACAACTAATCCTTAACACTCCCCCTCAAGTTGGAGCATAGATATTAATCATGCCTAACTTGTTACAAAGATAGTTAACCCGAGGTACATTTAGAGCTTTTGTAAAGATATCTCTTAACTGTTCACTTGTTTTAACGTGTCCTGTAGAGATAACACCCTGTTGTATCTTTTCACGAATAAAATGACAATCAATCTCGATATGTTTTGTTCGTTCATGGAATACTGGATTTGATGCAATGTGAAGAGCAGCTTGATTATCATACCATAACTTTGCAGGCAAGAATGACTTGAAGCCAATTTCCTCTAACAACCGACGAATCCAAATTAATTCACAAGCAGATTGTGCCATAGCTCGATATTCTGATTCAGCACTCGATCGTGAGACTACATTTTGTTTCTTGCTCCTCCACGATATCAGGTTTCCACCTACAAAAACACAATATCCTGAAGTTGATATTCTATCAACCTTCGAACCTGCCCAATCCGCATCTGAAAAACATTCAATGTTCAAATGCCTATGATTACTGTAAAGCAGGCCACGACCTGGATTACCTTTCAAGTAGCACAAAATCTGTCCTAAAGCATCCCAATGGATAACAATAGGAGAAGACATAAACTGGCTTAAGACGCTCACAGAGTAAGCAATATCTAGACGTGTTACGATAAGATAATTCAATTTGCCCACTAACCTTATATACATCTTAGGATCATCAAATAGCTCACCACCAATTGAAAGTTGCAAATTTGGAGTCATTGGAGCACTGCATGGCTTGGCACCCAACTTTCCAGTTTCCTTCAGTAAGTCAAGGACATACTTCCTTTGAGATAAGAAGATGCCTCTCTTACACCTAGATACTTCAATACCCAAAAAATACTTCAACAATCGTAAGTCTTTTGTCTGGAACTGGGTCTGGAGAAATGACTTGAGTGATGTAATGCCGGCTAAATCACTCCATGTAATAACAATGTCATCAACATAAACCACAAGTAGAATCAAACCAGCCTTAGTACTTTTGAAAAATACAGAATGATTAGAATTACTCTTCTGCATGCCAAATTGATGTACCACATTGCAAAATCTACCAAACCAAGCTCGAGGACTCTGTTTTAAGCCATTAAGAGATTTTCGAAGTTTACACACTTTACTCGACTCCCCCTGAGCAACAAAGCCTGGCGGTTGCTCCATGTAAACTTTCTCCTGAAGATCCCCATGAAGCAAGGCATTCTTAACTTCCAGCTGATGTAAAGGCCAGTCAAAAGTAGCTGCTAAAGAAATAAATAAACGAACATAGGACAATTTGGCAACAGGAGAAAAAGTATCAGAATAATCAAGGCCATAAATCTGAGAATAGCCCTTTACAACTAATCGAGCCTTGAGACGAGCAGCAGTCCCATCAGGATTCACTTTAATGGTGAAAACCCACTTACAACCAATAGCTTTCTTGCCTGCCGGGAGAGGCACAAGATCCCAAGTACCATTAGTATCTAAGGCAGCCATCTCCTCTTTCATTGCTGCACACCAACCAGGATGGGACGAAGCTTGGACAACAGTTTTAGGAATAGAGACAGAGTCTAGGTTACTTACAAAACAACGAGATGAAGAAGAAAGATTATCATAACTGACAAAAGAGGAAATAGGGTAGGTACACTTGCGTTTACCTTTTCGAAGAGCAATGGGAAGGTCAAGGTTTGACTGGGGAGTGGATGGCACAGGCTCAGGTTGAGTGGAGAGAACTGGATCTTCTGTTGAAACGGCAGGTAGAGGAAGTGAGTCAAGAGTTCCTGGTCTCCTGGAATAAACCTGTTCAAAACGAGGGCGTGCAGGAGCGGGAATAGGAGCAGCAGACGCTGGAGTAGGAGTAGGAGCAAGAGCAAGGTCAGGAATACGAGCAGGAGCAGGAGAGTTATGAACTTGCTGGATAGCATAGACTAAAAGGTCATCATCCTCCCCCTCACTCTTATATATAGAAGAAGGAAAAAATGGAGTATTTTCAAAAAATGTGACATCTGCAGCAATAAGATAACGGTCAAGATCGGGAGAGAAATAACGATACCCTCTTTGATGCCGAGAATACTCAAGGAAAACACAACGAAGGGACTTTGGATCTAATTTGGAAACCTGCGGACGAACATAACGAACAAAACAAGTACAACCAAAAATACGAGGTTCAATGAGGAATAGAAGTTTAGAAGGAAACAAGACGTTATAAGGAATTGCACCATTAAGCACAGAAGAAGGCATGCAATTAATCAAAAAACATGCAGTAGAGACAGCATCAGCCCAAAAATGTTTAGGGACCTTCATTTGGAATAGAAGTGCCCTAGCAACCTCAAGAAGATATCGATTTTTTCTTTCTGCAACCCCATTTTGAGGAGTATCAACACAAGATGTTTGATGGAGAATACCATTTTGTGACATATAAGATTGGAAGGAACTAGATAGGTATTCTTTAGCATTATCACTGTGCAATATGCGAAAATAAGTATTAAATTGAGTTTTAATTTCAGCACAAAAAGTAGAAAAATAGAGAATATCTCAGAACAAGTTTTCATTAAAAATAACCAAGTAACACGAGAATAATCATCCACAAAAGTTACAAAATACCGAAAGTCAGTTTTAGAAATAACAGGACATGGACCCCAAATATCAGAATGAACTAACTTAAAAGGGGATGAAACCCGTTTATTGACTCGAGGAACTAAAGGTAAACGATGATGTTTGGCAAATTGACAAGATTCACATTCTAAAATTGATAAAAACTGAAACTGCGGACACAACTTCTTTAAACTAGACAATGACGGATGACCCCAACGACAATGAATCTCAAGAGGAGATAGAGCACCAGCACAAGCTAGAGATAATGAAGCGTGTTCATCCAGAAGATAAAGGCCACCAGACTCACGTCCTCTACCAATAATCCGCTTCGTCAAAAGATCCTGAAACACACAATATGTAGGATAAAATTTGACACAGCAATTCAGCATACGAGTAATTTTGCTAACAGATAATAGATTAAACGAAAAACGAGGCAAACAAAAAACAGAAAACAATGGAAGAGATGGAATGGGATTGGCGTTGCCAATACACTTGATAGGAGATGTGGGCCCATTAGCTAGAGTAACATGACGATTAAATTGTTCAGGTTCTTTTAATGAGGATAAGAGACTAGGGTTACCTGTCATGTGATCGGTGCAACCAGAATCAATGACCCACTTTGATGAGGTAGACATAAGATAGGAAGGAGGAGTACCTGAGTTGGCAGCAGCAGCAATTGAGGAACCAATAGACTTAGAAGAACGGTATTTGGAGAGCTCAGCATACTCCGCAGCAGAAATTGTTACATTGTTGTCAGAAGAAGTAACTGCATAATCTTGAGTTGCCATATTTACCCTTGGTGGCTTATTTATCAGTTTCTTGCAATACCGTTTAGTGTGACCAGATTCATGGCAATAATGGCAGATAAGAATGCTTGCCTCCCGAGTGATTGGTCCATTATTATGGTTATTTCTCCTCTTCCTCTGTTTCCTGGCTGTCTAGCTATCTGATTACGACTCACAAGGGCACTATTATCAGAAGGGGAAGGCGTATGAGAACCTTCGGTACGTAGCAATCTAGCAAAAGTTACCTGAAGAGAGGTAACATCACTGCCTGAAAGAACTTGTGATTTGGTAGTTTCAAAAACTGGAGCAAGACTTGCAAGAAAACTCATCACAGCCATTTGTTCTCGCTGCGTTTGTCGAACCTTAACATCGGGACTAAAAGGCAATAAAACATTAAGTTCCTCGTAAATCTTTTTAAATTCTATGAAATAAGCTGTAAGGGGCTTATCTCGCTGGTCAGCCCGATAAAATCTTTTGCAGACCTCATACATACGAGACAGATTACCTTTTCCGGAGTACAAGAATTCAAGATATTCCATTAATTCTTTAACAAACTCACAATGATTGATTAGTTCAACCACTTCACTGTCAATAGAATTGTGAATCAGTAGAAATAACTTAGCATCTTCCCTGAGCCAACGTTGCCTAGTGTCACCAGTTGGTGGATCATCAATTAGATGATCATCTTTTTCAATACTTCGCAAATAAATTCAAATTGTCTTACTCCAATCTAAATAATTAGTCCCTTTCATTTTATGTTCTGTGATTTTATTCATTGCTGGGATCAATTCAGTAATAGTAGTTTTAGAATCTGTAGGTTCAGGATCCATTATTAATAAAAACTAAACACCCTGACAGCAACGCAAAAATAGACACAAAAAAAATAGTCTTTCAATGCAAACAGAAGCAAAAGGTAACCTGAAACGCCAAATTGACAGAACTAAGTACGCCCCTACCGAAACTTAGCCGGATCGGAAAACCAACTACCTGAGTAGACTGCTGACATAAAAATGAAGTCAGAAAGCAATTTCCGATCGCCGGAAACAGCCGGACGCGCCGCCACGCGCCGGCGCGTGTTACTGTAGCAGAATCTTGTATCGGCGCGTGAGGCCCAAGCGCAGAGAATCCGGTGACCGGATTTTGAGGGAAGACTGGTCGGCAGCTGGAGCAGCTCCTGGAGTGGGCGGTGAGACAAAACAGTGACCCTAGAACACTCACCAACACTGACAGCCACCATGCGCAGGGAATCCAGTGACCGGATTTTGAGGGAACGCCGGAATTTTCTATGCAAACGGCAAAAATCAAGTTTAAAGAGCCACAGGCTCTGATACCATGTAGATTTAATGTGGAAAAATATTTTCGTCTCTTTGATTCATCAATAGGGACACATATATATACACATACAAGATACTATAAACCTATTAGGAATCTAACTTCTAATAGAGTTCTATTTACAACTCCTAATAGAGTTTTATTTACAATTAATCCTTAACATAAAGGATGAAATAATTTGCCATTCAAGCCCTTTGTAAACACATTAGCTAGTTGTTCTTTTGAAGTCGCATAAGAAACAATTAGATAACCTTCAGCTATCTTCTTCTTTGTAAAGTGATGATCAATTTTATATGTTTGGTTGGATCATGCTGTACTGGATACATCTGCACCGATGGCTGCTTTACTACACAAAACAAGGATACATCTGTTGTTCAAGCAACTTCAGCTCTCCCATTAATTTTCATACCCATAAGAGTTCACATATCCCTTGTGTCATAGCTCTATATTCTGCTTCTGCACTGGATCTTCCAACAACAATTTACTTCTTGCTTCTCCATGTGATCGAGTTTCCACCAACAAAAGCACAAACCTTGTAGCTGATCTTCTGTCATCAAGAGAATTAGCCCAATCCGCATTTGTATAGCCTTTTATTTTTAAATGACTATGTTTAGAAAATAGAAGTCCTCTTCCTGGAGTTGATTTTGAATATTGCAGAATCTGATACACAGCTTCTAAATGAGATTCTCGAGGATCATACATATACTGGCTCACTAAGCTAACAACATAGGCTATATTTGGTTTAGTATGGGCAAGATAGATTAATCTCCCAACTAATCTCTGATACCTGCCCAAATCTACTAGGATTTCCATCCAGCTTGAAGTTTATGATTAGCTTCAATGGGTGATTCTGCAAGTTTAAATCCTAACATACCAGTTTTCTTCAGGAGGTCAAGGATGTACTTTTATAGATAAAAGTTCCTTTCTCAAGCCTGATAACTTTTATCCCAAGGCAGTATTTTAATTTCCTAAATCCTTAATCTCAAATTCTCTAGCTAAAAGTTCTCTTTAGCGAGCCATTTCTTCTTTTTTTATCTCCAGCCACCAACCATTGTTCAGGAAAAAAAAAAAAAAAAAAAAAAAAAAAAAACAAAAAAAAAAAAGAAAAGAAATGGAATTTGGCCCCATCACATGCAAGCTATTCCTAATACAAGAAGGAGAATGATTTAAACTGACGCAAAAGAAGAAATAAAAAAGACTCAGAAAAGAAAAGTAATTTAGAAATTGGAAAGAAAAATTGGGAATAAGAACAGGTCTATTGTCTAAATTTGGTGTTATGTAACTTAATCCCTTCTTCTTTCTGCTTCTCCATATTTGATCTTCTTCAGTTATTGATTCTTTTTGTTTTTCTTCTTTTCTTCTTCTTCAATGGCTTCTGCTTTTGGAGTTTTAGTTTTACTCTCTTGTTTCATTGCTTTATAAACGTCACTCCCACCTCGAAAATACTTGGCTGTATGGACCCTTTTTGCTGTTTCACTTTGATTGGATTACTTTAGTTTTTCATATAATATTATAGACTCGACTGCTGATATTTTACCACTTAGAAAGTTACATGATTGTTAATTTTAATAATCAAATGGGCTAAAAGGTAACCCTTTTTGGCTTTTTGTGTTTGACTTTTAGTGGAATTATTTTAGTATTTAATTATTTATATAATATATTATAGAATTACTAATATTATATATAAAGAATAATTCAATTTTTAGTGTCTTTTGATAAAAGTATTAGGAATTGTACTTTTAATTCATTTCAAGTTATACCAAATCTTATGATTCGATTCTATTCTTGATTCTCGATTAAAAATATTAGGCTTCCAATTCTCAATTTGACAACCCTGTATACAACGGGCTAACAATTATTGACTTGGATGTTATCTTTTATAATTTTCTAGAATCCAGTGCTACCCTGTTTTAGCTATTAACAATTTGAGTGTCCCTGCATTTTGGTCCTTTTAAGCTACAATTTTAGTTTTGCAACTTTTTTTAGCTGTTTGTTGTGTTTGAGTTGTTGAATGATTGTGCTTAGTTATGGACCTGCTGCGAAAAAATTTCTGATTGTTGCAGGCAATGGTGATGATAACCTGATCATGGGGCTTTGTGTTGACAAAGTTTCCCTCCATGGAGAAGTCAAAGTCGTAGTTGGGCTTGAACACAAAGAACTTTCACCATTTTGTGTTCTTTTCTGTGTTACTCTTGAGGGAAAGCTTGTTATGTTCTATGTTGCAAGGTAAATCGTTATAATGTTATTTGGGTCTTTCAAAACATCATATGATACTGTATTGCTCAAGTAGTTACCCAAAAAGTAATTCTCTTTGAATGTTTGCTATATATAAATATATTAGATATTAAGTTGGTTTTGATTGTAGCAGAACAGGACCTACCATTCAATGTTACACTGATTCTAGTTCCCAAGATGAAGAAGAGGATTTTTTGTCTGATGTACCTTCAGGGTTTGGTCAGTCAAATCGTGCTACTGTATTGGAGAAACAAACATTGGAAAAGCGAACTTGGGGTCAACTGAACGATGTGAGCAAAAGGGAACCAAACTTTAGTAAAGTTAGTGAAATTCCTACACAGAAAGACCTCATGCCTTTTGGGAAGACTGAGGATTCAGTATCGTTACTTGTTACACAGCAAATAACCCGTAAGGATACTATTTCTAAGGGGCAGGACGTGGAACCTCTGGTACACTTAAAGCCTTCTACAGCTGATGAACAAAAAGTCCTAACAAAGCTACCCCAAGCCATAGATGCTCAACAAGCACCACTTTTTGGGCAGTCATCTTTGAAGACAGGACCTACCATTCAACCTCACACTGATTCTAGTTCCCAAGATGAAGAAGAGGATTTTTTGTCTGATGTACCTTCAGGGTTTGGTCAGTCAAATCGTGCTACTGTATTGGAGAAACAAACATTGGAAAAGCGAACTTCGGGTCAACTGAACGATGTGAGCAAAAGGGAACCAAACTTTAGTAAAGTTAGTGAAATTCCTACACAGAAAGACCTCATGCCTTTTGGGAAGACTAAGGATTCAGTATCGTTACTTGTTACACAGCAAATAACCCATAAGGATACTATTTCTAAGGAGCAGGACGTGGAACCTCTGGTACACTTAAAGCCTTCTACAGCTGATGAACAAAAAGTCCTAACAAAGCTACCCCAAGCCATAGATGCTCAACAAGCACCACTTTTTGGGCAGTCATCTTTGAAGACAGGACCTACCATTCAACCTCACACTGATTCTAGTTCCCAAGATGAAGAAGAGGATTTTTTGTCTGATGTACCTTCAGGGTTTGGTCAGTCAAATCGTGCTACTGTATTGGAGAAACAAACATTGGAACAGGTAACTTCGGATCAACTGAACGATGTCAGCAAAAGGGAACCAAACTTTAGTAAAGTTAGTGAAATTCCTACAAAGAAAGACCTCATGCCTTTTGGGAAGACTCAAGATTCAGTATCGTTACTTGTTACACAGCAAATAACCCATAAGGATACTATTTCTAAGGAGCAGGACGTGGAACCTCTGGTACACTTAAAGCCTTCTACAGCTGATGAACAAAAAGTCCTAACAAAGCTACCTCAAGCCACAGATGCTCAACAGGCACAACTTTTTGGGCAGTCATCTTTGAAGAATTTACCCCTAGCAGGGCCTAATTATTTTTCCAAGAATTCTAGCAAAGCAGAAACTCAAAAAATTACTGAAATCAGATCTGGTCCTGCTTCTTCAGAGACAGCTACGAGTGTTTCCAACCTGGCAAATGGCAAGGATTTAGAAAGAAGTATTGACCTGCATAATTCTACAGTTGCTATTAATTCATCTGGTTTACAAGGTGCCCCATCTCAGTCATGGTCAGGTGCAAAGGTCATTTTTTCAGGGAGCTCCGAAAGCAGATCTCCATTTTTACCTTCTACCCTAATTCAAGGAAATAAATCTGATAATACTCATATTAGTGCCGATACTGGAAGTGTTCCTGTGGACCTTGCTGGAAAACGTTTTTACCTGAAGGATACTATCGGTGGATCTCCTTCAACCAATTTTTCTGTTAGACCCACCCAGATTGTGGGACAAAAAGCTATAATGAAGACAGAGACAATTGATTCATTGCCTTCCATTCGTAATGCACATTTAACATCTCAGGAAACATTTGCTTTGGGAAGGTCTGCCAACCAGAGACCTTATTCTTCAAAGGATGCCCATAAAGTTCCATCCTTATTGAATACTGAGCCACACTTATCAAGACAATTTGGCAATGTATGTATAACTTTGTCATATGCACTTTTACTATTCTCTATAAGATTTCAATAAAATTTTCCACTATTTTGTGATTCAATTTTTATCTGTGTTTGAGGGCTTGCATTATGAGGTAAAATCCTTGACAATTTATCGCAACCTTGGATATAATTAAGAGATAAGAAATGTGGCGTTTTTTGCTTAGTTTTTCACGAGCATTTACCCAACTGATACTAAGTTCAGTTTTGAAATGCAATTATCATTCACAACCTATTTATGGAAGATCCTAGTGAGGTTTGTTTAATGTTGCTGTTGGGCCACTGTTTAGGAAAGCGCCATCTTGAACACATTGATTAGAGACCATTGAAATGTTTATATATATATATATATATATATATATATATATATATGAATTGACATGTCTAAGTTATGAAAACTCCAAAACAGCAAAACTACAGATTCAAATTACTTTTTTAACATCTGAAAGGGTGCTTTTCAAAAAAGCAATTTACAACCTCAATGCCAAATGGGCTGTTACTCATCAAAATTCCTATTGTAGGTACTTCTTTGTTACCTCTTGCTTCCACGATTGGGTTTTCGCAATGCTTGTGTGTCTCTCCATGTCATTTTGAATCATCTTAAGAAGCTGAAATGGATCATTTCATATTTTCTTGCGTTCATTGTTATTTGTCTTTGTACCTCTTACTTTCCTTTTAAAGAGCGAAATTTCTTTCTTCCAGATTAAAGAGATGGCCAAAGAATTGGATATACTTTTGGAATGTATTGAAGGACCAGGAGGCTTTCAGGATGCCACTCTTTCTCACAAGCATTCAGTTGAAGCTTTGGAGGAGCGCATGCAAACTCTTTCCAAAAAATGCAGAATGTGGAAGGTAATACTTCATATATATTAATAATTCAGTAGGTTTCATCACTTAGATCCTTTTTTGCTTCTTGTTATTATTTCGTAAATGTTATTTGTTTTACATACTATTGGTTATTCAATTTCTTGCTATATTTTCCGTAATATCATCCCTGGTTTAAGAATGGATTATTTTTTTGGTAAGAAATAAATTTTATTGAGAAATAAATAAGTGTACATCAAAGATTAGAAGGAATCCTCCTATGGGACTTAAAATACAACTACAAATATAAAGGATACAACATGAGCTAAAAAAGTAAGCCCTCCAATCAAGTTGGGTAACATTCAATTCAAAGAAATTTATTGAAAAGTTTAGGAAGCATATGTTATTCTAGACACCAAAAAACCCATCTTGCTCCATAACAAATTAATGGATTTATTCGGATTTTTAGAGATGGACAACATTATTCTCCATCTGAAGACGAAATATTGTTCCCGAAAAGCACAGTTGGTAAGAATTTTAGCATCTTTCCTGCCACCAAATATCTACATTTTAAACCTGCCAAACTCTTTAAAGATCAGGGACACTCCCAGTACCTGAAACAAAATGGTAATTCAAAATTGCCCAAAATCCATATCACTTCTGTAGAACAGAGGGCGAATGAGTGTCACCGTGCTTAGATCACATATCACATCAATGGAGAAAGGGCTTTATTAGGCCTTCTTTTCCGCAGAAATGTGAACTACGTGAAGTCTACAAAGAGAATTATTAACAAGTGATATCCAGGGAAGGCTTTTGGTTTGGTCATCTCATATAATATGTGGAGGGGATAAATTACAAAAACATCAGATCATTCTCATTAATATTGAAGAATTTTAGTGTCAAACCTATATTGCTAGAGCTTTGACTAATTCTCTAATTGGTTCTGCCATTTTTGCAAACATCGTCATGGCATTTACATCCCTTAGCCATGACTTCAATTTCTTTTTCTTCTCCAAATTTCTGATTCATAGAACACCAAAATACATGCTTCTACCTGTAATTCGTGATCCCCACCATACAAGTGCAAACTTCACAACAACCATATCCACATTCCTATTTTCCTTTTGAAATTCATCAGCCTTTTTTTTGGAGAGTAATTTCATTTTTAGGTGTGCATGATTCCATAAATCTAACAATTCTAGATTTCAATCAAATTTCCAATCAATTCGATATAATCTGTTCAATTCTCTTCCGAAATTCATTCATGTTGAAGAATCAAAGGGAAAAGGTAACAGAGAGAGAGAGAGAGAGAGAGAGAGAATTGAAGAAAAAGAAGAGGAGAGGAAGTGAAAGGGAATAAGAGATGGAGAAAAACTGCAGAAGCAAATTCCTAGGTTGAACTGCTCTAATACCAGATATTACAACTTGGCTGGCTCAAGTGATTGGTAGATGAGAACAATAGGGTAAGAGAAGGAAAATAGAGAGAGAGAGTAAAAAGAAAGAATCTTCAAAGTTATCCAATTTGTTATTATTCAATTCATTATATCAACACATTGCATTTTTACCTTTTTAGTCGCTGATTCAGCACACGCAAAGAGTTTTGACTTAGTTGACCAACTTATTAATCCTTTCCTTGACTTTAAGTCCCATTGGTTGGTTAAGCTTACTAATTACAACTTTGGTGTTTATATCCTTGTTTGGATCTTAGCATTTCATAGGGCTTACATAATTTCTGTTGGAATCTTGGTTTGCAGAACATGATGGATGATCAGCTTGGAGAGATCGAGCATCTTCTCGATAAAACTGTGCAAGGTATCCTTCAATTTTGTGAATGTTTATTGTTATGAATCACACATTCTTCTTCTGTGAATTCAAGCTCTTGAAAGCACCTTTACAAACAGGTTCACAATATCTTAAATCTAAAACTTTTTTGGAGTCCTATTGATATAATAGTCATTCCTATCTATTATAATGTAAGATGCTCAACAACTCTTATGCAACTTTTTAAAATCATGATGAAGTTTGCATGATGGGATCTCATGTATGCTGATAGCGTGCTTTTATTAAATGTTTATTACTCTGTTATTCAATCTTTGATAGTTCAGTGGGTGTAATGTACTAGTGGGTTCCATAACCTCCCTGTTATGGGAAATTGACTATGACTTATGATTGTGATGCTGAAATGCTAGTTACAAGCATTATTTAGCTTTCTGGTCATCAAGGACATCAGATTGTTTCGGAAAGATTAGTAAAAAGAAGAATGAAAATGGTATTTTGACAAGTATGTATATTAGAATAATTTTAGTCAGAGATATAGAAAAGAAAGACATGAAATGCAAATGCAAAGGCAAACTTCCTGCTTTGTTGTCTGTCCTGACAAATTCAAAGGGTGCATAATTTTTAGTGGAAGACAAATAGAATAAATGACAAAAGAAATGCGGAGGGAAAAGGTGCTTCTCTCTTTTGGTTAACTCAACCATGGAAACTACATAAATGCTTCTCCTCTGTAACCGGCCATTTGGTCGGCAAAAAATAGGAGGTCAAACCCAAAATCCTTATGGGTCATTTTGTTTCCTATCTAGACTTGTCAATGGGCCTAGCTAAGTGATTCCAGGTTATGTATAAGTTGGAACTCATCCCTGAATAGACTTATCAATGGGCATAATTTTATAAGCTCAGGCCTGAGCTTAACCTGGTTAAATTTTTTTTTCTGGTATGAGTTTGTCCTTGAACTCCTTTTTGCCCTCAATTCTATTTTATAAAATGGTACAGAAGAGCTAAAGGAACTAATATTTTTAATTGTTTAGTCTGTATCTTTATTGGAATAAGCCTTTAGATAACGCATTTATCGATACAAATACAATAACCACAACAACAACTAAGCCTTAATCCCAAACTAGTTAGGTTAGCTATGTAAATCATTTGTCATTTTGTCCGCTTGAGTCCGTAATAAAAAGATATAAGCAAAGCATTCATATACACACACAAACACACACACATGTATACATATATATGTGTATGTATACATACACACACACACAAATATATAAGAAAACGAAAAAATAGATAGATAAGTGAGAATAAATAAATAGGCATAGGCAGACAATAGCAAAGGAGCCTTAATCCTAGATTAATAGCGATATACTATATGAATCTTTTATCTCCATTCGGTTAGATCCTTATTAATACCAGGAGACCATATATCTTTCACTATCACTTCTCTCCATGTGGTTTTAGGTCTAATTTATTGATACAAATACAATGAACTAATTTATCTACATTTAGCAAACATAATTGCCAAAAGTATGACAAAAAATGAGTTTGAACTATATACAAACATGTCATTCTATTAAGCATTATACAATTGCAATTAAATAGGTCTACAGTAAACACATTATTACACATTATTAGTGTATATATATGTATATATATTGGAAGAGTAGTGAGCTAGAAGTTCCTCAAGAACTGAAAAAATAAAGCAGAATTATGGAGAAAAGTGCAACAGCTGTTGTTCGTGATGACTTGGAGAATTACAAATGCCCTTTGGTTTACTGGTATGCTAGGATTTTGCTTGGTGATGGAAATTGCATAGTTGCTGTTTTATAAAATCTATGAAATTTGACAAATCTGCAAAAGTTTACATCTGCTTGTGCCAGCTCATATGATGGTTGTTTTTCTTTTTTTTTTTTTTTTTAGATGTCTGTGGTTGCTGTACGCCAAATGCATTCAAATTGTTGTAAAATTTTCATCCTTCTCCCACCTCCCACCACCCATCCAATCTCTCTTTCTCCACACTGACGCAAGAACACTATACATGTGTCAACTTATGTGAACATGGTACTTGATGATGGATAGGGACATTCTAAAAGCAATGTTATCTGAGGTTTGGTTTGGTTGAATGATGCTCGTAATGCATTTTTTTACATACCAAACCTTTGTTTTATGCTCTCTCTGTGCAGTTGGAAAGATGTTTTGTTGAGGTTATTGAAAGCTGCTGTTTGTTTGGTTTCAGCTTCTCATTTGTTAAATTTGCATTTCATTTCTCACTCTAAAATTGTAATTTTATGGTTTGAAGTTATCAACTATATAATGCTTTTGTGTGCCAAATTTATTGTTCATCTGGCTTTCAGTTTTGGCAAGGAAAATATATATGGAAGGCATTGTTAAGCAAGCCTCTGATAGCTGTTATTGGGAACTCTGGAATCGCCAAAAGTTGAGTTCTGAACTTGAGCTGAAGAGGCGTCATATATTAAAATTAAATCAGGTTGATCTTTAGTTGCCTGTAACATGCTAGATCAGTCCAATCTGAAATTGACAAATTCATTTAATTGTTCTCTCTTTTTTGCAATTGAAGGTTTTGACCAATCAGTTAATTGAATTGGAGAGGCACTTCAATAACCTTGAGCTCCACAAGTTTGGTGAAAATGGAGGGGTCCTTACAGGTCGGAGAGTTTCTCAAAGCAGACATGGGTCTTCAAGGTGTAATAAATGATCAGATTTCCATTTCAAGTTTTCTCACTCTTTGGGCATAAAATAATACCAGTAAATTAAAGAGGAAAAAAAAAAACACCATTTCACAAATTGGTATGATTTCAGAAAGTATCTTGTTAGGTGGTTAGTATTTCCTGAAATATAATGTACTTGTACAGTTGTCTAAATTACAATCCAGTCGATGTACAAGGGAATTTAGTTATATAGTGGTTGCCGGCCAATTTAAATTTCTAACTTTTTTGAAAATTGTTCAAATTTGCAGACAAATTCAGTCCTTGCATAGTTTATATAACACAACAAATTCACAGCTAGCAGCTGCCGAGCAACTTTCAGAAAGCCTCTCAAGACAAATGGCCGTACTGAGTGTAGAATCACCCATAAAAACAAGGAATGTGAAAAAGGAACTCTTTGAAACAATTGGTATCCCATATGAACCTAATTTCTGCTCCCCTGATGCAACAAGTATTGGTGATTCCCCTTCATTGAAGAAAAATTTACTTTCTCCGGGTTCTGCTGCTACCAGAAGGCGCCAATCAAGTGCTATGAAGAGTTCTGATTCAGAAACTGCAAGGAGAAGAAGAGACTCACTGGGTCAGGCAAGTTTGTTTTAAATTGCTTCTGATTTTGGTTCCTCCTTAGGTTGCAATTTCTGTAGGTAATTCTAAGGTCAATTTTTTATTTTACTTGTTTATGAAGCAAGTTTGTGTTGGATAGCAAGCTTTGGCTAAAATTATGGAATAGATATGCTATAGATTGACGAAGTAATTTCAACACTTATTGCTTAAGCACTGTCTAGATGGATTATTCTGCTTTGTTTATCATTTGCTAAATTCTGCATCAGATGTGTTTTATACTTTCTATATGTTGATAGAAAAATATTGTAGTTGTATTTCTTGTGTCTCATCAATCGATTACATAGGTCTATATATAAGGAATTCCTATGCTACCTAGCTATTTAGGAATACAAATCATAAACTAATTAGGAATCTAACTCCTAATAGAACTCTATTTACAACTAATCCTTAACACTCCCCCTCAAGTTGGAGCATAGATGTTAATCATGCTCAACTTGTTACAAACTACTACTTTCAGCAAAGCACAATACCATACTCAGCAACTGTACCCACTTCATTATAGCAATATAGAATCCCAAACCAAATAGTAGCAGCAGAATTAAGACAACACATTTAGGTTGTCGAAACAAATCTCACTGAACCAGAAAACAACTCACAGGGTTGTTTCAAGCTTCCATAATCAATGCCTCAAAGAGGAAGCCCAGTCCGCATATATTCAGAAACGCAGCAAAGGAAAATTTGGCAAACGGAGCACACCACTGAAGGCCAAGAACACCATGCAACTCACTGGGGTTGCACTGCTCTCTATAAAGGAGAAGGTTCAAAAGCAGAATACCTGTAACTGCAGCAAAGGTGCAGTACTAAACCCTCAGCAAATTAAAGCAACAATAGTAGCAGAAGCAGCAAACAAACCTATTGAATAAGCCCAAGAATGACAATGCAACTCACTGGGTTGCATGTCTCTCTTCAAGTCAATACCAGAGAGAGGAACCGGAGTGAAAAAGACCGCTGGACATGCGCCAGCAGCGTGAACCAGAGCAGGAAGAAAGAGGTGGCGAGTGGTGGCCATTCACTTGGAATCCGGCGACCGGATTCTAGGGAGTCGCTAATCGGCGGCTGGAGAATATCCTAGGGTGGGCGGTCAGGCAAAATACTAACCCTAGAAAGGCTTCCTAGGGTGGCAGTGGCTTCTCGTAAGGGAAGTTTCGGGAAATTTCCTTTTTTTTTTTTTTTTTTTTTTTTGTGAATGGAAGGCTCTGATACCATGTTGATAGAAAAATATTGTAGTTGTATTTCTTGTGTCTCATCAATCGATTATATAGGTCTATATATAAGGAATTCCTATGCTACCTAGCTATTTAGGAATACAAATCATAAACTAATTAGGAATCTAACTCCTAATAGAACTCTATTTACAACTAATCCTTAACACTATAAAGTAAAAATTTCCCCTACAAGTTTAAGCTTTGGAGGTTAAATGGTACTTTAATATGATATTGTGTCCCATTAATCAGGTCCAAGTCATTTCATGTTTGAATCCTTAGATTACTTAATTCATGTAATTCAATTTTCAGGTTTAGTCCATGATTATCCTAGTTGGCTTTTGCTAGCGAGTATTTTGAAGAATAAACTTGCAAGCTTATGATTTTAGGTTAGCTGGTTCTAGAATAACCAGGCTAGGCTCATTGTTGTGGGATGCAGCTGAAAGTTCTCTTTTTAACATAATTTATCAATATCGTAATAAAGGTGAGTTGAATTGGTTATTTTAGAATGACATGGAAAAACATTTTTTGCCATTTGCTTGCTGCTGACTTCTGATAATCTCCCCATATTGTGTGAATAGTAATATAGGTTTGACAACTTGAATCCTTTAACCAGGTTAATTCTGGAAAATTCCAGTCAATTATAGTGCTCACCTGCCTTCTTTTAAATCTGATGCATTGTGTGATGAAAGCATCACTTTTGAAACCAATAGATTGCTTTTTTTGGGTTTTCTCTAACATCTAAGTTCAATACTTTCAACTTTCAAGTAATCATTTGGAGGGACTCTCTACTTATACCCATCGATGCTGATACTTCTTGTATAAATATTTATGTGTGTTATTTCTTCTGAACTTGCTGTAGAGCTGGGCTAGTTTTGAGCCATCAAAAACGACTGTAAAGAGGGTACTTTTGCAAGAAAGCGAAAAGACAAGTCTGAATAAATTATCCTTCATGGATAGGCAACATCTTGGCCCCTCCGTGCTGGATAGTAGCTCGGCGGTCAGTCACCCAACAAACCTGACATCTCCTTCAACTTTCATGTACCCATCTGGAAACAAAGGTGAGTTGGGAATCACCATTAATAAAGATATCTTTGTGTACATTCGTACAATAGCTTTATAACTTATTCATTTTGTTATTTTCAACAGGTACTCAGTATGTGTTTCCAAAACAGGCCTTCGATAGTGGAACAGCTCCATCGAAATTGCTTAATAACTCTTTGAGGCCTCCCATGTTGCAAAGTGATAATGCTTTGTTGCCATCAATTTCAGCATCCCAAGCACGGCCCATGACAGGGCAAAACCTTGCAAAGGAATCTAGCAATATCACTGCACATAAATCAA
This sequence comes from Jatropha curcas, assembly GCF_041381405.1. Classification (NCBI taxonomy): domain Eukaryota; kingdom Viridiplantae; phylum Streptophyta; class Magnoliopsida; order Malpighiales; family Euphorbiaceae; genus Jatropha; species Jatropha curcas. The sequence goes on from NC_143157.1 coordinate 207,693, forward strand.
CTGGTAGGGTTTCTTCTGTTGGGAATTCTGATTCTAGGTTGATTAATGAGAACCATTCCATTCAGCAATCTGAAACTAGCCTACTTAAAAAATCTTCAGTCTCAATGGAATTAGCTGCAGAGACACCTGCGTTGACGAAGAAACCAAGTGAAATCCTTAGTTACAATATGAAGGGGACTGTGGATACAAGTTCAATGACTGAAACTTTGAATCATGTACCGACAAGTACAAAAGGATTTGACACTTCATTTTCTCTTCTAAACACTGCAGATGTTCCCTCCCATCCTGGCAAAGTTGTGCAGTTCAACGCTGCAGCCAGCAAAACCCAGCCTAGTGAAAAAACACCACTTTCTCAAGCATTCTCAACATCTCTTTCAGTTTCTTCAATGTCACTTTCATTTTCATCTCCAGTGATGACCCCATCGGCAAGCATTGCACCCGCTGCATCTAGTTCATCTTCGACAACGTCCTTGTCAAATGCAACACCAATTGGCAAGCCTTTTGTTAGTTCTAAAGATAATATTGATGCTAATCAAAAAGTGTCTTTAACATCCCAGTCATCGGTTTCTTCAGTTTTTCCTTCTGGTTCCTTATCTTTTCAGGCTTCCAAATCATTGTCCCCCTTGCACACTGCAGCTCCAGTTTCTGAGTCTTATAAAATGGAGCTTCGATCTGGTACTGGAAAAATCTCACCTCCTGTAAATCCAACACATTCACCTTCAGTCTCAGAGTCCCTTAAAACAGAGGTTCAGCTACCTACTAGTGACACATCACTTTCTATTATCCCAGCTCCACCACCTCCAACTTCAGAATCTCCTAAACCAGGGCTTCAATCTCCTGCAGAAAAAACTTCACCTTCAGCAAATCAAACTTCTCCTTTGACTTTGGAGTCTCTTAAAACACAGCTACAACCTTCCAAAGACAAACTTAGCTCAAGAACAGAAGTGGATACTGGTAAAGCAGCTCCACTGGCACAACCTGAACCTCCTGCATTTAGTTTGAAGCTTGACCCTCCAGTGTCATCTGCTCGCACAACTGAAATGGTAACTCAGTTGGAATCAGGAAGTCAATCCAGTTTGAACATGGCAGGTGCTGCATACAGTATACCACAGAATGTTCAGCCTAAACAGCCATCTGATGTGCAGAATCTTTTTGGGGCAGCACTGGCTTCTGATAGTGCCACAAGTGGAAAGAATGCAAATTTGGAAATTACAGTTACTGAAGAGGATGAAATGGAAGAGGAGGCTCCAGAGACTAGCTGCATAAATGAAATTAGTTTGGGGGGCATTGGAGGTTTAGGTCTAGGCTCAAACCCTAGCTCGACTGCTGCCAGAACAAATCCATTTGGTGTTTCATTTGGTAGTAATATAGGAACAACTGGAGCGAGCTCTTCTTTCACTATGACCGTACCTAGTGGAGAACTTTTTCGGCCTGCATCATTCAACTTTTCTAACTTCTCTCCGCAGCCGTCTCAACCATCTCCACCAGCAAATCTTGGTGCATTCTCAGGTGGTTTTGGTGCTACAGCAACTTCTCAAGCTCCTGCACCACGTGGGTTTGGCCAGCCTTCACAGATTGGAGCAGGACAAGCAGCACTTGGTTCAGTCCTTGGTTCTTTTGGGCAGTCAAGACAAATTGGCTCTGGTTTTCCTGGTGGATTTGCTAGTACTAGCTCAATGGGTGGCCTTTCAAGTGCTGCTACAGGTGGTGGCTTTGCTCATGTTGCTCCTACTGGTGGTGGCTTTGCTGGTTTGGCCTCAGGTGGTGGGGGGTTTGCTAATTTGGCCTCTGGTGGAGGGGGTTTTGCTGGTATGGCTTCAACTGGTGGGGGCTTTGGTGGCTTGGGTTCAGCTGGCGGAGGGTTTCCAGCTGCTGCGCCTGGTGGTGGTGGTGGTGGTTTTGCTGGAGCTGCTTCCAGTGGTGGAGGTAACGTTATTTTGACTGCAGTTTCCTCTTTGTTTGGTTTTGTACTTGCTGATTTTATTTATTTATTTATTTTTATCCAAATTTACTCAGGTGGATTTGGGGCTTTCAATAGCCAGCAGCAGGGAGCTGGTGGTTTCTCAGCATTCGGTGGGAATGCTGGAGCAACTGGGAAACCTCCTGAATTATTCACACAAATGAGAAAATAGGCTTTGATAATTTTCTGTTTTGAATCAAAATAATCATCTGATTTAACGTTTTGAAAGTTGGTGTTGCAAGTTAGAGTTAAAGCATGGTTTTGCATAATCACGCCAGGTGATGTCTTAGGAACAGTGTTGCTGTGCTGTCCAACAATTCTAGAAAAGGGTAGGGTAGCTAGATCCCTAATCAAATGACTTGAAACACATCATCCAATCCATTATGCTCCCTCATCTTGCATATAGAACAATTCTTTCTGAGGGTGGTTCGACTATTTAGTTTTAACATTGGATTTTAAATTTAGTTGAATTATTTGTTAATAAGTACTTAAAAAGTAGTTTATTTATAACAATTAAAAAATATTATATTAATTAGAAAGGTAAAGGTCATTAGGTTTATTAAAAGTTGGTATCTACATTTTTTAAAATTATGAGGATAATTATAATCTTTTATTTAATTAAAGAGTAATTTTAAAATGAGTATCTAATTACTCCCTTTGTTTTTTTTTTTTTTTATTTATAGAAAATTTTCATTTAGGGTGTTCTTTTTATATATAGAAATTTATTTAAAATGGAAACTTTGGGAAAGATGCAATTGTTCAATTGTGCACGGTTAGCAAGAGAAAGTGACTGACAAAAAAAAGGTTGGGCGTTTAATACTCGTGTTTCCAAAGTAAAAGTAAATGACTATTTTGTTATAGAATAGTAAACTATTTAAGAGTTAATTAATATGCTCATATTAAAAATATGGTGCTCATATTAAAAAAATATATTTGACACATCCTTTAACCTGTAGAAATATAAGTAGTTTAAACGTACTCTATTTATAAATATGTGCTTATTTTTCATATCTGTCTTTTTTCGAAAACTCCTTTTGAGTCAAATAAGTAATTAAAGTTTAACAGTTGAAAAGTAGTATGTGTATTTTCAAAATATGTGTCCGAATTGATTGGAATGCCATTAAGATCAAATAAAGCTGTTTAATGCAACTACATATTATAGATTTAGTTGAAATTTATACGCAACCATAATGTAGAGGTTGAGAATGACTGTTGTAGTAACCAAAAATTTTGGCTCTAAATTTTTATTAAATTTGGATGCATATTATTTAAATCGCTACATTTTCTGTTTTCTCTAAATAAAGAGGGAGTATAAATAAAAATATATCATACAAACTTTTGAGAGACTATTTCACAAATGATTTTCTACTTAAAAGGCTGTTTAATCAACTTATGAGCCAAATCAAACTCTAAATCTCCCAAATTAAAAGCAAATTGAGGGCTTCCTTCTTTTCTCCCACTTGAAATTGAAAACGCTAGTCTCTAAAGATGATATCTTTCCTACCGAGTCCCAGAAATATAATATATATACTAGGTAAATTTGGAAAACTAGGAATGATCAATTGCGTCTAATAAATGGAAAAAAAAAAAAAATTTCAGAGTTCATCGGATGCAATCAAAGGTATATTCATCCAAGAACTAATGCTCCTGCTTTCTTTCTCAAAGGATAATATTATTGAATGGGATAAGATTAGTTAATTAGTCTGACCAAGGTAAAATTCAGGCGTTCCTGTAATTCTGATTTTGGGCAAGGTAAAATTCCATCTTCCCTCATCTTTAACATGCTCTGCTCTGGCGCAGAACACCAGTGAATGGACTTAAAAGAGAGAGAGAAACAAAATACAAATGCGCAAAAGATGTAGTATCAAGATCACTTTATGCTATCAAACAGGAACCCCTAGTTCAGAAATCTTCATTATCCGTTTGTCCAGCGCAGTCCTGTGCTGCTTCAAACCTGATGCCATAGAAGCAACCTAATCGATGCAAGAGAGAGAGAGAGAGAGAGAGAGAGAGAGAGAGAGAGAGTGCACCTTCAATAAGCTTAGCAATTGAAAGAACATCTAATATCACCAAAGATACATTTGACTTACCTCAGCTCGAAGTTTCAAAGCCTCCCTACCAGAGATTTCTCGTAGCCCATCCATCAAATCTAACACAAGCAAAACAAGATGCGATCATCAGTGCAATAATTTCTTTCAGAGAACAGGCTGGAGTTTTCACATGTGTAATGCGTTGATAAATTCATAGAGTTTACAAGTGCAGAATACTTTAAGTTTATATTCGGAAGCCCTATCAAGGTCGCCCGTGGCTAATAGTTAACAAGCCACCAAAGAAAACATAGACCTTGCCTATATTCTATTGTGATACTTTCATTGTAAAATCCCAATCCCAAGCACTCCATAACTGGCCATAAACAAAACTTTGTCATTCATAGAACAGGAAATAGCGAAGCTGAAGAATTGTTTAATGCAGAGGCGGCGCCACAGCTTATGTTGACCCCACTGAAATTAAAACATATATAGGTTTAAATTTTTAAAAATTTGGAAAAGTACTTAATAGTTTTTTACACAATTGAACCCACTAAACACCATTGTAAACTTTATTGCATGTGGGTGATTTTAGGATCTTGTCTTAAGTTTTGTTAAATAAAATATCTAATTTGAAAACTTTATAACCTTATCAAATAATTAAAATACTATAAATATATGAAAAGATTCAAAATTATTCATAAATCTTTATTTCATTCCTTTAAATAGTGTATCCTTAATTTTTCAAAATTATTGATAGTTCAAAACTAATTTATGGCATATAATTAGTTATAATTCATTAAATTTTTTCAATTTCTTTGGAACAAAAAAGTGTAAAATATTAATATTAACAATATTACTGATTTGCTAGTATTATTATTGTTATTTATGTAATTTTAATTTTTTAGAGTAGATATATGCTTTTAAATTTCCATTAATAAACTATTATTATTTTTTTCTATGAAGACTAGATCTTATTTCAAGGCAAGTTTAAAGGGAAAAAAAATTTCTTATTCATAATTATAGTTGTAAATTATTGAAATAATGACCCCACTAGAAAATATTTCTAGCCCTGCCACTACTTCAATGCTATGTTTTCTAAGGGAACCTAAAGTGAAAAATATTTGAATTTGATTCTTTTTACTACAAATTTATTAGGTTCATATTCTTTTGTTGGATTGAATCAAGGATGGTGATTAGATTCATGAATGTTAGAGAAGACTGACTTACAAATGAATTTGTAATACCACTAAATAGAACATAAACACTATTATTTGGTTGAAGAATATTTTTGCTTTTTTCAATTACTATTAAATTCCAAATCATTTTTATCATTCAAACTAAAATCTCAAAGTAAAATTCTTGATTTTCAAAATTTCTATTAAAAAGAAACAAGAAGTTGAAATAAAAGGCATATCAATGACAACAAGGTAAATAAGACAACATCTAGCATGTACCTGCAACTTGGTTTTCAACCTTGTAAACTGATTTGGCAAGACGTTGAATTTGACTTCCAGAATCCCTGTAGATATCACTCTTTGAGTAAAAAAAAAAAAAAAATTGATAGGTAACAAATTATAGTAGAATGCTAATGAACATAAAATCACTTTACAAGAGCTCAGTAAGGCCATGTTTCATATCCTTTTCAGCATAAGATGCCCTTTCAAGTAGTTTTCTGCTCTCATTCTTCATTAAATCTACAGAGAGGGTCAACTCTTTTAAATTCTTTTCAGCTTTAAGAAATTTTGCCTGAAAATATAAGAATAGATGACCACATATTAGAGATAAAAGCCTCAGGCTTAATAATAATTTGTCACATAAAAACTTGGATTAGAGGATTTAGAATTTCTACATTAGAGAAATTGACTTGGCAGTTCATGTGCATATAAACAACATAACTCACAAATGCACAGGACTGTAAGCTCAGTAGAAAGGACATTGAATAGATCACTTACCTCCTCACTCTGAAGTCGACCAAATGTTTGACGAAACAAAAGCCTCCTCGGGCCTGTAACCAGATCCTTATATCAGACTATGAGTTCCAGTAAACATAAAATGTACAGGTAAAATTAATATCCTTTTCAGCAATTAGATAGATATAATTTCATTTTAGTAGTAAGAAAAGAAGGAAAGAAAAACGCAAGGACATTGACTCAAATATTTTGCTAAATAAACATATGCATGGGATATCCAATTGAAGAATCAGGACTCAACAAGTGTCCTCAAATATTTGGGGGAGGTTATAGTGCAAATAAGAAATATCATATATTATTATATTATGGTTCCTAAATTATCCAATCAAGCCTACGGGTAACAAAACAAATGCAGGTTACTTATGATGACGGTGCACAGCTTATTTGTGGTTTGTATTTGTCAAAAAGACCAGTCTTAAACAAGCCTCCTAATTTGCCTCCTGCCAGCAATTTTCCCTTACAGGCCCAAGTTCCCATTTAGTGCAATGCTAATGCAACTATGCCTTAGTCACCTAACCAAACCTTTTTATATGGATCACCACTTTGATTACATATTAACAATGCAACATTAAATTGCACAAATTATAAAATCAGCAAGATCAGGAACAAATAACTCTGATGTAAAAATAATGCCTACAAATTTGGCTAGGAGCTAAAGAGCTTGTATCTGGATCCTCTCCGAAGAAATCCAAGTTTTATCCTAACATAAAAGTGAGTTTATCCATACCTCTCATAAGAAGAAGACCAGCAGTTACAGCAACACCAACAGTCTCAACTGGATGTTCCCTTGCACTCATCAACTCCTCTGAACATGAAATTTACCAAGATAGTCATGTATTTGGTTGAAGTCATTAGTTTCAATCCCTTAAAAAATGTTTTATTTCACTAACGAAACCTATTAGTTATCCCAAGCTGAAGAATGTATTAATTCCTGATGGGTGATTTCCCACAGTTTGAATAAACCACCAACAACTCTGTTCATAGGGTTGCTACACTTAGTGTGATGGAAGCAGAATTCTTTTTGTGGTTGACAACCTAATCCACTCCAATTAACTTGCCAAAAATTTAAAAAACAAATTTGAATAAGAAACCAAGAAAACAAATTTAAATGCACACAGATATATAGAATTTATCACCTTTAATTTTGTTAACAAAAGCATCTTCATAAGTTTTGAACTGGGAAACAGCTCGTGGCAGATGATCCTGTTAAGTTTTAGAACATATAGAATAATCAACTATTTATTTCTATTCATAAAATACAATATCATCAGAAAGGGTAACAACCAGAAGCTGAAATTGAAATAAATTGATATGAGATAATCAATCACCCAATCTGTTTTTAGATAAAAAAAAAAAAAAAAAAAAAAAAAAAAAAAAAAAAAGAAGAGAATTACCTGTAAGGAGCGAAGATGGAAAGATGAATTTTGTTGAAAAGAACAAGCAGACCGAATAGCAGAGTCTTTGGATTGAATGACAGTACGTTGCAGATCTTCTACCCAATTTTCGCTTCCCTTTCCTTCTGCCATTTTCAATGTTTCCGCTAGCTGCTTCTTTTTCTTCTTTACCAATTCCTTCGAATAAACATGTGCTCTCTGCTCCTACTCCGTCGTCGGCTAGAGATTACCCTTTTTACTTCTATTCTATTATTATTTTTACTTTTTTCTGAAAAGTAATTTTTTTTTTTTTGTTTTTTTATTGAAAGTAAAATTTGATAAGTTAATATCTATTTTTTTTAATTAGTGATAAGAAATTTGAAATATTATATTTCAGTAGTTTTAGCTTAGCTATTTTTTATCGTTACAATAAAGTGGAAAAAGAATAATAATTAAGGAAAAACAAGACAAAATCCTCTAATTTCGTCTAAACTATTTTTTTTTAATTCAAACTAATTTTTAGACCAATTAACATAAAATTGATACTATTAAATATTAATTCAAATAAAGGTGTTTCTGCCCATTCATGGTAAAAAAAATAAATGGAAGAATTAGTAATTTAAAAAAAATACGGCAATAAAATAATTTATTTTTAAAATGATAAAATAACTTAGTTAATTTTTACAAGATAAAGGATAAAATTAGTAAGTTTTCTTGTATATAAACACGAACCATAGAAAGAAATAAAGGCAATGACACATTTTTTTACGTAACAATACATTCTTAAAAAAAAACGAAATAGGATGCACCATGAAATATTGGCACGAATTCTTCAATTAAACATCGGTAAAAACTTATCTAGATTGAGCCCATACCCACTAACTGATCAAATTAATGAAATTAAGGATTATTATTAAAACAAGAGTGTTTCTAATTATACACTTAAGAAAAAAAAAAGAATATTTTTTAAAAAATCCTTAATTTTATCATTTTAGTCCATAAATAAGATTACGGCATATTCTGGGAAAGTACTTTCCATTAAAAATAGAAAAAATTACTATTACAATCTTTATATACATCGTAATATAACTACTCTATCCCTTTTTTTCTAGAAATATTTTTTAAAGTCTACAACTTTTGAAATAGTTAATTAATAAGTTCTTCCATTCAATTTTATGCTCTTTTATCGTTGGTACAATTAGAAAATCATTGGTAGAAGGAGAGAGATTAAAATTTTATTACTTAAGTATCATTAAGAATTATCTCCATCGCAACCTTAGCTAGTCTATCCTCTCTCTAATCTCTTGCCCTTCTCTCTCTCAAAATCCTAAGCCAAATCAGTACTGCACATCCTCAGTTTTGTTTCCCAGAAGAGGGATCTTATGAGAGCTACACTCCATGTTAGAATTTCCTTTATCTTCTTCAGCCATCTTTTCTTCCGGGGCTTTTTCCCACTGTATAAAATCCAGGGCCAACAATGATACCTTCAACTACACTGTAGTGATGAAATCCAACCAAATAAAATGTTATTGCCTTCACAAGCTTCGAAAGAAAAAACAAAATTGAAGTAAATGAAAATAGATTCTATGGGATTATAGAATCTGAATCAACTAATACTGTTCTCTTCCATAAATGTGATTATGCGATAAGTTATAATTTTCTTCATTTATCCCGCAAAGAACACTATAATTTCGTATTCTTTTCCTTTTCTTAAAAAAAAAAGGAAAAGAAAAAGAAATTGTGTCGAGAGGCCATGGAAAGTCACAATAGGTGGTTTAGACATGACAGTGTAGAGAGGCCCTTTCAAGCGAAACGCCCACGCATGAACTAGATTGCAAAGTGATACTGAATATAGTACAACAATAAGTCACTGAAAAAATCTAACAAAGAACCTGCATGAAAAGGGGACAGAACTGTTGAATGTTGACTTAGTAGCTATGGTGAAGGCCGTTGGAAGATTAGATAATTATTTGTTATTCTGTTGCTATTTTTAAGGAATAATTTAATATGCTTATCATATCAGATATGCATAATAAGTTTGCTTATTTTTCTGAAGTTTTCTGTTTTTAGAGTCTATAAATACTTCTGTAATAGTGTTTCAATATAATAAAAAAGCCTTCACATGTTTATAAATTTTGTTGTTTAAGATCCTTTTTGAATTACTCTTAGTTTCTGAGACACATATCTAACATTGTGGTATCAGAGCCAATATCTTATAGGACCTGTGAAATTGAGTGAACCAAAATCAAACCCAAACACCAACCCGTGAGATGGAGGGAGAGTCTAGTTATGGTTCAATTACTCCTCCAATATTTGATGGAGTTAAATACAAAGTCTGGGCTATTAGGATGGAAACTCATCTCAAAGCTTATGATCTGTGGGAGGCTGTGGAAGAAGATTATGAAGTTCCACCACTTGGAGATAACCCAACAATGATTCAGATCAAAAGTCACAAAGAGAAGGTGACAAGAAAAGCTAAAGCCATGAATTGTTTGTTTTCTGCTGTTTCACCCTCGATTCTCAGCAGAATTATGCAAAAGAAATCTGCCGCAGAAATTTGGAAATATCTTGAAAAGGAGTATAAAGGAAATGAAAAGTTAGATAATATGCAAGTCATGAATTTATTTCGTGATTTTGAAACACAAAGGATGAAAGAATCAGAAACTGCAAAAGAGTATGCCGATAGACTTCTCGATATTGCAAATAAGGTGAGACTTTTTGGCAAAGAATTTTCTGATGAACGAATTATTCAAAAAATTCTAGTCACATTACCTGAAAAATATGAAGCAACGATCTCATCTTTGGAAAATTCTAAAGATCTGTCAAGTATTACCTTGGCAGAACTCTTAAATCCTTTACAGGCTCTAGAGCAAAGAAAGCTTATGAGGAATGAAGTTTCTGTAGAAGGTGCTTATCAAGCAAGTTCACGAATTAAAGAAGGGAAACTGACACAGAGGACAAGAAATGCCAAAAATTATCCACCATGTCCGCATTGTAAGAAAACAAATCATCCTCAACAAAGGTGTTGGTGGAGACCAGATATTAAATGCCATAAATGTGGTCAGTTGGGACACATCGAAAGAGTATGCAAAGGACAGCAGCAAGAAGAGGTTGAGGCTAAGGCTGTTGTTGATGAAAACCAGGAGGAGCACTTATTTGTGGCGTCATGTGTTGCTACAGACAACTCTGAAGGATGGCTTATAGACAGCGGCTGCACGAACCACATGACCTATGATCGGGAATTATTTAAAGAGCTTGACACAACCGTCATCACCAAAGTCAGAATTGGAAATGGTGAACGTATTGCTGCAAGAGGCAAAGGAACTGTGTCAATAGATAGCCTATCAGGTCAGAAACTTATTTCTGAAGTTTTATTTGTTCCTGATATTGATCGAAACTTGTTAAGTGTTGGGCAGCTGCTAGAAAAAGATTATGAAGTGCTCTTTAGAAAAAAAGGTTGTATAATCATCGATCCTGAAGGAAAAGAGGTGTTTAGAATCAAGATGAAAGGCAAAAGTTTTGTTCTTGACATACTGGAACAAGAACAAACTTTTGTTGCACAAAGAGACAGCAACACCATGCTTTGGCATAAACGATTAGGGCACTTTCATCATAATGCAGTGCTATTTATGAAGAAAAATCAAATGGTGAAAGGCTTACCAGACCTGGAGAAAGATTTGCCGATGTGTGCAGCCTGTCAATATGGAAAGCAGACCAGATTGCCTTTTCCAAAAAGAACAGAATGGAGAGCAACTCATAAGCTAGAACTTGTACATACAGATGTTGGAGGCCCGCTGAAAGTATCATCCTTGAATGGTAGTAAGTATTATATTATATTCATTGATGATTGTACAAGATTCTGTTGGATATATTTTCTTAAATCCAAAACTGAGGTTGCTGGTATTTTTTGGGAGTTCAAAACATGGGTTGAAAATCAAAGTGGATGTGAGTTACATGTCATACGATCTGATAATGGCACGGAATACACATCTGATAAATTCAACAGATTTTGTAAAGACGCAGGAATTGAACACCAATTGACGGCACCATACACTCCACAGCAGAATGGAGTAAGTGAAAGAAAGAATAGAGTGATAATGGAGATGACAAGATGTCTGCTACATGAAATGGATTTGCCGAAGAAATTCTGGGCAGAGGCTGCGAGTACTGCAGTTTTTTTACTCAATAGGCTTTCTACTAAAGCTTTGAAGAATAAAACTCCTTTCGAGGCTTGGTTTGGTTATCAACCATTTCTGTTAAACTTAAAAATATTTGGATGCCTGTGTTTTTCTTATGTGCCTCAGGTGAAAAGGGATAAGCTTGATAGAAAGGCTGAAGCAGGAATCTTTGTAGGCTATAGCAACACGTCAAAAGCTTACAGAGTTTATCTACCTCAAGTGGATAAAGTCATAACCAGCAGAGATGTGAGGTTTCTGGAAGATGAAAAATGGAGTTGGAATGATGCTAAAAATAACAAAATTCCAAAAACAGTTAAAGAAAATGGTGATGCCTTAGAATTTTTTGATGATGCCTTTGATGATGAACCAGTAAGGGGCACAAGATCACTTGAAGACATTTATCACAGATGCAATGTGGCTATCATGGAACCAGAAAAATTTGCAGATGCTGTTTTAGATGAGAAATGGGTTTTAGCAATGGAGGAGGAGCTGAGAATGATTGAGAAAAATGATACATGGGAGCTTGTGGATAGACCAACACACAAGAAGGCCATTGGAGTAAAATGGGTTTATCGGACAAAGCTGAATTCTGATGGATCTATTAATAAACATAAAGCAAGACTAGTGGTCAAAGGTTATGCTCAAATGTTCGGAGTTGATTTTTCTGAAACTTTTGCTCCTGTGGCTCGTCTTGATACAATCAGAATGCTATTAGCTATAGTTGCACAAAAGGGATGGAAGGTTCATCAACTTGATGTAAAGTCGGCTTTTTTAAACGGTTACTTGGAAGAAGAAATTTTTATAGAGCAGCCCGAAGGTTTTCTGGTTAAAGGAGATGAAGATAAAGTATATCGTTTGAAAAAAGCCTTATATGGTTTGAAGCAAGCCCCTAGGGCTTGGTACAGCCGAATTGATTCTCATCTTCTAAGCTTAGGCTTTGAGAAAAGCTTGAGTGAATTCACTCTCTATGTTAAGAAAATAGAAACAGATATACTCATAATATCTTTGTATGTTGATGATCTATTAATAACAGGTAGCAATGGAAGAATGATAAATCAATTCAAGGCAGAGATGATGGAGGAGTTTGAAATGACAGACCTTGGAGAAATGTCTTTTTTTCTTGGAATTGAAGTGCATCAAAAAGAAAATGAAGTTTTTATTTGTCAACAAAAATATGCCAAGGAGATTCTAAAAAAATTCAAGATGGAGAATTGCAAGTCAACCACAACTCCAATGAATCTGAAGGAGAAATTTTGCAAAGAAGATGGAGCCAAAAAGGTAGATGAGGTGCTGTACAGGAGTTTAATAGGTTGCCTAATGTATCTAACTGCAACCCGACCTGATATCATGCATGCTGTAAGTTTGCTGTCAAGATACATGCATTGTGCTAGTGAGATTCATTTTCAAGCAGCAAAACGTATAATTAGATATATTAAAGGCACAATAAACCATGGTATTAAGTTCAGTCAAGTTCAGAATTTTAATTTTCATGGTTTTTCCGATAGTGATTGGGCCGGTTGCTTAGATGATATGAAGAGCACTTCCGGTTACTGTTTCAGTTTTAGTTCTGGTGTATTTTCCTGGTGTTCCAAAAAGCAAGATGTGATAGCTCAATCCACAGCTGAAGCAGAATATGTTGCAGCCACTTTAGCAGTTAATCAAGCTTTGTGGATAAGGAAATTGTTAGCTGACTTGTCTATGGAAGAAAAAGGAAGTACAGAGGTTTATGTCGACAACCAGGCTGCAATCTCAATTGCAAATAATCCAGTATTTCATGGAAAAACTAAGCACTTCAAGATTAAATTGTATTTCCTTAGGGAAGTTCAAAAGAATGGTGAAATAAGTTTGGTGCACTGCAATTCAGAATTTCAGAATGCTGATATTTTGACCAAATCTCTCTCTAAGGCTAGATTTGAATATTTAAGAGAAAGACTTGGAGTTTGCTGCTCCTAAGCCAAGGAGGAGTTTTGTTGAATGTTGACTTAGTAGCTATGGTGAAGGCCGTTGGAAGATTAGATAATTATTTGTTATTCTGTTGCTATTTTTAAGGAATAATTTAATATGCTTATCATATCAGATATGCATAATAAGTTTGCTTATTTTTCTGAAGTTTTCTGTTTTTAGAGTCTATAAATACTTCTGTAATAGTGTTTCAATATAATAAAAAAGCCTTCACATGTTTATAAATTTTGTTGTTTAAGATCCTTTTTGAATTACTCTTAGTTTCTGAGACACATATCTAACAAGAACAATACTTCCAACTTTGTTTTTGGTCTGTTAATTGGTTTGTGAGAAAGCAAAAGAAAAAAAATTAGCAAACATGAAAACCCATTTTAAATTTTCGTTTATCGCTTATTGTTTAATAAATAATACTGTTCAGTAAAGACCTGAACTAAGATTATGTTTTACTTGATTGGATGAATCCGAAGCCAAAATGGTGGAGTCTTGTTTTCTTTTATTTTCTCAAATCTTAATGGCTTCAAAAGATATGAACTTCAACAAGTATTTCTAAAAAAAGTAGGAATGAAGTAGTTGTATTCAATATATTTGGAGACATAATAATAATTTTCTGTTAAAGATAATACCTATAAGGTATTTTAAAATCAAATTCTTGAAAGTGCTTACTTAAACCAAGATGTGCCATAAGAAGACAAACATGAGCGAGGAACTCCCCTCCTTTGCTGAGTTGTTGGGCATGGGATCTCCATTCATAATGATTTGCAGCATAAACAACCATTTCCATCCAAACTTCACTTATTGCTTTCCATTTCTCCTCATATTGTTCACTCTGCAACTCATTTGCAAGAAGCCATGCATGAATTAACCAAGACTTACCATTTTTCTTATACTTTTCCCCTTCCAATAAGTTTTCTTGAAGCAATGTCTTTCAAACTTCTTTAACCCCACAAGAGAATGTCTTAATCTTGCACTTATCTTCCAAAAACAACCTCATCATTTTCTCAGTATCTTTATACATATTCATCGTGTTGTGGCGGTGCCCAGTCAAATAGAACCCACATGTTTGTTATTGGTGTGGCGGTGCCCACTCAGTGGAACCCACACACGTGATGAAAAAAAAAAATAGGTGAAAGTTGATATGCAACTTTGACAAAGATGGAGAGCAGTGAATGAGTTATACACGGCTCTCTCGTCTTCCTCTCCTATAAATAGGACAGAATTTGCCTCAGTTCAAACACACCAACAGAGATTAATAATCTCATATGTAAAGAGTTTTTCAGTTTTTAAGAAAGGATTCTTAAAACTAAGTGTCTACAAAAATAGTGAAGATCATTTTCTCAGTATCTTTATACACATTCATCGTACTGCGGTCTCCCCTAGGCAGCATCTTTGTGCTCTTAAGATACAATATGTAATCATATAACCCTTTGCCAATTTCATGATTTGGGCTAGTGGGGTTTTTAAAGATCACTATAATAACAAAGAACAGTAGCTATGTGCCAAATAATGATGCCATGGTTAAATGAAACAGTTTCTTCAAATCTACAGTTTTTTTTTGCTAATTTCTTTCTTTGAATCAAACCATTTCGATTTGAAGATAGTAAAGAATCACGTAATTCTTTTGCAATTTGTTTTTGAAAAACCTAAATGAATGCAATAATCGAGCACTTACTGCTGTTACTCCCTCTTCTTCTTCACTATCATAATCATCATCGTCATCTAACACTAATTGTACTGTTTCACTATCATCACTTACTGGTACCTCTTTATAACCATCACTATTATACGCTGAAGAACTGTTATTGATCATTTTTCATAACCCGATTATCTTTCTTTAGAAGGTGTTTAAAGATTGATTCTTTAAGATCAGGTACACCATTCATATCCTTCCGTTCAATGTCCATGTACGGAAGCTTCCTTAACCGATCAATGTGTGGGATCTTGACACTTTTTGATTCCGCTTCTAGGCAGCTTCTTATTACTTGTACTGCGGTATCGATCCTGACCAGCTCTTACCTTTGTTGAAATACTCGTGAAGATAGAAAACGAAGTTGTAAATGAAATTGTTAGAAGATGGGCTTCCGAACTTTTTCACTAACCAAATCATTGTCCAATCGGAGAGGATGAGTCGCACTAACGAATAAACTTCCAAGAAAAGACCTCCGACTAACAATATGTAAGTTATAACGATATCAACTTCTGAATTGTGATCAGTAGGATTCTTATTAATGGCAATTAAGAAGAGAACAAGTGCTGTAGCCAATGACAAGAAACGAAAAGCGCGATGAAAGAGACCTTTGCTAGTATAAATAATGGGTGCTTTTGTATAGAGCCTATCATATATCAATCCAAGCTCAACCTCTACCAACTCTTACGCTTCTTTTGGGGACTTGACAGAAGTTATGATTGAATGACTATCTTTTAGCTCAGAAATCCCAAAACAAGATCTGAAAAGATATACAATGACATCTTGAACAAGTAATAAGCTCGACTGAGATAATTAGTTAAAGCATCAGGACAAGCTTTTCTTAGAATCACCATCTTGTTCTTAGAAGTAGCAGCTGCTGAGACCAAATGATGTTTGATACGCTTAGAGGTGGAAAAATTAAGCGCCTATGTCCTCTCTCCATACTTAATAAGTCCAACAAGAAACATAGGAATTGCAGCCAATGTGAGTGTAGACATAGTCCAAGAACTGAAATATGCATAAAAGAGCAATACTTACTTCAACGACTAGTCCAAGAAGATGCCTTAACCATAAATTATTGTCCTCCAGAGAATAAGAAGGGATGGTATTAGGGCCACCGAGGTGTAAGAGAAGGAAAAGAGATCAAAATGCTTGGATGGAATTATAATGTGGTTTAGAAGGAGAATTATATTCATTTGAAGTTGATGATTCTGCTCTAGCTGGATTCGCTAGTGTGTAAGTTACTACCATTTCTGCAGAGACATAGAACAGAAATGTATTTTCTTCGAGAACCAAATACTCTAAGGATTATTTGAAGGATAAAAAGATAATAAAATCAATACTTGAATGTCCCATCCATTCCAAAGTTCTGTGATTGTCTTTGGAAGAACTGAAGGAATCCTTGGTTGTATGCTTCTACTCAAAGATTTAGTTGCTACCATCTGAAAATTTAAAATAATTTATTCTCAAAAAAAAAAAATTAAAATAATTGATATTATTTTATTAGTTATTAAATAATTACTACATCATCGTCTAATAATTAATTAACACAAAGACACATTAAAAAATTTAAGAAAATGTCAATCACGTGTGATTTGGTTGGTTTTCTCACTAATGTGAATCGTGGAAGATCTCGAATTTGAATCCTTTTGACCATGAGAGTGTTTACCGATTTAGTGAGTTAAATGAGATAATTAGTTATAATTCATTAAATTTTTTCAATTTCTTTAGAAGAAAAAAGTGTAAAATATTAATATTAACAATATTACTGATTTACTAGTATTATTATTGTTATTTATGTAATTTTAATTTTTTAGAGTAGATATATGCTTTTAAATTTCCATTAATAAACTATTATTATTTTTTTGGTGATTTTGATTGGTGAAATCATGAATATTTGATGGTATTCTATTATTATTAGAATTATTTTTTTGCATTAGATTCTCACAAGGAATAAAATACAGCTTGTGAATTGAGACAGAATCATAAAATTGCCTGTAATAAATATTTAAGTATATAACCGTTTGTTTTTAGTTTTTTATTTATTAGAAATATGAAGTAAGTTTTTAGTTTTTGATTACTATTTTTTTGAAAACTATTTTTTTTTTCTAAAATTTATTCTTTTTTTTGTTCATGATGTGAAAATTTTTTCCAATTATCAAATCTCTCTCTTATTAAGCCGTTAAAGATTTTACTTAATAATAAAAATTCTAAAAATCCAAAGTTTTGGACAAAATAATTAAAAATATTTTACAATTTAATTTTAAAATTTCAAAGTTACAACTATTAATTGTTATGTTGAATAAAAGCATAATATCCAAATATTATAATAAATAAATAATACTAAATGACATTAGATTTATATAAATAGAGAAAATAATAATAAATATAAAAATAATATTAAATAGAGAAGAGATAGAAAAAAAGCTGATAATTTGAACACAGATAAAAATATATGCTTATATATTTAGGATAAATAAATGATATTATGGATAAATAATAATAATAATAATAATAATAATTTTATGAGAATAAATTTTATAAAAACTGAAAAAATTAGAAATGTAGAATTAAAAACAAAAAACACAATTCGTGAAATAAAATTTATTTTTTGTTTTAAAAACAGTTTTCTCAAAAGTAAAGAAAAAAAAATTTAAAAAAATTTTGTTTATTTTTTAAAAGAAAAAAACAAAAAACAAGAAACTTAATCGAAAATAAACAGCACCTTAATAATTCATTAATAATAAATATAAATTAAATACATATAATATTCCTATAGAAATAAGAAATACAAATATAGAAAATTGAAATCTTTTATTTGGAGATGTTATTGATCTAGGCAAAAGAGATTAATCGTCCGGATAAAAATCGATCTATTTTAAAATATGACAACAAAAGAAACCTTCCACGATATTTTTAACTTTGTTTTTTATAGTTGTAGACACTTTAGCAAAACAACACAATGATAAAGAAGAGTAAGGAAATTTTTATTTATTCTATTCTAAGCTTTTAATTTTAAATTTTAATTTCAGTTAACTTTTAACTTAAATTAATCGTAGTCAAAATTTAAAAAATATATTATTTTATTATTAATTAAAAATTACATACAGATTTAACATATACCAGTACCAGAGATGGAAAAATTTGCCAAACCAAACATAATTTGATTGGTTTTTTACTTACCTAGGGAGTTAGAAGTCTCAGAAGACCTCTTGCTTCAGATATTTTTTCGATTTATTGAACCTTTTAATAAATAAAAAAAATAAAAATTTTTTTATAGGGAGGAAATGGAGGACAGGACAAAATATTAACCGGTTTGTCTTTTTCAAACCAATTAATGATTAATTTTAAATTATAAAGAAAATTTTAAGAGAGTGAGTGAGTTTTTCCTTTTGAGTTAGAAATGGTTTACACATCGGAGATGTAAATAAATAATTCCTATTCGTAGGAGTGAAATGACCAAAATATTAATCTTATTTCTTCAATTTTTTTAAATTAAATATATCAAATAAAATAAGAGATTAACTTCATGTTCATTTATTTTTATTTTTCTTTAAATCGCCCCAGGTTATGTAGACGTGATTTGATAAAAAAAATGGAAGAATAAAGAAATTATTAACTATATGCTTTGGAAGACAAAAGTTTGTGTTAAAAAAAATTCCTTCTTGAAGAATTCAGAAGCTAAAAAATCCAACAAAAACCTCAAAGCTCTTTTTGATTCAAACGAATTATAATGAGGTTAGATTAGCATGTATAACATATATAGATTACAATAGGAAACTTAAGATTAGGAAACTGAGATAATGGAGTTATGTCGGTCTAGAATATTCAGATTAAGTGGTTGGGGGAAAAAATAGATGTAATATTATTAAAAATTAGAATTTAGAAAAGACAGTTAGAATCCATGAATAGTAAACTTGTTTTAGTTTTTTCTTTAGAAATTCTTGCGAGTCCTAATGAATCAAATTTCAAATAGCAGAATATCAGGAAAGGAACATAGCTTCTGACTAAATTGTAAAACGGTAAGTAGTGTTAGAAAATTCGCATCATCCACCTACATTTTGCATTTATGCATATACGACTAAATGCTAGACATGCATTATTTGGTAAATTGTTGTACTTGTTGCTATTGGATATTGCTTGATTAGTTGTTATGTGCTGCATATATGTCTTACTTGTGTCGAATTGGAATAAAGTAGGTCACTGTTGGATTTGTGAGTCTAATCTATGATACCGTGGGATATGTATGGGGAGATCGGCGCCCCGTGTGTATCTGATGGAATATGATATGGATAATATGAAAAATCACAGAGTGACCTCCTATTGGTATGGAAAAAAAAAGGAGGGTATAAGAAAATAAGAGGGCTAGTCAAGTGAGTTTGAGATCGATCAGCCATGTAATGGAATCGACTCCCTGGTGCACACGTGATGAGAGGGTGGACCATATGTGAGGACGGTTCATCGAGGATTATAGTGACGCCACTAACCAATTTTCACTTGATGTAATTATGTGAATGTGCTAATATTTGTGATTGTTGTTCGTATGCCATTTCTGTGATCGATGCATGATCAAGTAGCTGGACGGATGACTAGATTGACTTATAAATGTATTTATGTGATTGTGTGAGTTGAGAGGGTTATCTAACCGTACTCACTAAGCTTAGGCGCTCATTCCTGCCTTAATATTTTATTTTTAGGTTACAAGTCTTCCAGTAACTCGTGATCCTGTGCCACCCGACATCTAGAGGAAATGTTGAAAACGAAACCTTGATCAATTTTCTTTAGCGTATTAAAGTGAAATTTTAAATTCTTAGATTGTTCCGCAATTACAATAGTCATGTATAACAAATTTAGAAATTAATGTACTTATTAAAGTTTCTATTACATAATATATTGATATAGGCCGAGAGAACTTTGAAAATTGATTTGTTGTTGAACATGATGATATGGCTAAGCGAGGCAATGACTTATGATTTTGGAATGACGATGATATTGAACTTGAGGCCACGTTTATTGAACAAGAAATTTATTGGGTATACTTTTTAGGTTACTATGGGTTTTGGTGGCTTTAAGCTTACTAAGATTCTAGTGCTGGTCCGGTTCAAAGTAATGGGTTGCGATACTGATGCCCATTTCAAATCTAGCATCCTTTGAATAATCCAATGGCAAAAAAAAAAAAAAAAAAAAAAAAAAAAAGATTATTTTTAAGGATAATTATTATCTTATTCTAATATAATACTACTATTCATTATTCGTTCGTCATTATACCATTTAGTCTTTTCGTCAATATTTTATACTCTTTTCTGTTTATTATTTTACGAAATGTAATTATGAGGTATGAAAAATGAAAAAGAGTACAAAATATTGATGGAATATGACACGAAACAAAAAAGAAGTTCAACTCTTTTGGACATAACTCATCCTACATATGGAATTTTAAAGTATTTTATTAGCTTTTAAAACTAAACAAAAAGAGGTTTCCAGCGAGACATGACACGTTGAAATCCACCTACATTGAAATGGACATGAATTATGCCTTACGATCACTGCACATGCAAAAATTTATCCCCATCCATTAAACTGTTTGCAGCCAGACCATTAATCTCCAATTTTCAGCAATCGCCCTCCAACCTCTTTCTATAAATAGAAGGCTTATTTTCTTCTCAATCACGCCTAGGAATCCTTAATTGATGTTTCTTTAGGCTTTCTTATTCTCTTCTTCCTTTCAGCCTTTGAACGCTAAGTAAGGTTGAGGTCCTCTCGAACTTACTTTCTCCATCTTTTTCAATACTTTTCTTTTAGTCTAGAGCCTTCTCGGTTTCTAGTCTTTAATTCTTTTCTTTTGGCTTTAGAGCCTCTTTGATTTTTATTTCTTTTGTATATCATGTTTTCGGAATAAAAAAGAATCTATTTTCAGTACATCAGTTGACATCATTAGACAATTATGCGTTGTTGATTCAAATAACATCAAGATATGTAAAGAGTAAAGATGTTAGATGTACCAAGCTTAGAGAATCGGATAGAAAATTTTATAAACATATTATCAGATTCAACTGAGTCAGCATACATAGATAAGACTCGAAACGATAAAACAATAGATTTGTGGCATGTTCACCTTAGACATATTAGTTATCACAAGCTAAAGGTAATGATGAACAAGTACATGCTTAAAAGTCTTCCCTAGCTCGAATTTCAAGGAGATATTGTATATTCTGAGTTATCAATATGGTAGGCACACTAATTACCATATGAAGAATCAAGTTATAGAGCCAAATAACCATTAAAGCTTGTGCACTTATATGTATTTGGCAGGATAAAACAACCATCAACTGGAGGCATAAGGTATATTGTCACATTCATTGACAATTATCCATGGTGCATATGGATTTATTTCATGAAAGAAAAATCTAAGACGTTCATTAAATTCAAAGAATTTAAAGAAGAAGTTGAAAGCAAAGTTGGAAAGAAGATTCAATGTCTGTGCATTGACAATAGGGAAGAATATATATATTAGATAGTTTCTCTGATTATCCGAAACAATGTAAAATCAGGAGACAGTTGACATGTCCAAAGATGCCACCAGTAAAATAGAATGGTTGTAAGGAAGAATCAACACTTCGATGAGATATGTCAGAGTATATTATGTGCTAGAAATGTGCCCAGAAAGTAATTAATCGATTATGAAGACCAAGACTAGGGTTTATCTCACCTTTCCAAACGTGTGGCATATAAAACTCATAGCAAGTCATTTTGAAGTCTTTGCTTATGCTTTTGTACTAGAAAAGTTATGTAGCAAGCTCGACAAGAAAGCGATTCAATGTATCAATTTTGTGGGTTATAATATTGAAAGAAAAGGATGGAGATGTTGTGACATTATGAATTGTTGATACCATTCATGAAGGAACATAGTTTTTGATGAAGCATCTTCTTGGTGGTCATCACAAGAAATAACTTTTTCAAACTCAAAAGAAATGGAAGACAAGCTACCAGCGATAACAAAAAAAATGATAAATGTATATGTTTGTATTGGTAGAAGTGAGTAGAGGAAACACAAGTGTTACATCTATAAAAGTTATTCACAATTAAGATTAATTTTTCTATAAATTCAACATTTTAACAATGTGAGCTTTGGTTGTCTCAATAAGTTCATTTAAAATTTTCTTGCTTCAATTTTTTTTTTTCTAAAAGATAGAGCAAATTTTCTTTGGAGAATAACAGAAAGTGGAAAGGACAAGAAACAACTACAATGTAAGCATTATTTTCTATGCTTCACTTGTAGAAGGAAGTGTGAATTAACCGGTTTTTCGAGCATATAATGCGTGCGAAATTAATAATTATAGGAGTATAATAGATGTCTCATAAAATTTTGGTTATCACCGAGTTAAAGCTATAAAGTTTTATTTTTTTAGAATATATAGTTAATAGATAAAAGGTATGTAATTAGTTTGGTGTGATTGCTTTTGCTTTTTCTACTAAATTAGAATTGAATTCATATAATGAAATTTACTAAAACTTAAATTAAACTGAACCAAAAAAATTTTTTTTATCAGAAAAGCTGCACCAAAATTTTAAAATAACCAGATGAACAGTTGTCTTATTTTCATTTTGGTGAAATTGAATATTAGTCATTCCTATATCGCGATCTCGCATTGGTGTTTTACACCTTGATGACGTGTTTCACCTAAAGAATTACTACTTCTCCAAATGAGAATAATGAACATTAGCTTTAAATTATTGGACTTGGACATAATAATAACCAAGTCCAACGAATTGAAAAAAATAATAATAATCATAAAAAAGTTGACAAAAGCAAGAAATAAAGAAAAGGACGCGGTTTTGTATTGTATCCTATAATGCTAATCTAGCTGTGTGTTTTACCATCTTTCTTTTCTATCTTCAGCACATATTCTTCTTCACCTAATTTTCAATTCAATTCCACTTCTGGGTAAATTTTTTTTTTCTTTATTTTTTTGTAATAATTGAATCTTTACTTTGATTTCTTGACCAGTCAAGCTAATTTCTTTGAATTTTCTTTTAAGCTTTGGGTTTTTGTTTGCTTGTCAAATTCAAATATCATCAACATCTTCGATCGTTTATTGATGGTTTTATCTTAGTAATTAAATAAATGATGTCTAGGTCAAACATTAGGAGCTCTGGTCATTGTTCCAGATCCTTCTGTGGTGTAAATTGAAGTTTGTGGGCTTCTCTTACCTACCTTTGTTTCCTCATAAAGAGGGTTTCTCCACAGATTTTTATTTACAATAATTCTGTGGTCTTTCTGCTATTTGTAGATTCTCTGTGTTTCTTTCTTCATCTCTTTTCATTGGTAAGAACAATTTAAGTTTTTATTTGTTTATTCATTTTATAATTTGTATGAATGGCTTTCTTTTCGAAATGAAAAGTTTTTCTTATGAGATCAGGCAACAAGGGATTTTTCATTTTTTTTTTCTTTTTGTGTAATTTTAGATGAAGGGTTTTTGTTTCTTTTTTGTCAAAGTTTAAAATTTTTTTTTTGTAACTCTTCTAATTGGGATTCCTTAAATTTTCACCTGTAGACAATTTCTATTCGATCTGTGATTTTCTAATTGATGGATCTTGAAATTGTCATTTTTTTTTTTCTGGACCATGAGCTGTTTACCAAAAGGACAATACGGTTGCTTTCTACTCTCTTGTCATTTTAGGGCATCTCGTGATGGTGGTTTAAGATTTTCCCTTTTTTTCTGCGGTACTGTTTTCAGTAGCTAGATCGAAAGAAAATTTCAAAATTTTGGTGTCTGTGTTAATTTGAGATTGGGATGTTTGGCTTTGATAGAATTGCTTGTGCTTGAATGACCTTCTATTGATGCTATTGCCTCGTTTGTTACAGAGAAGTCAACAAAAGGGAAAAAAGGGTAGTTGCTGAAGTAGGGTAAAGAGAAAGAATGGAAGAAACAATGGCAGCACGGTATTGGTGTCACTTGTGTTCTCAAATGGTTATTCCTATCATGGAAATTGAGATCAAATGTCCATATTGTGAAAGTGGATTTGTAGAAGAAATTAGCAGTAGGTCAAGGGATAGTCAAGACCCTGATACCGATTTCAGTTCTGATCGTGCACTCTCTCTTTGGGCCCCGATATTACTTGGAATGATGGGAAACTCTCGTAGACGCAGAAGATTTAGAAGAACCGAGTTTGAAGATGACGACGATGACAATGATGATGGAGGAGTCAGTGAATTGGACCGCGAACTTGAGTCATTTGTGAGGAGGAGGAGAAGAAACTCTGCAACAATATTACAATTGCTTCAAGGAATTCGAGCTGGAATTGTGTCTGAATCAGAGAATTTGAATTCTGAAGGAGATAGAGATAGGGAAAGAGAAGGTGTCATTTTGATCAATCCTTTGAATCGTACTATCATTGTACAGGGTTCATATGATTCAAGCAATGGTCCAAACCAGAATCATACTCCAGTTGGGTCATTGGGCGATTATTTCGTAGGTCCTGGTTTGGATTTGTTATTACAACATTTGGCAGAAAATGATCCAAATAGATATGGTACTCCACCAGCACTAAAGGAAGCAATTGAGGCATTACCAAATGTGACAATTAAAGAAACTATTCAGTGTTCAGTTTGTTTAGATGATCTTGAGGTTGGCACTGAGGCCAAGGAAATGCCATGTAAGCATAAGTTTCATAGCAACTGTTTATTACCATGGTTGGAACTTCATAGTTCTTGTCCAGTTTGCAGATTTCAGTTGCCTGCTGATGAGTCCAAGTCAGATTCCGAGAGGTCTCAAAATATCAGTGATCGGAGGGTTAGCGATGATAATGATGGTGATAATAACAATAATAATAATACTAGTAGTAGTAGTAGTAGTAGTAGTAATGATAATAATAATAATGATAATGGCAGTATCACTGAAGAGGGAGAAGGGGATGGGAGAAATGGAAATGGAAGAAGGTTTTCATTTCCATGGCTTTTCAGTAGTTTGTTTTCCTCCTCTTCAGGATCTCATTCCAGTGGAAGCAATTCGACGCCCACAACTTCATCCTCGTTGCCAAATGCTTCTCGAACAGATGAGGATTAAGTTGATTTTCTTTAATTGCCAACATTATATTAGCTTGTCAATTATGTTGCTTGAATGTGTGTTGCCTTTGTTTATGTACATATTATTTTACTTGCTCAACTCAAGGCTAAATCTTGGAAAAAACAACAGTTTGTGTTTTGATATGCCTCTTTCTTTGTTCTTTCTATATAGAATTTTCTGCAGGATGAAATATCTGCCATTGATGGTTGCTATATCACCTACTATTTAACTTGTATACAGCTATTTTAAAGCTAAATTTGAATATTTCAATTGCATCATGATATGGAAATTTCTGCTTGTTTGAATTGGTAGTGACAAAAAGAGGTGTTGCCATTTGACAACATGCCATGTGGTAAGTTGTGTCAATTATATAAACATTTTGTTCTTGACCAAAACAGAAAATGAAAATGATTATCCTAGGGTGTGACTTGCTAAACATTTAATATGATATCCTCAATTTTGCTTACCTAATTGATTATGCAAAGGAGCAGGATATTAAAATATAAAAATGGGTGGATGAGACCAAGAGCTAGTTCATAACTTCAATCATACAATAAACCCATGTTTGATGTTTCTCTTTCGGCTAAAGATAAGTTAAAACTTAAAAAGGAGTCTGTGTGAACTGTCTTGTTGAATTATTGGGTTTCGTAGGCTGTAGCTCAATTTGAAAACAACTATTTATTCCTCATAAGCTAGTGATTTTTCTTTACTTTATAAATTCTCAGTTTTGATAAAAGGATTTGTCATGACAACTTCATAATTAATCAATATTGACCAATTCGACCCATAAAGGGCGGCCAAGTTTGATTTATGCACACGATTTTTGACCAATACAAACTCTGAAACAAGGAAATAATAACTGTTTACAAATGGGTAGATACAAACTCTGAAACGAGATTAATTTCATATTATGAATAAAGGAAATTTCATATTATGAATAAAGGAAATACTAACCGTTCACAATCATCGTTCAATTCTTTCTTTGTACTTAGATCAAACCTCTATTTTATTTTTAAGTTTCATTTCTTAAAATTTTTAGTCCGAGTATCAGAAAAGATCAGAACCAAATAAAATATAAATACCATTATGCAGTAACAATAAATAAAGATTGTATACCAAATTATCCAATTTCCAATGTCCAATTTCTTATACAGATTTGCATAGAAGGCCTACTTATTTTAACATTTAAAGGCACTTCCCATCTTATGTATTAATCCAGAAAAACAAGTTGATCCCAGATGATGGCAGTTAAATATTGCAGTTAGGCAACAGTTGCTTGAATGCTAGTAATTTACAGTTGATTTGATTGCATCCAGTATCTGCATCAAGGGGCATAATTTAGCCTGCTTATGAGGAGGATCCTATATATATATATATATATATACAGAAAAAAAAAAAAAAAAAAAAAAAGTAGAGAATCCACTATTCATATTCCAGCTTATGAGCTCTTGACATGACTCACCTTGTTCTTGGTGGGCATATAGAATGGCTCAAAAACAAGAGGGAAAGGCGTATCCAGACCGCAAATTCTCGCTACAGGGGCTTCTAACTGCAAAGACATTCAGCATTTAAGTTGAGCAAACAATAAGACATTCAAGTTCCTGAAATGGATTGTCATCAATAGTTATAACCATTTATTTAGGGGAACTTAAAAATAAGCATGTGATGAGGATCTCTTTCTCAGTGTAATTAATTTCCATATACACATTTTTCTATCCACTGATATGATTAATATCAATTCAAACATTCTCCTTTGACAGTATATGTTGCAGCTTTTTGTTCAGGAACCCTTGCATAGATTCCAGTTCAGCAAAGTACCAAATGGAAAAAAAAAAAAAAAAAAAAAAGAAAGGGAAATATGTTCAGACTTTTTTCTTTTCCTCTTAACAGATAAATCATGGTGGTATCTTTAGAAGCCAATAATGCTTTAAATAGTAGAAAGAAGCTCTAAGTGTCAATAGACTTAATTTACAGATGTTCCTGCTGTCATTAACCCACCAAAAAATGAGGTCATCTTAAGCGAGACACCCATATAGATGATGAAAGTGAATAGAGGTCTGCAATAAGTTAATGCACAGATGCTCACCCTTAAGAAGCAACGTTCAACAATAGACGCAGAGATTTCAGCACCAAAACCTCCAGTGACTGGAGCTTCATGACTGATCTGCAAGAGACAAGGAAATGATTCTCACTTCACCAGCCACTTTTTGGGAAGTGCAGTTTTTAAGGACATATTATTATACTTACAAGAAGCCTCCCAGTCTTTCTGACTGAAGCCTCCACAGTTTCTTTATCCCATGGTATTAAAGTTTTGAGGTCTATCAATTCACAAGAAATTCCATCCTGCAAAACCTTTGGTCAGCTATCTGCTTAAATGTCGCAGGCTGAAAGAGGTAGAAGAGTCCTGGTTGGCCAAGAAAAAGGACAAAAGGTCGAAGACCAGGGGAGGTGGAGGTGGTTACATCAAAATCCATAAGATTTCTTGAAATATCCAAAAATCATGATGAATCAGATAAAGCAACAAATTTATTGAACTAAAGTTTACTTGAAGACAGAAGATATTTGGAATGCAAGAACTAATCACAGGCATATAATAAGGGAAGGAAAATGTAGTAACAGAGAAAGCCTTTTGCAACATAACTTATATTTGCAAATCAGTTTGAACCAAATATTCTTAACAAGAAATTGGTTTGTTAGAGAACTGTACTGTTTGCATCTAATAATGCATATGCAAATTCCTGTTTGTAATCTTTTCCCTGTAAAACTTGTGCTTAATGTACAAAGGATATTTGTAAAATGGCACCTGAGCAGGATACACAGGTTATTTTTCACAGCCACATATATCCTTCTCCATGGCTACTGTGTCCTGTGTAATTCATAAGATACCTACATCGAGTGTATATGTCCACCCATATGCCAAACCAATCAAAAATAATTTTTTAAACGAAGGCGTTTCTGACCATTCACTAGAAAAAAAAAAGGGTAAGATAGGAACAAGTTTAAAAAAATCTCTTTATGAATTTGCTTGGTATATAGATTGGCCCATACAACGGGTGGGCAAGTCTTATCCTATCTGCTAATGTTCGGGAGTGGCATGAATAATTATTTTACCTAGTACCTATTCTATCCCATACTTGAGACTAAACTCTCCAAGATCTTATATCCTTCCCCTCAAAATTGTCAAAAATCGTTGTCTAATTTTGATCATGCCACTTGGCATTCACCTAGACTCTGGTTTTGAGCTAAATTAGTGCAAAAGATACCAAAGAGTCATTCATCTCTTTCACTTTTCTATGTTGACACATTACCCACTCACTCCCAATATATTCAGCATGGATGCAGTTAATAAACACTTCTTTGAAAAACATAGCATAATCTTCACAAAGATGCCCTTCTGCTGATGCATATCATTCATTATTTCAGGAACTTGCCAATGCTTTAGCAGCTACCCATCAACTTCTTGCAGACCATAAACAAGCAATGGCACTATCCAAGGTCTTCCTCCCATCTATTGATTTTTCGATAACGATTGTCTCAAAATTCTAATCAGCTATCTGCTCCAAAATTTAAGGAACTATAAATTAAACATCTTGTTTATGAAACTCGCCTTTAGCATATTAATTCATCTTCTTTGCTGCAGAACTATAGATCTTTTTGCTGCTCTTGTTTCTACCAACTCTGTCATCAACTTCTTCTCATTGTATTATCTTGCTGCTAATCTTTTCTCCACTCATAGTAATATCAATACTAACTTTGTATAAAAGCTTGAAAATCAATCTTCACTTTCTAAGAAAAAAATGATGTTCTATCAGGATATAACTTCCATTGTTCCTATTTAGCTTTACAGTTAGTAATGCATATGTACTTATCCATGGTAAACTTGTCCTTGTAAAATTATGAGCAACATAGTTTGAACTTTGAGGCAGCTGTGAATTTGTGAAATGGTTTTATAGTACCACAGGACCATCATTCAAAAGTTATAGCTGAACCTGTTCTTCATGTCACTACCAACAAATATCAAGGATCTGCCGACTGAAGTTTTTCTATGAGATATAGGCTGTTTCAAATTTTCCCACTTTGGAAGCAATGCTAGATAAGAATACGGATATAGGAGCAATGATTTTTGTCTCATAGCTTGGGACAGAACTAGAATTGAATAACCACGCACTACTATAGCTCAAGTCTAATACCATCATAACAATAACGGTCCATTAACCAAAAGGGTCAGCTAAAGTTAAATTTAGGCTCATTTGGCCAACAAATGCTAATAACC
Source organism: Jatropha curcas (assembly GCF_041381405.1). Lineage (NCBI taxonomy): Eukaryota > Viridiplantae > Streptophyta > Magnoliopsida > Malpighiales > Euphorbiaceae > Jatropha > Jatropha curcas. The sequence goes on from NC_143157.1 coordinate 237,190, forward strand.
TTTATATAGCAGTGCTGATGTGAGATGCAGGTAATTGCTCATGGGAGGTAAAGTTCAAATTTCATGAAAAGAAAGGGAAATTTTGTAGAAATTACCTTCTCGGCATCACTACAAGCCTGCTCCATGACAGACAGCTGTGCTCCCCAGCCAACAAGAGTTATGTCACTACCTTCTCGGATCACCTAACATTTTCATTTGCAACTTTCTTCAGATCTATGATTTTAAGTCTTCCCAGAAAAGATAGAACTATCATACCTCTGCCTCTGACAATGGCAACATATAATCATGCTCAGGAACCTCTTCTACTGCCAAGCGATAAAGCCACTGAAATGTCCCAGGAATTTCCTTGACATCAAACTACAAATTATTGGCTAATTTTTTATTTACAATTAGGAAAAAGAGAAAAATACTTTTGGTTCAAAAAAGACAACAGGGTTTGGATCTCGTATGCATGACAACAATAATCCTTTTGCTTGCTGTGGGCTTCGAGGGATAACCACCTGTAAAAGCATAACTAGTTATTGTTACAAATAATATGCAAATTCCATTGGGAAAGATAAAATGCAAGAGGTTGAGCATCTTTGCAAGGTTAAGAGGCACTAGATGAGTGGAAATTAAAATTTTACCTCTCATCAACCCCTATGGAACTCAGGTAACTCAAATGTAGATTTAGAAATAAAAGTATATTTTACATATATAATAATTTTCAGTTCACTACAGAAATTTCCTGCATCTTTTTCAATTGAAAATTTATCATTTTGCAAGTTCCATTTTAAACAATTTGGGTAAAACAAATTTTAGTAATTGCCGATCCCACTCAGAATTTCTGGGCTCCAACACTAGTTTTCAATGTTACAAAGATCTAGGTAAAAGCTTTTATTTTCAGACATGGAAATATGCACCAAAAAGAATAGCCTACAATTGCCAACTAAAGGAAAGGAAGAGACTTAAATTCGCCACAGTCTTTCCACCAACTTCAACAGGGTTATTGAACTTTGATCTTACATCAGCAAAAGCGTGAAACTTTAATTTAGTTTCAATATAATACTACTGCAAGATTTTGGTAGGATTAAGGGAAGGAAAAGTACTTTGATACCAGGAACATGGCAAAAGAAAGCTTCTGGAGATTGTGAGTGATAATGTCCACCATGACCTACTGCTCCATATGGCGCTCTTATGGTTAAACCTGGGGAATCACTTTAAAATTGTCATACGAGGAAGGAAAGTGGAGAATGGAGCTCAATGGAAAAAGAATCTGAAGTTTAATATTTAGTCATCCAAAAAAGAAAAATGAAAATCACCTCCACAATTATATTGATTTCCACTTCGGTATCTAAACTTTGCAGCTTCATTAACAATCTACTGAGTTGAACATCCTATCAATTATAGTAAATTGTGGAAATAACACCAAAGCTCAGTTTTGAAGAAGATTCTTGCCTGATCAAAAGCTGGAAAGATATAATCTGCAAATTGAATTTCTGCTATGGCTCTATTGTCCTATCAAGTGCAAGTATAAGAACAGTTATGACAGGCTGATAAGCATACATCCAAAGTTTAGTTAAAGAGCCTATGCAATCCACAAATTAAATGTTTTATTCTTGAAACAGGTATTAAATGTTAAATACACACCATTGCTGCCAGACCAATGGCAAATCCAACAATGCCCTACAAGATAATGCAAGAAATGACAATAGTTATTTTAAAACTAATAAAAAAGGAAAAAGAAAAAATAATAATATAAGAAAGACAATAAAAACAATAATAGCAAGCAGCAGAATAAGAAGAACAACATGCATCCATTGTAAGATAAATAAGTGTAAGAGATACATGATGAGGCTCCCTGTACTTCTCAAACTTTTTAGGAGGAAGCACATTCTGTTAATGTTTTCCACCTATAAATCCTGAGCTTTAAATCCCCATTGCAATACCAAATATATAAATTGTATTTAAACGTGGCTAGAACAGAAAAAAGTAAAGACAAAATTACCTGTTCACAAAGAGGAGTATTAAAAACTCGATTTTTACCAAATCGTTCAACTAGTCCTGTTGTGCAACGGAATACTCCACCAAAGCGCACATCCTCTCCAAAGACGTAAGAACTGGGATGCAGTGTAAATTATGAGTGAAACTTGAAGTTTTATCTATAAACACAAACTCACTGAAAATTATTTAGATTATATCAATAAGATGTAACAAAAGTCAGCATTTCATGACATTATTTCCATTCTAATATTAAGGTTGCATTTTTAACAAAACCACAGTGCATCCAAATTGTTTTAGGCATCAACAAGTGCAAGAAAATCATCAAGAATATATTGCTTCCAAATGATCTAATGATGATGAAACTAACATTTAGAACCCTACAAAAGGTTGTTGACATGAAGTGGTAATGTCAAATAACGTGGTTCAGCAAAAGCATAAGAAAAAAGACGATGACTTAAGTATATGACAATTCAAACAATTTTCATCAAAAAAATTTCATATCCGTCGTTTCAATTAACATGTGGTAATCTTTCACAACCTGACGTGGGATTGCAATAGAATTCACAAGTGTACTGATCCCACATGACATTTTGGCCAGACAGTTAAATCAATCTTATACCACCATATTTTTTCTTCTGAGTTGCCATTTCAATGTATTGAGATACTCCCAACAGAAGTAATTTCTAAGAAGATAATCAATTAGCCATTACATGCTTTGAGTTGTCAACTGGGTATTTCGGTTAAAAAAGAGAAGCCAATTCACAATTCAATAACAAGCAGGACACTTTGAAACCCCCCCCCCCCCCCCCCAACCCAAAAAAAAAAAAAAAAATCCCAATATTTAAAAGCATATAGAAGGCATAAACTTGGCCCGCAATGTAAGAATTGAAAAGGAAAAATTATGTGGGTATTGTGAGAAACGAACCGAGGATCAGACTCCAAGGCAAGATGGAGAGCTTGGTTGATAGCAGAGCAGAGGTTCAACGAATTTGCATTTTGTTCTTGCTGTCGTTGTTGTTGTTGTTGAACAAGCTTACCTTCACAAGCTGTAGAGAGTTCCCTGTGGTTAGAAATTGAAACAGCCAGTCTTCTTCCACATCTTCTCAAGCAGGTTGCCATTATTTGCAGAGAATTGCTTCTATCTTTCTTGTTTTATTGGAAATGGGCAGAGACTACTATTTTGAAGCCAATCGCAATCCACTTCCTCGCAGCATGTGCCAAGTCATCAGATGATAATCATCATCATCATCGTTGTTATAATACTTACTACTTCCCCGTTTTCCAAATATATTTAAAAAAATCAAATTTGTAAAAATATTCAAATATTCAAATTCATAGAACTTAGGTGTTTCAATGGTTTTGCTTCATACATCAATTTTTTTTTCTTGTAACAAGTAAAATTTTTTTATAAAAATTTTATTTATTTTAATATAAAAGTTTTCATTCCTAAGAAAAAAAAATATATTAAAAGAATTATTGTATCCACGTTATTATTATAATTTTTTATTTTTTTATAAATAAAAACAAAAAAAAAAAAGTGTTAGACCAGTGAGCTGTGGCACTTATCCAGACAAATTAATATATTTATTTATTTATTTATTTTTGAAAAGAATATATTTATTTATTTATTGCTTTTTCTACACGCGAGACATAATATTTTGCATAACCTTTGTTTAATTTTTGCCCTATCGTATGAATTTTCTCGTATACTTCATGGAATAAGACCTCATGGCACTCTTTATTTTAAACGTATTAAGCGTTTCAATTTATAAAATAATATACATTAAATATTTTAATTTATAAAAATTTATAAAAATATTTTTTTTAAACGTATTAAGTGAATATTTTACACATAAATATCAAAAATACTAAAAAACCTGTTATTATTAGTACAGAGAGAGATATGATTGTGCATGGTTCCTAGAGGAATAGAGGAATCGAACTCAACCGTAGAATCTAAACGGATCAAACCAAAATCAAAAAATAATTTTATAAGAACCAAAATCAAAAGATTTATTTGTTGGCTCTAGCTGCATTAGAACCGTACAAAATCCAAACTAAACTGAAAAACCGATTAATAGATACATATTTTTCATTTTTATTTCAGTTAAAACTTTGAACCAATCATATATTATTATTTAAATTAAAGTTATATTAATTGATTGAATTACTTTTTATTAATTAACAAAGAATTTGATATTTAGGACAGAAACGTAAATTTAGCAAGGGATTCGAACTTAGATCTACTATCAAGTCGGATATGCATAGTTGCAACGTTTTTAATTATACGTGTAATTAGTATTATATCTAATATTATATAATAAATAATCTTAATTATTATAATTATTTACTTTCTAATAACCAGCAATAATAGTTTATTATTAATAAGAATATAGTTACACATAATTATAATTAACAAGGACCCCTTGACAATCAACACTAAGTAGTTTTTCTTACATGAGCTTAAATTAACCAATATTAAAATTACGTCACTTTAGTGTAAAGTTTTAATTTTATTATAAGGTTTTAATATTTTATTATTTAAAACAAAAGAAATTATTAATATAATTTTATATTGTATTATAATTTTATATTATTATTATAATTATATTGCCGATCATTTTTTGCAATTATCTAATATTATATTTTTAGTTGAATATTAGAATTCTTTAATTAAAGAAAAATATGGTATCAATATAGAAAATAGTGTATTAATTTTTAACAGAGAACTGTAACTAAAACTATAATCAGAACCGAGGAACTAAAGCAAAAAATTGAAACACTGAATTGGAACTGAACCAAATTATAATTCAATTCTAGTTCTTAAGTCATTTGATTATGGTTCTAAATTTCATAAGAACCAAACTATAGTTCTGATAAAATACCCATCCTTTTAAGGTTCTTGATAAAACACCCTTAATGTTTAATTATGTCATTTTAATTCCTTTGACCACCAAAATTTATTCTAATATCCATGACGAATTTGGAAACGAGCATGACAAATAGATACTCTTATCAATAAGTAAGCACCATATTGGCTTGTCTCCTATTCCACTCAACCTTAATATCAAGTTTAAAATCTAAAATATCCCACATATTTAAAAATAATAATTAAACTTATCAAAATAGCTCGGAAACAATATGTGTCAATATTATACTCAAGGTTTTAGTTCTCGTGTGTGTGTCTACATATATATATATATATATATATATATATATATTGGTACTGAAATCAGCTGGAAAACTTGCAGTTCCAATGGGTAGGGATGAGCATGGTTTCAAAACATTTTTGAACCAAACCATAAATTAATTAATGACATCGGCCCAATGCATAAATTCATCCTCGTACTTTATGTAAAAAATTTTGTGGCATCATCACCTTTTATTTTGACATGTTGAACACTTTAGTTTATAAAATTATACCATTTACATATTTCAACTTACAAACATTATTCTATTGACTGAACCATTTTTCTTTCGTGGTGTTAAAGAATGAACTGGTGAGTTAAAGACTTACCAAAGCCATCAATGAATATTCAAACTTCTAAAATTAGATCAGTTAAACACTTATTAGTTAGTTGAAAAATATGAAAATTAAAATTTCAAATATTATACTAATCACACATTAAGTGAATATTTTGCACATAAATACTAAAAACATCGGAAAAAAAAAATTATTGTTAGTATAGAGAGGGATATAATATTAGTAAAATTCATAATTTCAGGAGTATAATATGTTACTTGCAAAGTTTGGGGTGCCTAGGGATGGAAGCGGTACGAGTGTTTTAGGTTATTTGTCCTGTTCTGATCCGTTTAAAGATGATATGGACCGCTATAATGGGTTCGGGTATGGATAGTGAAAGTACTACCCGTAATGGATACGGATAGGGAATGTGTGTAGGTATTTAGGTACTTGCTACCTATTACCCGCTATATTAAACAGGGTTTCACAATGGGTACCCATGGGTATTCTATCTATTATTAGTAAAAATTATATTATAAAAAAGTTTGGCTTTGGATAGTTTGAGATTTGCAGGTATCCTATCCCTGTAAGGATATTTTAAACGGATTTTAAATGGATACGGATAGTAAAAATTTAAACAGATTCGAATACGGGTACTTAAATGAATATTTAAACAGGTTTAGAATGTGTATGGAGAGTAAATTTTTAAACAGATATGAGTACGAGCTGCTTAAAATTCACGAGTAGCCCCCCGCTTCCATTCCTCTGGTGCCACAAGATTTTCCGTAAAATATAGGGATGTATTTATGCATTTGACAACATGAAATGAAATTAAACCAAACTGCAATAAAACGGTTTGGTGCAGTTCTGCTTGCAGTTTGATACCATCAAAATAATTTAATAATTACTTTAAAAAAATTTAACAATTATTTTAATTATAATTAAACAACATAATTAATTCATATATAATAACATAAGAAAAAAAATTATATTAAGTGCTCAATTATTTGATAACATAAAACATAACATATAAAATATGAATTTCTGCAATTTAAATTTATAAAAATAATAAAATTACATGTACGTAATATTCATGATCTGCGAAAGTGTAACCACTAATAAGAACCTATTCATAAAACAAACAAATTTTTTTTCAATACCACAGCATTAAGAACATAAGAAGCGACATAAAAAATTAAAATGTAGGTTTAAAAATTATTTTTAATGCACTTTGATTCAATTTTAAATAGTTTAATTAAATAAAAATTAAACCAAATTATTTTGAAAGTGGGGTATAAAATTATAAATCAAACAAAACCATTTAAAACTGATAGTTTAGTGCAGTTTCATTTGATTTTGCGATTTAAACCATTTAATGCTTACCCCTACCAATGGGTTCTTGTAAAAATAAAAATAAAAAAGAAAATACAGTTAAACCGGAAATTTTTTTTTGAAAATAATTAGAATTGGAGCCGACGGGTTTGAAATCAAACCAGGTTTGGGAGAATTAGTTCACTGATTTTGGAACTGCTAATTTATTGAACTGAAATTGTTGATTCACTAAACCGGTCACCTCTAGTTGAAGCCTTGGACTTTTCAAGACTTGCCAAATCTTTTTTCCTAATTGTTCGGTTCCATGATTCGAACCAAACCAATATTAGATTATTGGAGTATGGACGGTTCAATGCATAAATTTATTCTTATACTTTATATAAAAAATCTTGTGGCGCCCTCAACTTTTACTTTGATCTATTGAACATTTCAATTTATAAAATTGTATTAATTAAATACTTCAACTTGCAAAACATTATATTATTGAATACTCAAATTTCTAAAATTAGATCAATTAAGCACTTATTAGATAATTGAAAAATATGAAAATTATCGTTTCAAACATTATACGAACCATATATTAAGTGAATATCTCGTACATAAATACCAAAAACACAAAAAATATTATTATTAGTATAGAGAGAGATACAATATTAGCAAAATTCATAACTTTAGAGGTATAATAGGTCACTCGCAAAATTCAGAGTGTCACGAAATTTTTTCATAAAGTACGAGAGTATATTTATGCATTTTGCTACATATAGGCCATTCTTTCATGTTATCGTTTCTAAAAATGAATTTCAATTGCATTTCCAATAAGAATATTTATTAAGATAATAATAGTAGTAATGGTGATAGTTATTGCGCTTATTACATATCAACATAAACCTTACGTAATACAAATATGCTTTTAAAAGAAAAATAATTTCTTAATGAAGAAACCTTAAACGCTTGATAAAAGATGATGATGATGAGCAGAACCATCATCCATGGCAGTATTCACCAACACAACCAATTGGCTCCTAACACAGTGAAATCCATCAGACCATTCTATCTCTCCAAAATCATATCTCCCTTGAGATTTCTTCAATGGCTTTAGAGTCACATAATAGGAAAGCTCTTTCCTGAAATATGTGAATAGCAAAATCCGAGGCCAAATGACTACTTCCACACCATTCGGCTCGACAATTTTAGCAAAGTAAATAGCAATTCTATTTGGACCGACATTTCGAACAGTTCTTCTAACAGTAGTAGTAGATTGGAGATTAGAGACTGTGATTGACGGGTAATTTATGTCTGCAATTAGGGAAGAGCTACAGTCTATCGTGTCTGTACCGACTAATATTTGGATTTGTTGTTTCGTGTAGCCGAGGTTGCAGAGGAAAGGAATATAATCTTTGGATTTCATGTCATAAACTAGACCTGGATCTATTGCTTTTAATGGATTTATATGGCCTGCTCCAATGTCAAAGGGATCTGATAACTCCATTGATCCTCCAGCTAGAATGCTATCAAATGTTACATCTCTTGTGGAAGCTGAAAAGAAAGAGAAAAAAAAAAAATTTATATATATATATATATATATATATATATATATATATATATGTTAGGTTTGAACAAATTGTTTTATGAACAAAAGTAATGTAATTACTTGGTAAAATCTAATTTAACATATATATATATAGGGCACATTTTGCTTTTTGATCTACAACTATGAGGAAAAAACACTTTCTTGAAAATGTTGATTAATGTAAGACTGAGCATTTTCCAGTGAAAATGTTGATTTGTGGTTTTGTTGCATAAAAAGTAATGTTCCTTCTTACCAGTAGTCATCAGAGCAGATTTAATGGCTGCAGGAGACCAGTCGGGATGGAGAGATTTAACAAGTGCAGCTACGCCTGAAACATGAGGGCAAGACATTGAAGTTCCTGATTGGAAATTCCAATCGACAGAGCGATTATCTGCGTCTGGCACTAGGCTTGGAGGAATTTTGGGAGACCAAGCTGCTAGTATATTCACTCCTGGAGCCGTCAAGTCTGGCTTCAGAAAATCAGGTGAAAGTGGGCTTGGCCCTCTGGAAGAGAAGGATGCTACCGCAGGTGCTACTGACTTCCCAACAACACTTCTACTTGGTAATATTTTTATCACTGGCAGGCTGCAAAAGCTCACTCCTAATTAGGGGTGTAAACGAGCTAAGTCGGTTTGCGTGCAGTTTAAACTCGGGTTGAAAAAAGTTCGAAAAAAAAAATTATAGAAAGGGAAATTATATATATATATATATATATATATATATATATATATATATGCAATTAAACACTAAAAATTTTGAATAAAATTTTGTTATTTATAGAATTATTTATTATTTATAATCAACTTGCCTCCCACTTATGTAATGTTTCATTAAATATTTTAAATTGTACTAGTATAATAGTAATTAAATTTAATTTGAAATAATAGAATATTAGAAATTAGCAAATGTTGCACTTACAAAACAAACTGAGAAAGAAAGTTAAGAATTGTAGATCCTTGAGTAGTATCAACAAGAACAGTGGGGATAATATCAACATCAACATTCTGCTTTGTGGGAGAGTCAACAAAGATCAAACCCAATCCTTCTGCTTTCTTCACTGCTTCTTGTGCTATTACACTCAATGATATTGGCCCCACATTTGCAAAGCATATAACAATCTTCCCTTTTGCTTTTATATTATTCCAGGCCTCCATTGCGCAAACCCTAATCCAATAATCAATCCTTAATTAATTATATATTTATTATATTTATGTTTAGGGATTGACTTGCCCAGACCGAGTCCAAATATCCGACCAAACTAATGGAAAATAAATTTTTATTAAAATTAGGATTTTTTTACCATATGTCAGAGAAAAAAAGGATAAAATGGGAACAACATTTAAAAAACACTTGTTTTTATTAGTTTGCTCCATAGATGGACTCATAGATGGACTCATAGACCAATCCAAGCAAGTCTAATCATTATATCTATATGATATCTAGTGCTCATAAAAGCAAGGTTGAGTGGGTAAAAATATGAAATTTTTAGCGAATATGTAGGATACAATATTTTTTTTTATTAAACCATCCGATATGCGGCACAATTGACTAATCTGGATTTGGATTCTGCATAAGTTTATTATGGGGGTGACCCTTCCAACCAAATTTTCTCCATATACAACGGCAGGGTTGGAACCTAGGATACAATATTTTAAATACAATGGTATATATAAAAAAAGACATTTACTTAGAAAACGGATAGGTGGAAGTGTCCATAGCTAAAAGTTTTCATGCATTATAAAGGAAAAGCTAGTAAAATATACTAATTTAAGTATGTATATCAAGAAAAAAAAAAAAAAAAAGAGATATTATACCCATCATCAAAATACATTGATGCACTTGCCAATTTTCCTTTGATCTCTTTGGTTAATAAGCCTTCTCCCTAAATAGATATATAACCAAATTAGTAGAGGATCAAAAAATTAAATGAAAATGAAAATAAAAAGTGGGAAAGACAATTAAAGTGAGTTAATTATAGTTGGCCCTAATTCAGGGAATTTTACCAAAAAAAAAAAAAAAAGGGAAAAGACAAATTTAACTATTATATTACCATAACAGTGAGATTAGTGTCTAGAACAATCTGAGTTGGAAATGATCTATCAATAGTGGAAGCAGCAACACAAATACTCCAAGGAGACACATTTCCTATTAAAGAAGGATCAGGACCTCCATTTCCAGCTGAGAAAACAACAGGAACACCAGCTTGCATTGCATGAAATGAACCAATATCTACACTTGATTCAAAGAACTGAACCAAATCAGGTGGCAATGAACCAAAAGAAGCTGATATTATATTCACACCATCTTTTAATGCATCATCAAAAGCTGCAAGAATATCAGCTTCTTCACATTTTCCATTTTCATCCAATTTTTTATTCCAACAAGTCTTGTAAACTGCTAATCTTGCTCTTGGTGCTCCACCCCTAGCATTGCCTTGTCCAAAACCAAAAAAACTTGCATTTAAAACTATGGATCCAACTGCTGTTGAAGCTACATGTGTTCCATGACCAAGAAAGTCTCGAGCTGATCGATATTCTTCAGTCTTGTTTAAAGGTCCATATTCTTCTTCAAATCCTTTATAGTAGTATCGAGCACCAATCAATTTGCGGTTACATGCTTTTTTAGGATCAAATTCTTCTCCTTTAACACATTTTCCCTTCCAAGATGGTGGAATTGGACCTAAACATATCTTTTCCTTGAAACTTTCGGATTCTGGCCATATCCCTTGTTATCACCAAAGAAAATAAAACATCCACAAGTTCAGATTTATACTGTGAAGCAGACCCGCATGTTTTGGTAAAATATTTTGCTTATCCAACGAGGAATATATATATATATACCTGAATCAAAGATCCCAACAATAACGTTATCGCCATAGCTCAATTGCAGAGGAGTTGCTGCACTAGTTCTTTCCAAGATAAGGCCTAGGAAGTCCCAGCTTCTTGTGGTGTGCAAGTCTAGTGTCTTGCTTCTGAATATTGATAATACTCCTTTCATGTCTGCATGCATGCAATTACGTGTCTTATTTACATTTTTATAAATCTCTAATGCGAAGTTATAATTAGTAGATTTAATGAAATAATTGTAATAAATGATATTTACTGGCAATGGTAGCTGCTTGAGTTGAATTAAGCTTTGCTGAGAAGCCTGAGAAGCTATGCTTGTAGCTATAGAGCATGGATTTTTTAGCTTCTTCTTCACTGTACAAAGAAAATGATAGAAACAGAATATACTTAACAAAGTTCAAGATTAACTATGTATATTCAGAGATAATTACTTTACCTTGCAAAGACATTAGAGAGGAGTTGAATATGAGAGTTTGAAGTAACAATAGGGTTACGAAATTGGTTATGCCCTAGATAAACAATGTAAACCTGCAAAAGAAAAAAGAAAAAAGAAAAACAAAACTACATATATTAACAGAAGATAAAAGAGACCATTGTTATAGGGGAGAGGGGAACCTAAAAAGCAAAAAGGAAAGGCTAGTTGAAGCATTTTTGAGTGTTATGAAGTTATTACATGAGATGAAGATATTGAGTGAACAAAATAAAGTGAAATTGAGAAAGATAGGCCCCAGAAATATTGCAAATAAGTTGCCATGTCTCCTATATGGGAAGAACCACATGGCTGGTTGGGGATTAAATATATAGGATTGTGAAGTGATCACTTATCATTTCGAAGATGGTGGTAATGGAGACTTTGGTTACAGTGCGTGCATTCCAAGGCTTTCGAGAGGGTTGGAATTCTACTGACATGTTTTCGTGAATCCATGATGATATTTTACCTTCAAAGCTAGTTGATAAGGAAAAGGAAAACCCTAACTTCAAAATCTTTTCTTTTTTTTTTTTTTTTCACAATTTTATATTTTGGACTTTCACGAATATCCCCTCACCCTTTTTAGAAAATTTCGGTTTTGATGGGTTTCATTTTGCAAATTCACAATTTCGGAAATATCACTGAAAGAACCAAATCTCATTGGTTCGAAACCCTTCATCAAACTCCATCATATATCATAATACTATAAAGAAAGTTTGCATGTGACCCTTCATGATTCTATATAGAACAAGATTTTTCTTTTTTTCATGTGTAAATTTTATTTGACCAAGATTATTGATTTGTATTTTTCTAGATATAGCTTTTAAGGAAAATTTTTAAGGGAACTTAAGTGCATAAATACAACAATTGATATCCAAGAGATGAGTTAGTGCATTACTCTGTCTAATTTTCTAACAAAATATTTTTTTAATCTTTTTTTATAGAATTTCTAAAAAAATCTTGGTATGCAATAACATTGAAAAGAAGTTATATGCACAACTGGGTTTTAACCACAGATCAAAGTTCAGTTAAAACCGAAAGATCGATCTGATTTAGATCGGTTATATAGATATTCAATGTGGTTTCTGGTTTGAAATTTAGATGATTTCTTATTTTGGTTTTTGATTCGATTACACAAAATATGCGATTCTTGTCCAAAACCGATATGGAATTAATCAAACCGATGAGTTTGGTTCGGTTCCAAACAAATTTCGGTATCGTTTCAGTTTAAGAAAAAAGGAAGTTCGACCTTCGGCTTTTATAGTTGGCATGGTTCAGAACTGGGACTCCATTTCACATCCCTAATTTTGGATTCTACGAATTAAGCTCCTTTCTAAACAACAATACATATTATAGGTTTGACCTGCATTTGCTCATAAATTAAAAGTTTAAGCTACATATAAAATATACAATGATGGTTGAGATTTTTTTTAAGGTAAAGATGTGCATAAGGAATTACACTTAGAAAACTAGCATAGGCACACAAAGGTAGTCTGCAATAGAATCATAATTAAGATGCACCAAGCTATATGAATGCTCTTCTTTTTTATAAACACGAATTTTTCCAAGTTGGTCCAGCTATTTTCTAATAATAATAAACTTATATTTGCTGATAAAAAAAAAAAAAAAAAGTGAACTCACTACTTCTGCACACATTATAGCAGCCAAATTAACTTTTGTTATTACATATAATTAACATTTTACACCTACATTAACATGTAGATTATACAACTGTATCTATGTAATGATCATTACAGCTGACCCAACAGTAGCTAGAGAAGCTCTAGCTAGTATACATATATGTCTACTGAAATACTATAAAGTGTATAACTAGTATTGAAGCAATGATCTAACCTACTCAATCCATTGTTTTGTTAAACTTTCACTAGCACATTGCGTGGATTTGAGTTCATTCTTGCTGTGTAATCGAAGGTCTTAGAGCTTACGATTTGAATTTTTACCTTCCAATTAATCTAAACTTCACCATCATGATTAAACCTCGATCTTCAAGATGGATATAAGAACTTCCTTTGTTAGGCATATGTTAGATGTCTGTCATTGAAATCCATAATTGCATGTTACTAAATACCCATAATTTGATTCAAGTAATTAAAGCATTCTGTTTGCTTTGACAGGCAGGAAATTTAAGTGCAACATAAAGAGCCTGAGACATTATAATAGTTCGATAGATGATACAAATTAATAAGGTCAAAGCCAGTTCATCTTATACTCAATATCTACCATATGGTCTATACACATATATATTCTCCAATAACATTAAATAAAATTTGGCATTTAAAAAAGAAATTAAAAGCAGCAAAGGTTTTAATTACTGTTTTTTTGCAGTGGATGATATATATATATATATATATATATATTATAACTTGTTGCCAGAGGATTAAAAAAAGTCCTAATCCTTATTATAATTATAAGGTTTGATATATTGATTGCAGGAATGTGTGTGTATTTTTCTCCTCTCAGTTGCATGGATTTCAGTTGTTTAAGAAATAAAAAATGCCCTTCTGTATGAAAAGCAAATTAGCATATGTTTATTTTGTCTTATCAGAAAAAGTGGGTCAAAGTTGAAAAATCTTTTCTCAAAGAATCTGATTAGGTAATTTGTAGCCATTGGATATATATAATGTGCAGTTAATGAAGCTTATAATGCAATGATTAAACTATATCAACAAAAAAAAAAAAAAAAAAACTTTTTAGTAAGTAATTATTTGTATTTATCTGGAATGTATTAATTAATAATGCCATGTTGATAATCATATGAGAAAAGACTAATATATTATGAGTTAGACTATGTTTATGATTAATAATACTTATAACTTACTCTCTAATTATACTTATTATGTAAGCCATAATTATCATTATTATATATAGATATATATACTACTTGTATGTGCATAAAATAATCTCCTTTGACCTTATTATTTTTTTAAGTGAACGATCCACAAATCTAATTAATTCTCGCTCATCCTCGAAAGCAAAGGGGATGACTGGATAGGAATTTGCATTGCGGAGAATCGAATCCAGAATCTAAATTGTGGTAACAAACGTCGCAAGTGTTCTTTGCTGCTGAACTGCCCATCCATGATAGCTTTGACCTTATTATTAAGTGTAGAAGGCTATTGATTTTGCATTATTACTTGTATTAGTCAAAGAGTAGTGCAATACTATGTACTAATTACAATAAATTATATCCATCAAGAGAGTAATTAAGATTAACATCATTTTGATACAAATTAATTGGCACTAATTAATATATTGATTATGATTATGATTAATAAAACTTGCATATTACTCTAGCTGCAAATTTTTTTTAGCTACACAAAATAAATTAATTATGATTATATATATACATATGCATAAGTATTATGATTAGTCTGTAGGACATAATTATACCATCATTTACAGAGAACAGAAAACATCTGCTTAGTGCTTACTACATGCATACGTGAGAGGTGGCTGCTTTGGCATTGGCAGAAATAGCTCTTGTGCTCTTCTATGCATGCGTTTGCAATTTTAGACTAGAAACAAAGGGCGTGTGTAGCTTCGAAGTTTCAGACAGGATGACAAAAATTCATTTTCTTTAATTAGATGTGTTGAGTTTGAGTTTTGGATATATAGTTCTTTAAAAAATCATAAGAGAACACTTTATCCTCTCTTTATATGCATGCCCGACATGAAACAAGCTAACAAGCTTTTGGATATCGAATGGTTAAAAAAAAAAAAGTGTGTGTTATATATGATTGTAATTAGACTTGGTGTCACATAATGCAGAATATGCATAATTGTAGATAGAGTGATTAATTAAATGTTAAAAGTAAATGTAAAATTAAGTTTTGAAAATTAATTTGTTTTAATCTCTCGGTTTTTTACTTGATATATCCGAGTTAGATTTGGGTGTATAAATAAAGTTGATGGCTCGAGTTTAGTGTTTGAAAATGTTAAGTTTTTCCTGATTGATATTAATAAAATAAATTAATTCTAATAAAAAAAGGTTTTGAAATGGGAAATCACAAAGTATAGGAAGTACAAAATGAATATGCAGATGCAGTAAATCTGATTTTAGTTAGATTAAATATATGATTTTGGTATGTCACTCTAAGCATACATCTGTAGTTAAAAATCATATTTATAATACGAAATCAAAATAAAAATAATATAGAAAAAATTCTTAACTTTAATTAACTTGAAAAATTGAATGGTTAGGCTAAACTAATAGAAAATAAAAATATTATTAAATTAAAAACTATATATTACCTTTCAAATAAATAAACTTTCTAAATAAAAGATTTTAAAACTTGCGAATAGAAAGTTATATAAAATAATTAAAAGAAATCTCCTTAGAGGTTAAACTAGAATTTTTTTCTTTTCAAAAAAAAAAAAAAAAAAAAAAAACTACAATTTTTTTTTTGTTGGTTTTTAATCATCCGGTGTCTGAAGTCACTTGCTCGATTAATCTGGATTCGCATCGGACAGATCCACAAAAAGGGCAAAGCAAAGCGCTCCCTTCCGAGTGTTTAAGGAATTCCATGTACCCACTGCTCGAACTCGAGACCTTTGATTAAGGGAGAAAGGATTCCTGTCATCCCATCTCATCCCTTGGGAGTAACTACAGTTTAAAATAGAAAAAAAAAAATGTATACAACTTCTTAATTGATATCAAGCTAATTTTCAGTTTTACTAAACATGACCCTGAGGATAAATTTATAATTCCACCAATGTGAATGAAAAAAATTAAAAAGCAAAACAAAAGTGCAAAAGGTGTAGGATCTAAGAATAAAATGGTCTTTTTTTCATTGTTACAAGAAGCATTAACATTGGCTAATAGTTCAAAATTTGAAGAGTTTATTTTAAAAAATATAAAAAATTAGGAGCTGACCTAATAATTTCTTTTTAAAATATACGTTGTGAGCTACACATTAGGGTACTCCTCCCTTTTGAATAACATCCACCAAATTAGTGATAATTTTTATAGTAAAAATGACTCAAATTCGAAACCTTTCACTCCTTTTAAAATGTATTTTTTAAGAAAGTTAAGTTATTTCATTACATAGAATCACAAGACATATTTGAAAATATGGATCAATATATTACTTTATTTTTGCATAAAATGTCAATATTAGCTATTTATATAATAATCAATAATTATATTAGACATTTTACTATCTAATTATATTGATAGAGCACTAGACTACTATGGGCAGTAAGCACAGTGCACATTGTTAAATTTTTTTCTCTTAGTAAAGAATTCGTCTATACCGCATTTTGTATAGCTGTCCAAATAACAAAATAATATATAATCAAAATCACAGGAAAAGAAACAACAAAATCTTCAAAAAAGAAAATAAATAAATCCTGAAAAGAGAGAAAACAAAACTCAAGATCTATAACAACAAATAGATACGAGTACATATATATCCAGAATGTGTTATAGAAAATCACAAATCTAGAAATTATTTTAGAAACATATAAAAAACTGAAAAAAAGCAAACCACAAACAACAGAAGCAGCAGAGGGGAAATGACCACCAATGAGAAAACTCACCACCAGCATGGCAACCCAAATAATGAAAAAGAGGTGAGGGTTAGTGAAGGATGAAGAGAAGAACAAAAAGGGAACTCTCAAAAATAAAATATAATTTAATATTATAGAACCATCTTAATTGGAAATGTCTTTTCTTAAAGTGGGTGGACCTACAACTACATAATATCCTTTCACTTAAGACTTAGACGAAGGAATTTGAAAGGAATGAAAGAACATATATACATACATGCACATCAAGGTCATGTACTCTCAAGGTGGGACATTATTGAAATAGACTTTGTACCACCAAGTCCAAGTTTCGTGTAGTATTTGATTACACAAATGTAATTTTTTTTATTCAATAGAATGCTAGATGAGTCGAAAAAATATTATGAATTATATAAGGATAATTTTCATATTTACTAATTAAATTGATGTTTTCATATTTAGTAACTAAATTTGATAAAAATTCTTGTGATTGAGAGGGTCGAACATACGGTAGAGGGAGGGAGACTGAGGAAGCCCAGGCCTTCGTAACTCAGAAAAATATTAAAAATTTTATCTATAAATAGTGAAAAAAAAAATAATTTCCTCGATTTTGCCCCCTTTAATTTTGGAGTATGGCTTCGACCCTATTCAAATCCGAAACTTTTCACGCTCTATGTAAATAAAAAGACCAACTAAATCACAAATAGTTAGTAGACAAATGCAATTTTATTTACTACCATTTTAATTATTTTTCAGAGAAAAAACTGGAGCACAACATGTATCTTATCATTTTCAGAAACAACATCTAGAAGTAGACAATTAATTTCATCTTCATAAAATTTGCTTTCGGTAGACAAGACAGTATTTTTATGTCTTTTTATATATAAATATTTGTTAAATTATTATATTTCAAATATTATAATAATGTATATAAGAAGTCAATCGAGTGTGGTCACATCTTGTAGAAAACGTACGGAGTAAAATTTGAGTTCTCTTCACCATAAAATTATCATCAATTTGATGAATGCTATTTAAAGGAATAAAAGCAAATAAAATGAGAGGGAGGTAATATTTTCTTTAAAAAAGTATTAAATTTTTATTTTTTTAATCCTTCTGAATAATAAAAATTAATTGATTAAAAAGTATTTAAAAAATAAAAAAAGTTGGAAAAAAAAGTATAATTTCATGAATAGTAGCTTTTCAACAAATGAAAACCACGTTATAATAATGCAGGTAAAATGAAGATAAAAAGTGAAAATCAATAGAAATGCAAAGAGTTTTTTTTTTTTATTATTATTATTGGGAGGGAAGATTCAAATTTAGATCAAATTATCAAATTATACATGCACCATAGGAGTTTTCGATCTGCTATTTTATTTTCAAGTAATTTTGATATTTTTTAAAATGTTTCAGATATTTTTGAAATCAAATGATTTTTATGAATTAAAAAGATTAAAATTTATAATTTCATAATCTCAAAAACAAGTTGAGACGTAATTGAACAATATTTATATAAAGAATGAAAATGGCATTTGTCCACCAACTTGCAGGACCTACATTATGACATGTGTATCACGGTCTACCGTGCTTTCATATGTATATGTATCTATGTATCTGTACATAGCCACTGCTTTTGCTCTTTCATATTATGGCCTTTTAAGTTCCACATAAACCACTAACAATAATGCTTATATATATATATATATATATAAGTGTTGATAAAGTCTTTTTTTTTTTTTTTAATATCGAATGGTGTCTAACTCATAGGACTGACTAGTTAATAGGCGTAATTACTGATCTCCACTTTGGATCCATGCAAATGCTCCCTCCACATGGACCGAGCAAATATTCAATATACATGGATTATGAGCCATGAGCATTAGCAGACTTAAATTCAAGCAGGAGTTAATTACCTGCTTGCATGCCCTCAAAAATTAAATCTAAGACTCGAAAATTTGTCCAACTTGATTTACATTAAGTTAATCCTTTGACAGGGAAAAATCAAGAAATATATGTCAAATATGGTGAAATTATTCAGCAATATCGCCACTTTAAAAAGTAAAAACTAAATTTAAAATTAAATTAGAGAGCAAAGGAAGAGTGTGATTAAATTATGGTTCAAAGAAGATAGGGTTTTAGTGAGAAAATGATGTGATGGATTAGCATACAGCAGTTAGTACTTCATCATCGTATTCACCACATAACGCACCATACCGACACTTAATTAGACACTTTGTGTGAGTTGACATGTCCTTATCCATCATAATTTGTACCCATAATACTTTTTTTTCTTTTCTTTACACAACGCTTTCTTCATTTTCTTTGCTCCATTTACAGCAGAGCATGTTCTTGAATTTTAAATTATTTGTATCCATATTATTTAGAATTTTATTACTTATACTTATTTTAAAATCATTTAAATATTTGTTTGTATTTGTATTTGAACCCTTGTAGAGTTTTACTTCATATACTCATTTTAAACCGTTTAAAATATTCTTTCAATAGGTCTGACAGTGATTTTTCGCAAGTGTACGAAAATCGCAACAAGTAATATAGAATGAGTAGAGTATTGTTTCTACAGGGATTGTATATCAAGTACCAAAATTATGTTAACCTATTATTATTTAAACGGCAATAAGGGAATTTATTTTAAGAAATTAAATTAAACAAATAAAAAAAAAGAACATAAAGAAATCAAGCAACAATATTTGACGAAAAGAAATCAAGGATTTAAAGCTACTAGAGATTTTGACTTCACTTAATTCTATCCATTTTATTTTATTAGTTTAATAATCAATTTTAATTATTTAAGTAGGGGAAACAACCCTAAAATCACTAACAAGCTCTCCCAATGTATTGTTAGCTATTTTAACCCGATCTAATTACCTATCTTCCAATAGCGCCATCAAATATGAATTAAATAATTAAGTTTTATGGTTTGCTTATGAATTCATAACCTAAGGTCATTAACTTATGAAAACCCCCATGAGTCAAACCATATGGCTTCCGCATCAAGTTATTATTCTCATGTAATTTATTACCCTATTCATATCAAAAACCCTTCTCCCGATAGTGATTAATGAAATAAATTAATCCAGTGGAGAAACTCTGACTGGAAGCATTAAGTTCAATAATAAATTCTATCATGAACAAGGAAAAGCAAATCTAATATCATAAATTGGAATCAAAATTAAGCTACATCAAATCCCTAGTATGAGAGTTTTAGTTCAACATAGTAATTAAATAAAATTCAATTAAACTTGTAAATATTCTCATAATCAACATGAATATTGAAAATAAAACAAGAAAAAAGTTTAGAAATAAAACTAGTTAATGATTGGTTTGGGCGACTTCCTTGAATCTTGACACAAATCTTGAATACTTGAAGTCTTGGAGAGAGAGAGAAAACAATAGAACAAAAGATGGAATATACAATGAATTCCCTTGACTATGGCTAGTCTCTCTATTTATATAAACTTTCTAGAATATCTTTGTATTCGTTTAAGAAAGTGAATCTTTATTAAGTAAGAAATCTTTTGGAGATAGGAAACTATTTAGGCTTTGTATTTCTTTCAAATTAGGACTCTCTCAACATCTAAATAGGATTTAAACTTGATTGGTACATCAGAAAAGGATCTCATGCAGGTCCATGCATGCAGTATGGGCTGGAACAGACATTCTCGGCCCAATGCAAAATCTGGTCTTCAGCACGGGCGTGCTATCTAGCACGGCTTGGGTACAGTCTTTTCTGCATTTTTGGCTAATTTTCTATAAAAAATTTTACAAAATTTCTCAAGATCAAATGAAATATGATTCAAGGAAGCTTTGAACAAAAACATAAATAAAACTAAATAAAAACTAATTAAAGTAATTAAAATTACTAAAAATCCTAATAAAAACTATATTAAAAATACCATAAAAATAATACCTATCAAGGTCAATTCACAAGTTTTAAACTATCTTATAAAAACTTATTTGAAATGCATTTTTACTAGTAAGGAATAGTGTACTCATAGTACTTATTGTCCAGATCCGTCTAATATAGTGGATAGTCAACAGCAAAACCGTAGTAGTGGTTAGCAAGGACCATGTGTCACGGGGTGAATTCTTCGCCCAAACTCAGCCCTCTACGAAACTTAGACACACCTCAGTTGTGCTAAGTTAGCCTACTGAATGCACAAGGTTCCCAAGCTTAAAATAGCTAAACAGACAGAGTGAAGGGAAAAGATTCCACCAAGCAAAGAAAAGCTTTACACTACATATAGAGTTAGTGTGTGTGTTGTGCTATGCTATGTTACTATACATTGCTCATTATATATAGTGTGCTTACCGACCTAATCTACAATGGAGATTTAATGGGCTACTGTTTAATCCTAAAGTGGCTAGGCCATTACCCATAGCTGCCTAAATGTGTGGCTAGAGGCTGGTTGCCAATGTGTGGTGAACGCTTTAGAACCTTCTAGGCAGGCTTGGGGCGCCCAGCACCGACCTAGCTAGCTTGCTTAGTGCCCAGCACCGACCTTGCTTCCCTCCATGCAAGTTTCTCCTCTAAAAACTCCCAGGTTCTTCTAAAGCCTTCCGCTAGCAACACTCAAGCTAGGCCCCTTGCTAACTATACCATGTGAGGTTGTAGGTGGACAATGCTGCACAAAAAGAGGGGTGGGGCGTGACACTCTCCCCCACTTAAGCTGGCAACATCGTCGTTGCCTTGGCCACCTCATATTCTTCGATCTGCTTCTTGAATTGCCATAGATCTTTGAGTGACTCCTAACTAGCTTCACTGTCAAGCAGTCCCTTCCACTTGACCAGCATCTCGATGGAGAATTGTTGGTTGTCTCAATACACCACTCGATCGGATAAGATAGCCTCGACCTCCTTATTATATTGGCTTCGAACTCCCATTAGTGTACGAATAGAAGTCCGTCGGCTTGGATCCTCGTGTCTTACTTGTATGGCTTCAATAAACTCACATGGAAACTGGATGAAACTTGAGATTTAGAGGCAATGCTACCTTGTAAGCTACCTTTCCCACACATTTGATGATGGGGAAAGCCCTTCATACTTCCGTATTAGCCCTCGATGAAAACCACAAATCTTACTGTGTTGATAGAGTTTAACAAGCACTTGGTCTCCTTCTTGGAATTCCCTTAGGCTTTGCTTGGTGTTGGCCCACTCCTTCATCCTCTTGGACGATTTCTCCAAGCATAAGCGAGCTTCATCAGCTTGCTCGGACCATCCTTTAGCAAACTTAAAACCGACAGGACTATTTACAGTGACTTATGGGGACCTTCTCCCATTCTTTCCATTGATCAAAAAAAAAATATTATGTTGTTTTTGTTAATCAGTTCTCACGGTACATGTGGATTTACACTCTCAAAATAAAAGCTGAAGTTCATAGTGTCTTTACAAGTTTGCATCCTCTCCTAGAGTGACGTTTTAACACCAAACTTTTATCTCTATATACTGATGGTGGTGGTGAGTTTCAGAGTCTTTCTTCCTATCTAAAAACACATGGAATTGAACATCTCATTTCACCTCCATACACTCCCCAACGTGTTGCACTTGTTGAACGACGACATCGTCATATTATTGAAACCGCTCAAACATTAATGTCTCAGGCATCTCTTCCATCTTAATTTTGGAGTTTTGCTTGTATCCAAGTTATTTATATCATCACCAAGTTACCCACCCCTGTTTTAAATGGAAAATCTCCGCATCAGCTTTTATTCCAAGAAATCCCAAATCTAGCCTCCCTTCATACCTTTGGTCCATTGTGTTATCCGTGGCTCCGGCCGTATACCAAAAATAAACTAGAAGCTCGGTCCACACCATGTGTTTATTTAGGTTTTTCAACTAAATATTATTGTCATAAGTGTTATGATCCGATTTCATCTAAAATATACCTCTCTCGTGATGTCTTATTTTTTGAGAATAATTTTCCTTTTAGTAATATTTTCTCTCATTTAAAATCAAATCTTCAGCTTTGTAAATGGGAGAATCTTACTGAAAATAATTATGTCACAAACACTACCTTACCTCAATCTACTGAATTATTGCCTGCTGTTATTTCGATGCCGTTTGTTCCTGTTTCTGCTACTCCAATCAGATCTATACTTCTAGTGTCAGGTACTTCTACTTCTTCTTCTGAAACTACACACACTCACAGCCCTCAACCCGCCTCATCCAATGAAACACCAAACGTTCAAAGTCATCAACCAGCCCCACCTGTTGTTCCTCCCACCACTACAAATTTTCATCCTATGGTTACCCGTGCTAAAAATAATATCAGTAAACCTAAATTGGTTCATTCTCTTCTTGCTTCTAGTATGATTCTCATACCTCCTACTACCTATAAACAAGCACAGAAATATTCTCACTGGAATACAGCAATGAAAGAAGAATTTGATGCTTTACGTCGTAACCAGACTTGGGATCTTGTGCCTGCTCAATCCTCTCTGAATATTGTTGATTGCAAATGGTTATATCGTATAAAATATAAACCGGATGGATCAATTGATAGATTCAAAGCCCGGTTAGTTGCCAAGGGCTTTACTCAGAGACCAGGTATTGATTTTCATTCCACTTTCAGTCCTGTGATTAAGCCAACAACTGTCCGTCTTGTTCTTGCTCTGGCCACTCAAAATAATTGGCCCCTTCATCAACTAGATGTCAATAACACGTTTCTTCAAGGCACACTAGATGAAGATGTGTATATGAGACAGCCACCTGGGTTTGAAGATTCTCTCCGACCTTCTTATGTTTGCAAGTTAAAAAAGGCTATTTATGGTTTAAGGCAAGCTCCAAGAGCATGGTACACTACTTTCACCAATTATCTTCTATTTGTGGGTTTTAATCGGTCTAATTCGGACTCATCTTTATTTATCAGGCACAACTCTGGTGTTCTTATTTATGTTCTTGTTTATGTGGATGACATTATTGTCACTGGCAATAATATAAGAGGTGTTCAACATGTGATTAATGGTCTTTCAAATCAGTTTTCTCTAAAAGATCTTGGTAGTTTGAATTACTTTCTCGGTGTTGAGGTCATTCTTTCACCAAAGGGGTTGTTTCTTTCTCAATAGAAATATGTTTTGGACTTGTTGCTAGAGACTAATATGCAGGATTCCAAAGGGGTTTCTACACCTATGAGCTCCAATATTGTTCTCACAGTGTCTCTTCCAGAAGATATTGTTGATGCTTCTTTCTATCGGCGCATTGTAGGTAAACTTCAATATTTATCCTTTACCAGGGCAGATATTGCTTTTTCTGTTAATAAACTTGCCCAGTTTATGCATTGTCCTTCTAATGATCATTGGTGGGCTCTCAAGCGTTTACTAAGGTATCTCCGACAAACTGCTCATTATGCTCTGTTTTTATCTCGACAAAGTGACAACAAACTTCGCACTTATTCCGACTCTGACTAGGCTGGGGATCTTGTTGATCGCACCTCTACAACTGGTTATGTTGTCTATATTGGTTCCAGCCTCATTTCCTGGTCTTCTAAGAAGCAACAGGCAGTGTCACGATCTTCGACCGAAGCTGAATATCGTGTTGTTGCTGCTGCCTTGGCTGAAACAAATTGGATTACGAATTTATTACACGAACTGCAGTTTCCTCTAGCTGCAATACCGCATATCTTCTGTGATAATATTGGTACTACCTTTCTTTGTGAAATTCCTGTTTTTCATAGCAAAATGAAGCATATTGCTATTGATTTTCACTTTGTTCGTGACCAAGTTCAAGCCAAGAAAGTTCATGTTTGTCATCTTCATGCTGCTGATCAGGTTGCAGACTTGCTCACTAAGCCTTTGCCGTGTCGTGCCTTTGATCAGCTTTTTACCAAGTTATCAGTTGTTGCACTTCCTGACAACTTGAGGGGGGTGTAAAACAGAATCCTAAGAATCATATCTGTTATATGATTCGTCCTTCATGCTAGGCTTTTTATAACTTTGTTATTTATTTGTTATTAGTTAGGATTTATTTAGTTTGTTGAGGTTTATAAGGCCACTGCTGCTGTATATATACTGTACCTTCATGATAGCAATAAAATCAGATTACAATTCATATTCTTCAATATTTCTTTACTCCAAGCATACAGCTGTATTTAAAAATCATATTTTTAATACGAAATCAAATAAAAGTAATGTAGAAAAAAATTCTTAACTTTAATTAACTTGAAAAATTGAATGGTTGGGCTAAACTAATAGAAAATAAAAATATTATTAAATTAAAAACTATATATTACCTTTCAAATAAATAAACTTTCTAACTAAAAGATTTTAAAACTTTTAAATAGAAACTTATATAAAATAATTTTTTTTTATGAAAATAATTAAAAGAAACTCCTTAGAGGTTAAACTAATTTTTTTTTTTTTTGGTTTTTAATCTCCGGTGTTTGAAGCCCACTGGCTCGATTAATCCGAATTCGCGCAGGCAAACCTACAAAAGGGACAAAGCGCTCCCTTCCGAGTATTTAAAGGAACTTCATATACTCAGTGCTCGAACTTGAGACCTCTAGTTAAGGGAGAAGAAATTCCTACCATCCTATCTCACTTCTTGGAGGTAACTACAATTTAAAATAGAAAAAAAATGTATATAACTTCTTAGTTGATATCAAGCTAATTTATAATTCCACCAATGTGAATGAACAAAATTAAAAAGAAAAACAAAAGTGAAAAAGGTGTAGGATCTAGGAATAAAATGGTCTTTTTTTTTCACTGTTATAAGAAGCATTCACATTGGCTAATAGTTTAATTTTTAAGTGTTTATTTTATAAAATATAAAAGATTAGGAGTTGACTTAATAATTTCTTTTGAAAATATATATTTTTTTAGTTACATGGGAGGCCCAATGAACCGGAATAAGGTTGTGAGCTACATGGTAGGAGTAGTCCTCCCCTTTGAATAACATTCATCAAATTAGTGATAATTTTTATAGTGAAAATGACTCGAACTCGAAATCTCTCACTTAAAATATATTTTTTTAAGCAAATTAAGTTATTTCATTACATAGAAACACAAGACATATTTGAAAATACGGATCAATATATTACTTTATTTTTGCATAAAATGTCAACATTAGCTATTTATATAATAATCAATAATTATATTAGAAATTTTACTTAAAGGATCTAATTGTATTGATAGAGCACTAGACTACTATGGGCAGTAAGCACGATACACATTGTTAAATTTTTTTTCTCTTATTAAAGAATACGTCTATACCACAAACAACAGAAGCAGCAGAGGGGAATCGACCACCAATGAGAAAACTCACCACCAGCATGGCAACCCAAATAATGAAAAAGAGGAGAGGGTTAGTGAAGGATGAAGAGAAGAACAAAAAGGGAACTCTCAAAAATAAAATATAATTTAATATTATAGAACCATCTTAATTGGAAATGTCTTTTCTTAAAGTGAGTGGACCTACAACTACATAATATTCTTTCACTTAAGACTTAGATGAAGGAATTTGAAAGGAATGAAAGAGCATATTTACATACATGCACATCAAGGTCATGTACTCTCAAGGTGGGACATCATTGATGTGGACTTTGTCCTAACAAGTCCAAGTTTTGTGTAGTATTTGATTAGACAAATGTATTTTTTTTGTTATTCAATGTAAGACTAAGACTAGATGAGTCGAAAAAATATTATAAACTATATAAGAATAATTTTTATATTTATTAACTAAATTGATAAAAATTCTTGTGACTGAGAGAGTCGAACATACGGTAGAGGGAGGGGGACTGAGGAAGCCCAGGCCTTCCAACTCAAAAGAATATTAAAAATTTTATTTATAAATAGTGAAAAAAAATAATTTCCTCGATTTTGCCCCCTCTAATTTTGGAGTATGGCTTCGATCCTATTCGAATCTGAAACTTTTCACTCTCCATGTACAGAAAGAGACCAACTAAATCACGAATAGTTAGTAGACAAATGCAATTTGATTTACTACCATTTTAATTATTTTTCAGAGACAAAACTGGAGCACAACATGTATCTTATCATTTTCAGAAACAACATCTAGAAGTAGACAATTAATTTCATCTTTATAAAATTTGCTTTCAATAGACAAGACAGTATTTGTCTGTCTTTTTATATATAAATATTTGTTAAATTATTATATTTCAAATATTATAATAATGCATATAAGCATTCAATCGAGTGTGGTCTGATTAGCCTTTTCATGTCTTGTCGAAAACGTGCGGAGTGAAGTTCGAGTCATCTCTATCATAAAGTTATCATCAATTTGGTGAATGCTATTTAAGGAACAACAAGCAAGCAAAATGAGAGGAAAGTAGTATTTTCTTTAAAAAATATTAAATTTTATTTTTTTAATCCTTCTGAATAATAAAAATTAATTGATTAAAAAGTATTTAAAAAATAAAAAAAAGTTGGAAAAAAAAGTATAATTTCATGAATAGTAGCTTTTCAACAAATGAAAACCACGTTATAATAATGCAGTTAAAATGAAGATAAAAAGTGAAAATCAATAGAAATACAAAGAGTTTATTATTATTATTATTATTATTGGGAGGGAAGATTCAAACTTATATCAATTATCAAATTATATATGCATTCTAGGAGTTTTAGATCTGCTATTTTATTTTCAAATAATTTTTATATTTTTTTAAATGTTTCAGATATTTTTGAAATCAAATGATTTTTATGAATTAAAAAGATTAAAATTTATAATTTTATAATCTAAAAAACAAGTTGAGACGTAAATTGAACAATATTTATATAAAGAATGAAAATGGCATTTGTCCACCAACTTGCAGGACCTACATTATGACATGTGTATCACGGTCTACCGTGCTTTCATATGTATATGTATCTACGTATCTATGCATAGCCACTGCTTTTGCGCTTTCACATAATTTCCACATAAACCACTAACAATAATGCTTATATATATATATATATATATATATATATATATATATATATATATATTAAAATTAAAACTGTTGATAAAGTCAAGATTTTTTTTTTTAATATCGAATGGTGTCTAGCCCATAGGACTGACTAGTTAACAGGCGTAGTTACTACTCTCCACCTTGGATCCATGCAAATGCCCCCTCTCTATGGATCGAGCAAATATTCAATATACATGGATTATGAGTCATGAGTATTAATTGACTTAAATTCAAGCAGAGGTTAATTAACTGCTTGCATGCGCTCAAAAATTAAATTTAAGACTACCTAAAATTTATTGAGCTTGATTTCCATTAAGCTAACCTTTGACGGGAAAAATCAAGAAATATATATGTCAAATATGGTGAAATTATTCAGCAATATTGCCACTTTTAAAAAGTAAAAACTAAATTTAAAATTGAATTAGAGAGCAAAGGAAGAGTGTGATTAAATTATGGTTCAAAGAAGATGGGGTTTTAGTGAGCAAATGATGTGATGGATTAGCATACAGCAGTTAGTACTTCATCATCGTATTCACCACATAACGCACCATACCGACACTTAATTAGACACTTTGTGTGAGCTGACATGTCCTTATCCATCATAATTTGTAACCCATAATACATTTTTTTTTTCTTTACAAAACGCTTTCTTCAATTTTTTGCTTCATTTACAGCAGAGCATGTTCTTGAATTTTAAATTATCCGTATCCATATTGATTTTGAATTTTATTACTTATACTTATCTTAAAGTCATTTAAATATTCATTTGTATTTGTATTTGAACCCGTTTAGAGTTTGACTACCTATACTCGTTTCAAACCATTTAAAATATTCTTTAAATGGGTCAATTCACAAGTTTTAAACTATCTTATAAAAACTTATTTGAAATGCATTTTTACTAGTAAGGAATAGTGTACTCATAGTACTTATTGACCAAATTCGTCTAATATAGTGGATAGCCAACAGCAAAACCGTAGGTGGCCAGCAAGGGCCATGTGTCATGGGGTGAATTCTTCGCCCAAACTCAACCCTCTGCGACACTTAGACACACCTCAGTTGTGCTAAGTTAGCCTACTGAATGCACAAGGTTCCCAAGCTTAAAATAGCTAGACAGACAGAGTGGAGGGAAAAGATTCCACCAAGCAAAGGAAAGCTTTATACTGCATATGGAGTTAGTGTGTGTGTTGTGCTATGCTATGTTACTATACATTGCTCATATATATATAGTGTGCTAACCGACCTAATCTACAATGGAGATTTAATGAGGTACTGTTTGATCCTATAGTGGCTAGGCCATCACCCATTGTCGCTTAAGTGTCTAGCTAGAGGCTGGCAGCCAATGTGTGGTGGTGGTGGTGAACCCTTTAAAACCTTCTAGGCAAGCTTGGGGCACCCAGCACTGACCTAGCTGGCTTGCTTAGCGCCCAGCACCGACCTTGCTTTCCTCCATGCAAGTCTCTCCTCTAACAACTCTCAGGTTCTTCTAAAGCCTTTCACTAGCAACACTCAAGCTAGGCCCCTTGCTAACTATACCATGCAAGGATGTAGGTGGACAATGCTGCACAAAAAGAGGGGTGGGACGTGACACTCTCCCTAACTTAAGCTGGTGACATCCTCGTCGCCTTGGCCACATCCTCATCGCCTTGGCCACCTTATATTCCTCGATCTGCTTCTTGAATTGCCATAGATCTTTGAGTGACTCCTAACTAGCTTCACTCTCGAGTAGTCCCTTCCACTAGACCAGCATCTCGATGGAGAATTGTTGGTTGTCTCAATACACCACTCGATCAGATAATATAGCCTTGACGTCCTTATCATATTGGCTTCGAACTCCCATTAGTGCACGATTAGAAGTCCCTCGGCTTGGATCCTCCGTGTCTTCCTTGTATGGCTTTAATAAACTCACATGGAAAATTGGATGAAACTTGAGATTTAGAGGCAATGCTACCTTGTAAGCTAGCTTTCCCACACATTTGATGATGAAGAAAGCCCTTCATACTTCCGTATTAGCCCTCAATGAAAACCAAAGGTCTTACTGTGTTGATAGAGCTTGACAAGCACTTGGTCTCCTTCTTGGAATTCCCTTAGGCTTTGCTTGGTGTTGGCCCACTTCTTCATCCTCTTGGACGATTTCTCCAAGCACAAGCGAGCTTCATCAGCTTGCTCGGACCATCCTTTAGCAAACTTAAAACCGACAGGACTATTTCCCTTATACCCTGTTGCTAACGTGCTTAGTGTTGAAGGTTATTGCCCCATAACTATCTTGAACCGTCGAACCGGCTCTTGCCTATTGACTCGCTCCTTTGCAAATTGTAGGAGAATTGAGCTATATCCAATAGCTTAACCCAATTCTTTTGATTGGCACTCACATAATGCCGTAAGCATAGCTCCAACAAGGCATTCACCCTCTCCATCTGACCATCGGTTTGGGGATGCAAACTTGTGGAGAAGTTCAACTCAGTCCCAAGGAGCTTGAATAATTCAATCCAAAATCATCTTATCAAGCAAGTATCTCAGTCACTCACAATGTCCTTTGGTAAGCCCCAATACTTGACCACATGTTTTAAGAATAAGTGCGCTGCTTGTTCAGCAGAACATTCCTTTATGCCTGGAATGAATATCCCATATTCGGAGAATCGGTCAACCACGACCATTATCCAAGCATACCCCTCTGATTGTGGTACTCCCACAATAAAATCCATGGATACACTTTCCCCTGGTCGGCTTGGGATAGGAAGTGGCTCCAATAAGCCTGCGGGTGCTTGTTGTTCATCCAAGGCTATTTTGGTATAATCGCTCCCTTGACAGACTTATTGAAGAAGGAGCAAAAGTGGGGATGGTCCTCACGTGCCAACATGCCTTTGAGCTACTAAAGGAGGCAATAACAAAAGAACTTGTCTTGGCACTTACTGATTATGAAAAGACTTTCGAGTTGTAAACTGATGCCTTCGATTTTGATATTGGAGGCATATTAATGCAAGAGGGACATCCCATAGCTTTAGAAAGTAGAAAGCTTAATGACACCAAAAAGCGATACATGATACAAGAGAAAGAGATCATGCCCATATGGCGTCACTACTTGCTTGGTAAGGAGTTTGTGGTCAAGATGGATAATAATGCCACTAGCTGTTTTCAAACTGAAAAGAAGCTCTCACCAAAGCAAGCTAGATGGCAAGACTTCTTACCTGAGTATCATTATAAGCTTAAATACAAACCAGACAAGGCAAACATTGTAACTGATGCTCTAAGCCAAAAGAATGAGCTATCTGAGATTGTTAGTCGTCCCGAAGGCGACTTAAAGGAGCGCATCAAGGAAGGCCTTGAGCATGACTCTATGGCTAAATCCCTATCAATGAAGCCAAAACAAGGCGATTTTGAATCGAGGATGGTCCCATCTATCAAAAGGGACGTTACTTGTATGTGCCACTCCTTGATAACCTAAGGAAGGAAGTCCTAAAATATTGTCATGATAGCAAATGGGCTGGTCATGCAGGTATGAACCGCACGCTTGCATGAGGATGCCTATTATTGGCCTCGTATGAGGAATGATGTAGAGGCCTATGTGAGAACTTTTCTTGTGTGCCAACAAGACAAAGTCGAACAATAATTTAACCTTAGATTTATCCATCCAAATCTTGACCTTGCCAACAACATGCACTAAGAAAGTGATCTCCTCTTGGGCAAATGAGCATTTTTCCCTTTTAACATATAAATCATTGTCCCTTAAGGCTTGGAACACTTGTTTCAAGTGTCCAATATGATCTTCCAAAGTCTGACTATAGATAACTATATCATCAAGGTGCACTACTACAAACTTGTTAAGATAAGGAGTAAGTACCTTGTTCATGAGTGTGCAAAAGGTAGCCGGTGCCTTAGTGAGACCAAACATATGACAAAAAATTCATAAGAGCCATACCTTGTAACATATATCGTCTTGGGTTCCTCTCCTTCAGCAATTCTGACTTGATAATAGCCCGATCTTAAGTCAAGCTTGGTAAAATACCTTGCCTTACCAAGTTGATCAAATAGATCGGCAATGAGAAGAATGGGGTATTTATTCTTGATGGTAATCTTATTAATTGTGCGATAATCAATGCAAAGCCGAAGCAAAATGTTGTGTTTCTTTGAAATAAGACCGATACACCATATGGGACTTTGGAAGGGCAGATGAAACCAGCATCCAATAATTCCTTCAATTGTCGTCTGAGCTCTTTAAGTTTGGGAGGTGCCATATGATAAGGAGCAAAGGCAAGTGGCTTAGCCCCTGGTTCCAACTCTATTTGATGATCCACCTCCCTTCTTGGAGGGAGTTTCTTAAGCAGCTCAGGGGGCATAATGTCCTTGAACTCTTCTACGACATCTTGGATGGATTTAGGGATGTTACTATCACCCAAAGATCCCTCATTCAGCTTAAGGCAGCTAAGAAAGTAGGCTCCTTCTTCTTGACTCCCTTGGTGATTTAGAGAGTAGACAGCATACTCTCTCCAATTTCCCTCTTGACAGGCAAAACATAGGGTTGGCTCTTTTCCATGATGCACATGGTGTTGGCATAGGGAACTAAGAAGGCCTTCACCATCTCTAAGAAGTCTATGCCAAGATAGAACTTCTTCTCATCAATAGGTGCAATGGTAATGTCCGCCTTACCTTGCCATTAGCCTATATAGATGGGTGCTCCTTCAGCCTTGCCTATAATAGGTTGTGCTTTGGCATTGATGCTTTTGATGTAGCCTTTCTTCTCGGAATAGGCTAATCCTATCTCATCAGCTATCTCTTTTGCCATGTAGACCATGTCAGCACCAATATCCACTATGGCTTTAACTGGTTTGCCCATGATTTCAGTCTCCACATACATGCGACCATGGGGTTGTTCCTCAATCTTAGCCTGGATCGCATTGAGAAGCAAGTTTAGCCTGACTCTCTTGTTTCTCTTCTTCAGCCATCACCAAGACTGCAAGCTTGCCACGCTTTGGGCACTCGAAGGCACTGTGAGGCCCACTACATATGAAACAAGAGGTCTTAGCCTTGGAGGTGTCAACCTCCTTGCCCTTGTCCTTCCATTTAGGCGATTTATTATAGTTGGTGTCCTTGGAGCTCTTATCCCTGTCTCCCCCACATTTACTACTACAATCAGGCTTCTTTCCCTTGTCTCTGGTTGGTTCCTTCCTTTTGAACTCAATCAAGGACTCGGTGGCAGCCATCGCAGCAGGAAGGTCTTGGACTCTTCGCCTTTGTAGCTCTAATTTGGCTCAATGGCTTAGGCCATCCATGAAGTAAAAGAGGGCATTCTTTGTCACCCATGTCGAAAATTTCTAACATCAACTCAGAAAATTCCATGACATATTCCCTTATATAACTTTCCTTGTGGTGGAGGCGACGAAGCTTAGCACAGACTTCATTTTCGGCATCAATGGGATAGAATTGCTTCTTGATTTAAGCCTTGAACTCATCCCAAGTGCTAATGGTACAAGTTCCCCTCGTTATATCCTCACTTCTACATCGCCACCACACTATGGCAACATCATTGAGGTAAAGATGAATATTATGTACCTTAGAGGCATCATCCAAGACACCACAGGGTTCGAAGTACTTATCGACATACCAAAGGAAGTTGTCGATCTCCCTTACATTCCTTACTCTACGATAGGCCTTGGGCTTGAGAACATCAACCTTGATGGTTCTGGCACTTGTGCTTGAGCTCGCACCATTAGACTAAGCAGACTTGCATCGAGTAAGCTCCTCCTTAAGCTTCTCAATCTTGGCCATGCAAGCCTCCAACACCTCCTCGAGGGATTTTTTCTTCTTTGTCCAGGTGTCAACTGCGGCATTTAAGGCACCTTGCATCTCTTGCCTTAGCTCCTTGTCCTTCCCCTTGGACTCAAGCATGGAAACGCGTTGGTCCATGTCCTCAACTCTTCCCTCTAAGTCAGACATGGTGGCCCTCACCATGGCCAGCCTTTCCTCCATGACCGCAATGACTCGTCCCTCTTAGGCTTACTTTATTGTCGAGTAGGAGCTATTGGTTGCTCAGGATTTGTCATGGTGCCTCCTTGCTTGCAAGAACTTCCGATATACTAAGAAGAGCGTGATCCAACCCTTAAGATCAACCGAAGCTCTGATACCACTTGTCATGAGGTGAGTTCTTCGCCCAAACTCAACCCTCATATAGGCACTTAGACACACCTCAGTTGTGTTAAGTCAGCTTACCAAATGCACAAGGTTCCCAAGCTTAAATAGTTAGACAAATAGAGTGCAAGGAAAAGATTCCTGTAACGTCCCATTTTTCTATTGAATCGAGTCGTTGCTTAGAGTCGAGTCGGGCTGATCCAAAACCCGGTTCGAGCCATTAGAGTCTAGAGTGGGCTAGAATGAAATAAGGAAAAGAAGTGGACTTACTTGAAGGAAACAAAAAGATCAAAGTATAAGGATTAGGACTTGCTTGCACTAAAATATAAAGTTGAGGTATGAAGTTGTACCATTTTGACATTTGAGGTACCATTTGGTAATTTTCACATCAAAATCCATGATATTCTAGAGACTACCCGTGAGTTCCATTTCATTTTCATTTCTTCATCCTTATCTTCATCTTCTTCCTCTACTTTCCTCTTCCACTTTCCTTTCTCCATCACTTTTAATGGTAGTGCAGATGTTAATGGGATTCAAACATTAATTCAACTTCTATTCTATCCAAGTAAGTAAACCTTCTTGAATTTCATATTGAATCATTTGGTGATATTTTTAGATGATTCATAAGAATTCTCATGTATAGGAGAGGTGAGCTCAAAGGTAGAAGAAAAAGGAAGCTAAGAAGAAGATTCCAAGCTCGTTAAGTGAAGGTGTGATATCTCTTTTCATTTACCATTTTCTTTGCATGAGAAATTGTGTGGTGTGTTGCTAATGAGACAATATTGCTTCATGTTGAGTGGGAGGACTGGTAATGGTGAGAAAACAGGAGAGGTATTGAATAATTGAAGTAAATAGTGAGTTTATGCTGAAACAGGGGAGTTACTGGTACTGGAAATTTTACCAGTAACTTCATCTTGATTTTGACCCCATTTAATGATGGAATTAGGAAGTGTCATAGAAGAGTTATTTCTTCCTATATGTGTTAGCTTTACATGGGTTTTTGAATCATTCAAATTGGAGTTGTATATTGAGAGATATGATCAAAAGAGTACAGACAGTGCAGGCTGGAAAACGCGACGCGCGCGCGCGCGAATTGCATGAAGAGCTCGCGACTTGTGCCTGAAACTCACTGACTCTCATTTTGCACTGTACGCGCTCGCGACTTTCATTTGCGCGCTCGCGACTTTCACCTGAAACTCTCTGCCTCTCATTTGGCACTTCTCGCGCTTGCGACATTCAAGTGCGCGCTCGCGACTTGGCCCTTGGCCTCTAAGCACTCGCGACCTTCATCGCGCGCTCGCGAATTTGGCCTGGGAACTCACTGTCTCTCATTTTGCACTCTACGCGCTCGCGACTTTCATGTGCGCGCTCGCGACTTGTGCCCGATAACTCACTGTCTCTCATTTGGTGCTTTACGCGCTCGCGACCTTGCAAGGCGCGCTCGCGACTTGTGTTTTCATGCACTTTTGGACTTCTTTTTCTATGCAATTGGATTCCTTTGCTCACTTTGTATGCCTCCAATCATTATACAACAAAAATACAACATTAAATCATATATCAAAACAACATGCAAGCATGCAAATGATGTGAAATGAGGTAAACACAACTTGTAATTGTATTCTATGCAATTGTGAAATGATGTGAAATGGTGTATGAAGTTATGAATTCTATGCAATTGTATTCCTTTCTCAACTTGTATGTCTTCAACCATTTTAAAGCAAAAAGACAACATGAACACATGTATAAACACAAAATGCAAGCATGCAAATTATGACAGAGTTACTTTGCATTTGTTTTCTCTATTGACATACCATTAATATGCTCCATTGAGGTTAGGTAGAAACCATGTAGATAAGGCTATGTCGCGACATAGGATAGCAGATCTGCGCCCCATACAGTTTGGTACTCCGGCTACAGGCCGTTGAGTGGATATGATTATACAGGCCATAGCAGCCAAGCATACAGTTTCATCCAGTTTCATACAGTTTTTCTTATCACTTCGGTTTCACTATAATCTTATGGAGCTATACAGTTATATCGACTACAAATTGCATAATCATACAGTATACTAAACAGCAAGAAAGATCATCAAGGGAAAATGAAAGTATCATGATATGTGTGCTTACATTCCATATGTGAGTAAATGTTTATTTCTACATATGTATGTGCTTATATGTTTCTTCATTCATTGTGATATTCACTGAGTTTAATCAAAGTTGCAGAGTTCATACAGCATAAAGAACATCAGGTAAGATCATGAAAGTATCATGTTATATATGCTTACAAGTTTATTTATTTAATTCTTAAGGAGCCATACAGTCGTGAGATGTTATTAATCATAACTTATATGATGTGACTAAAAGTGCATAAGTCATACAGCATAATGAATAGCAAGTAAGACAATGAGCATATACTGTTATGTAATCTTACATGTTTATTGATTTCATTCATACAACACGATGAACAGCAGGTAAGATCATGATAGTATCATAAGGTATGATTTAAGGTTCATGTAAAGGAGTTATGAGATAATTAGAACTAAATTATTGATGTTT
Organism: Jatropha curcas; assembly: GCF_041381405.1. Lineage (NCBI taxonomy): Eukaryota > Viridiplantae > Streptophyta > Magnoliopsida > Malpighiales > Euphorbiaceae > Jatropha > Jatropha curcas. The sequence goes on from NC_143157.1 coordinate 273,978, forward strand.
ATGAATTAGAAGTTTATTCGTTGCTATAAAGAGACATTTATGTTGAAATTTACTGATTCTATGAGTATCAATGCTTTATGAAATTTGTATTTTAAGTTAGTTGCCATCGCACTTTGTTTAGTATGTGAATTATGAGCACCACTGAGTTTTATACTCAGCGCGTCGATTTTTATCACGCGTAGGTTGAAGATCGTGGTTGGTACTTGAAGACTTGAGGAGTACGTTCAAAACAAAAGTGACTATTTTAGTCATAATAGATTGAGAGTTGTATAATTAAGAATTATGGCATGTATTAAGATTTATGGCATGTATAATTATTACATTTGTTAGAGCTTATGTAATTGGAAATATAATTGAAGCATGTAATTATTGTGGTGTAAGTATTTGGAGGAAATGATTGAAATATTTTACTATAGTTGGTATGATTAGGTCATGAAGACTTGATATAGATCATGAATGCAATTAATTGTTGGATTTTAAATGCTATTGAGGATTTATACAGTTATGACTATATATATAAAGTGTTGTTGTGTTATGATGATTAGTTGGAGATATTGAAAGTTTGAAGTTTAATTGGGAGTGTTTTATATTCATATTTAGCATACAGGATGATATCAGCATGACAGGATATAAGTTCAACCAGATTGTAGCGTCTCGGCTCGGTTCATTCGGGTTAACGGGTGGACCGGGAAGGTATGTTACAATTTTTGGTATCAGAGCCTAGGTTTAGGCGGTTCTCGGACTATATGTGTATCTATGTAGGAAGTTATATATTTTGCAGTGAGAATAGGAGTAATTGAAGTTAAAGACATGCCATATTGGTTTGCTTAGAAACAACCAGCCATTGGAGAATGATGTCGTGGTAAGCGGAGTATATATTGAGGTTTCTATTGATGATTACAGGTCATATCCTTTTAAATCATTATTCATGGAGGATATGTTTAGAGAATAATGAATAGGGAATTCGATGTAGTGGTTATTGGAGATGAAATATTATGAAGGTATTAAGGATTTGTGTACTTTCGTGAGTTGATATGAGTTCTACCTGTTATAAGTATTATGAGATGTATTTTGCATCTGATTGATTTTATCCATGATAGTGATAGCATGAGTGACTTGTAACAAGGTTTGTTCATTTTGAATCCAAAAGAAGCATAGTTTATGTTGCTTATGAACAACTGATTTTTCTATGAGAATTCTTCTTTTCTCTGAACACTTGGAAAAAAAAAATGTATTGTAAATTTTCAAGTGTGGTTTTCTAAAGTTTTGATACATGGAAGGATTGTTTTATAAATGACAATGAAGTCACTTGTATAAATTCATAACTGAGTTATGAAGTACATTGGTTTATGACTTAAACAAGAAAATAACATATATGTATATACAGATGTAAGATGTAGTGTAACCTTGTATGGTTGTGTACGCAAAAAGCTATGTTAAGGTATGCATGATGTGACGGTGAAATGTATGCATAAAATGCATGAATGTGTGTACATGTGCCTATGGAAGGAGTATGTTGAGGATGAGTTGCTAGTATTATCTAATAAGAAAACAAACTGATTCGGATTTAAGGACATTAGAATCTATTTACGAAGAGTATTGATGTTTACATGATTGTGGTTAATGGAATCTATTATGACTATTGAGATAAGCATTTTGCTGGATAGAATACACATATACATATATTCATTGGTGTAGTTACATAAATGATCTTAATGATGAATGATTTGATGTGATTTGCTCTAAGAATGGGTGATGAGTATTTTTCATAAGAACTAATGTCATTATTTCAAGCCATTTATGAGAAGTGATTTCTATTTATGAGAAATACTTACTATTTGGTGGAGTCAAGTATATTGTGGTGTTCATCAGCTATTTTGCAAATGTATGACTATCAGGAATCATATAAAGTACTATGGTTATAAGAAAAGTATGGTGATTCTTAGGATGAAGTCAATTATTTAACTCTTGATGAGCCTAGTAGTGAAGCTGTATGAATTGTAGCACCTTGAGGGTTAATATGGTATAAGTATGAATTATATTCAACAAGATTTAGTTTTTGAGGTTTAAAGTATTTGGTGAATTCTAGATGTTTTGTAAGTTTATTGAGAGATTCTATGATTCGAAGAAAAAAAAAAAAAGAGAAGTAAATGACTCCTAAACACCAAATGAAGATAATTATGTTATATAAATATTGGACCATGATGATGAAGTGAAATGATGAATGACCTTGGACCTGGAGAGATAGTTGTCCAACCATTGAATTGATGTTATACCAAGAAATTAGGTAAGTAAGAACGGATCTAGTCATGTGAGTGAATTAAGATTAAGAAAAGTATCAATTACAGAGGTAAAGGAGTATGAATTAGGATGATTTAAATGAGATGATAATCAGTCAGAGTTTTGTGACAAATTAGGAATCATGGTTATTAAGATTTGATGGAAATAGAAGTAAAGATGCATCAGAATATATACAATATCGGACTTACTATCCTTTGAGAGTTCATGAATATGTACAAATTGTGGTTCGTGTTGATCTCACTATGTGCACATGAGAATAAATTCTGAGCCAAAATGCTCAAGATTTTATAAGTGATCATTCTTCAGACAGAAATGATTGGTTAATCATTAATAGAAGTATTTATAAGTCACAGATGATTTATGGATTTATGTGAGCTATCTATGAGTCAAAAAAAAAAAAAGAGAAAGGTGGAATTGCTAATTGGATGCAACTACCAAATCATTATGGATAAATGGTCAAGTTGAGATAATCTATATGGCACATTGTATGATTTGCATAACTTTGTGATTGTGTATAATTACTTTCATGTATTGCCATTTGGAACTTTGGTTTCATTTTGTTTTCTTCTTGAGTGGAACTTGCAAGTATGCATGTATGACTATATGTATATATGCATGACAGTGGATGAGAAGAAGTACCATGACGAAATTAAGTACCATGACAACATAAAGTTATTCATACAGTTATGAACATAAATTATATGATCTCAGGATATGTTTCTATAATCGCATCATGCTTTATGAGAATTTATTGTATGCAAATCTTTGAATAGGCTATTGCAATGAAATGCCTTGATATGTATATGAGATGATGATATGATATGTATATGATATGATATGTCTATGATATGCTGATATGTTTGGTATGGGCGATATATAGGTCTTTGGATTGAGTGTTGATATACACTGGATATATTAGCTAGTATGTATGTTCATTTGGGAGAATCAAGTGGAGAACATAAGGCTAGTAAATGTTAGCCGATAAACGAAGAATCAAATTGAGTTGGAAACTATTATGAGAGTTGTCAGTGTTTAATGTAAGTGAATTTCGAGGACGAAATTTTTTAAGGGGGGTAGAACTGTAACGTCCCATTTTTCTATTGAATCGAGTCGTTGCTTAGAGTCGAGTCGGGCTGATCCAAAACCCGGTTCGAGCCATTAGAGTCTAGAGTGGGCTAGAATGAAATAAGGAGAAGAAGTGGACTTACTTGAAGGAAACAAAAAGATCAAAGTATAAGGATTAGGACTTGCTTGCACTAAAATATAAAGTTGAGGTATGAAGTTGTACCATTTTGACACTTGAGGTACCATTTGGTAATTTTCACATCAAAATCCATGATATTCTAGAGACTACCCGTGAGTTCCATTTCATTTTCATTTCTTCATCCTTATCTTCATCTTCTTCCTCTACTTTCCTCTTCCACTTTCCTTTCTCCATCACTTTTAATGGTAGTGCAGATGTTAATGGGATTCAAACATTAATTCAACTTCTATTCTATCCAAGTAAGTAAACCTTCTTGAATTTCATATTGAATCATTTGGTGATATTTTTAGATGATCCATAAGAATTCTCATGTATAGGAGAGGTGAGCTCAAAGGTAGAAGAAAAAGGAAGCTAAGAAGAAGATTCCAAGCTTGTTAAGTGAAGGTGTGATATCTCTTTTCATTTACCATTTTCTTTGCATGAGAAATTGTGTGGTGTGTTGCTAATGAGACAATATTGCTTCATGTTGAGTGGGAGGACTGGTAATGGTGAGAAAACAGGAGAGGTATTGAATAAATGAAGTAAATAGTGAGTTTATGCTGAAACAGGGGAGTTACTGGTACTGGAAATTTTACCAGTAACTTCATCTTGATTTTGACCCCATTTAATGATGGAATTAGGAAGTGTCATAGAAGAGTTATTTGTTCCTCTATGTGTTAGCTTTACATGGGTTTTTGAATCATTCAAATCGGAGTTGTATATTGAGAGATATGATCAAAAGAGTACAGACAGTGCAGGCTGGAAAACGCGACGCGCGCGCGCGCGAATTGCATGAAGAGCTCGCGACTTGTGCCTGAGACTCACTGACTCTCATTTTGCACTGTACGCGCTCGCGACTTTCATTTGCGCGCTCGCGACTTTCACCTGAAACTCTCTGCCTCTCATTTGGCACTTCTCGCGCTTGCAACTTTCAAGTGCGCGCTCGCGACTTGGCCCTTGGCCTGTAAGCACTCGCGACCTTCATCGCGCGCTCGCGAATTTGGCCTGGGAACTCACTGTCTCTCATTTTGCACTCTACGCGCTCGCGACTTGTGCCCGATAACTCACTATCTCTCTTTTGGTGCTTTACGCGCTCGCGACCTTGCAAGGCGCGCTCGCGACTTGTGTTTTCATGCACTTTTGGACTTCTTTTTCTATGCAATTGGATTCCTTTGCTCACTTTGTATGCCTCCAATCATTATACAACAAAAATACAACATTAAATCATATATCAAAACAACATGCAAGCATGCAAATGATGTGAAATGAGGTAAACACAACTTGTAATTGTATTCTATGCAATTGTGAAATGATGTGAAATGGTGTATGAAGTTATGAATTCTATGCAATTGTATTCCTTTCTCAACTTGTATGTCTTCAACCATTTTAAAGCAAAAAGACAACATGAACACATGTATAAACACAAAATGCAAGCATGCAAATTATGACAGAGTTACTTTGCATTTGTTTTCTCTATTGACATACCATTAATATGCTCCATTGAGGTTAGGTAGAAACCATGTAGATAAGGCTATGTCGCGACATAGGATAGCAGATCTGCGCCCCATACAGTTTGGTACTCTGGCTACAGGCCGTTGAGTGGATATGATTATACAGGCCATAGCAGCCAAGCATACAGTTTCATCCAGTTTCATACAGTTTTTCTTATCACTTCGGTTTCACTATAATCTTATGGAGCTATACAGTTATATCGACTACAAATTGCATAATCATACAGTATACTAAACAGCAAGAAAGATCATCAAGGGAAAATGAAAGTATCATGATATGTGTGCTTACATTCCATATGTGAGTAAATGTTTATTTCTACATATGTATGTGCTTATATGTTTCTTCATTCATTGTGATATTCACTGAGTTTAATCAAAGTTGCAGAGTTCATACAGCATAAAGAACATCAGGTAAGATCATGAAAGTATCATGTTATATATGCTTACAAGTTTATTTATTTAATTCTTAAGGAGCCATACAGTCGTGAGATGTTATTAATCATAACTTATATGATGTGACTAAAAGTGCATAAGTCATACAGCATAATGAATAGCAAGTAAGACAATGAGCATATACTGTTATGTAATCTTACATGTTTATTGATTTCATTCATACAACACGATGAACAGCAGGTAAGATCATGATAGTATCATAAGGTATGATTTAAGGTTCATGTAAAGGAGTTATGAGATAATTAGAACTAAATTATTGATGTTTATGAATTAGAAGTTTATTCGTTGCTATAAAGAGACATTTATGTTGAAATTTACTGATTCTATGAGTATCAATGCTTTATGAAATTTGTATTTTAAGTTAGTTGCCATCGCACTTTGTTTAGTATGTGAATTATGAGCACCACTGAGTTTTATACTCAGCGCGTCGATTTTTATCACGCGTAGGTTGAAGATCGTGGTTGGTACTTGAAGACTTGAGGAGTACGTTCAAAACAAAAGTGACTATTTTAGTCATAATAGATTGAGAGTTGTATAATTAAGAATTATGGCATGTATTAAGATTTATGGCATGTATAATTATTACATTTGTTAGAGCTTATGTAATTGGAAATATAATTGAAGCATGTAATTATTGTGGTGTAAGTATTTGGAGGAAATGATTGAAATATTTTACTATAGTTGGTATGATTAGGTCATGAAGACTTGATATAGATCATGAATGCAATTAATTGTTGGATTTTAAATGCTATTGAGGATTTATACAGTTATGACTATATATATAAAGTGTTGTTGTGTTATGATGATTAGTTGGAGATATTGAAAGTTTGAAGTTTAATTGGGAGTGTTTTATATTCATATTTAGCATACAGGATGATATCAGCATGACAGGATATAAGTTCAACCAGATTGTAGCGTCTCGGCTCGGTTCATTCGTGTGACATCCTATTGAGTCGAGTCTTTTCATAGAGTCGAGTTGAGTCAGACCAAACCAAACCCGGTTGGGGTAGAATGGGATTATAAGTGGACTTACTTGCACTCAAACAATACAGTTGAGGGATTAAAATGTAACATGTAGAAACTGTAGGTCTTATTTGGTAGTTGTCCCATACATTTAAAGAGATGGTTGGGAAGTGGAAGTATACGAGACTTCCATTTCCATTTTCTTTCTTCCTTTTCTTCATCTTCATCGTCAACGTCTTCTTCATCTTCATCTTCCTCTGCATCTCTTTCATCTTTCTTTTCATCTCTTTCCTTTCTCCATCACTTTTCATGTAATTGACACACTAACTTCAACCTAGAACTCTATCCAAGTAAGTAGCTTTTCTTAAAGTTCATACTTTTGTGATCTTTTAGATGATTTATCAGAGTGATTATGTTTAGGGGAGGGAAGCTCAAAGTAGGAGAACAAGGAAGCTAAGAAGAAGTTTAAAGCTCTTTTGGTTGAAGGTTTGATATCTCTTTTTATTTATCTTTTTCTTGCATGAGAATTTATGTGGTGTGTTGCTAATGAGGCAAGATTGCTTCATGTTGAGTGGGAGGACTGGTAATGGTGAGAAAACAGGGGAGGAAGTGAATAAATGAAGTAAATAGTGAGTTTATGTTGAAACAGGTTTTGCTGGAAATTTTACCAGTAACTTCATCTTGATTTTGACCCCATTTAATGATGGAATTAGGAAGTGTCATAGAAGAGTTATTTGTTCCTCTATGTGTTAGCTTTACATGGGTTTTTGAATCATCCAAATCGGAGTTGTATATTGAGAGATATAACCAAAAGAGTACAGACAGTGCAGGCTAGAAGCGCGCGCGCGAATTGCATGAAGAGTTCGCGTTGCACACCTCGCGCTCGCGATTTTCAAATGCGCGCTCGCGACTTCCACCTGAAACTCTCTGTCTCTCATTTGACACATCTCGCGCTCGCGACTTTCAAGTGCGCGCTCGCGACTTGTGCTCGCAACCTCTCTGACTCTCATTTGGCATTTCTCGCGCTCGCGATTTGCAAGTGCGCGCTCGCGTACTTGGCCCTTGGCCTGCAAGCGCTCGCTACCTTCATCGCGCGCTCGCGAATTTAGCCTGAGAACTCACTGTCTCTCATGTTGCACTCTACGCGCTCGCGACTTTCAAGTACACGCTCGCGACTTGTGCCCGATAACTCACTGTCTCTCATTTTGCATTCTACGCGCTCACGACTTTAAAGTACGCGCTCGCGACTTGTGTTTTCATGCACTTTGGACTTCTTTTTCAATGCAATTGTATTCCTTTGCTTCACTTATATGCCTCCAATCATTTTAACACCAAAATACAACATTAAATCATGCATCAAAACAACATGCAAGCATACAAATGATGTGATATCAAATGAACATTATGGATTATGAAGTTATGAACTATGAATATGATGTTGTGTTATATTATTGACATAACAACATTATGCTCCATTGAGGTTAGGTAGAAACCATGTAGATAAGACTATGTCGCGACATAGGATAGCAGATCTGCGCCCCATACAGTTTGGTACTCCGGCTACAGGCCGTTGAGTGGATATGATTATACAGGCCATAGCAGCCAAGCATACAGTATTCATCCAGTTTCATACAGTTTTTCTTATCACTTCGGTTTCACTATAACCTTATGGAGCCATACAGATATCTTGACATAACATTTCATGAATTATACAGTATTATAAACAGTACACAAGATAATCAAGGTATCATGAAAGTATCATGATGTGTGTGTTTATATGTGCCATATGTGTTTACATGGTTCTTTCTATACATGTATGTGTTTAATTGGTTCTTTATCTGTTGAGATATCCACTGAGCTTTATTTGCTCAGCGAGTTACCTGTTTAACTCGCAGGTTTTGAGATTGGACTGTAGAGAGTCCGCGTACAACTGCTGCAGTTCATCTGTAGAAGACTCAGTCTTCAGGGTAGCTAATCATCTTAATGTGTATCTTTTGTCTACCCTTTTTATGGCATGTACAGGGCACACAGTTGGGCCCATTTCATTTTGTAAACTAGTATCATGTCTTGTAAACATTAAGTACATTATTTTTGTAAACAACATCAGAATGAGATTATATTCAGTATACATTATGATTTCAGCATGTCAGGCCATACAGTCAACCAGTTTGTAGCATCTCGACTCGGTTTATTCGGGTTAACGGGTGGACCGGGAAGGGGTGTTACAATTCGGGTTAACGGGTAGACCGGAAAGGGATGTTACAATTCCACTAAGCAAAGGAAAAGATTCCACTAAGCAAAGGAAAGCTTTAAACTGCCTATAGAGTTGGTGTGTTATGATATGTTACTATATGTTGCTCACATATATATAGTGTGCTAACCGACCTAATCTATGGTGGGGATTTAGTGAGGTACTATTTGATTCTACGGCAGCTAGGCCATCTCCCATAGCCTACCTAAGTGTGTGTGGCTAGGGGCTGGCAGCCAATATGTAGTAGTGGTGCGCCCTCTAGAACCTTTTAGGCAGGCCTAGGGCACCCAACACCGACCAAGCTTCCCTCCATGCGAGTTTCTCCTTTAGCAGCTCCTAGGTTCTTCTAGAGCCTTCCGCCAGCAACACTCAAGCTAGGCCCCTTGCTAGCTATACCATGTAAGGCTGCAGGCGAACAATGTTGTACAAAAAGAGGGGCGGGAGATGACACATGGCCCTCCGACAAATATTTGTCTTAATGTTTTACAAAAATGTTCAAATTAAATGTAACTTGGTGGAACATTTCTTGACCATAGTACTTCATTAACCAAGGCTCATGTCTTAGTAAAAGCATAATTAATATTTTTGTTTGCTTTTTAATATTTTTATCATTTTTAAATTCACAATAACTAAGAAATAAAACCAAATACTCACAAAATAATTATTTTATAATTTAAAATTAATTATTTACTTTTTTATTTATTTAATCAAAAATAAAAAACAAATTCTAAAACTTATATTTAATATAATTGTTTATACAAATATTAAATTAAAATAAGCGATTTTAAAGTATGATGATTAATAAAGTTGATGTCTTGATACTTTCCATGTTGCTATACGAATAAAAATTGAGACATTAGCTATTTAAATAAGTTGGAATCTATTCTTCACATTTGAGTTGTTTTAGTTTGTTATTGCTGTTCGGAATAATCATATATTGATGGAACATTTCATTTCTCATAAGTGATATTTAGAATTTGAGACCAAATTAAAAGTCTCTTTAATTTTATGATTTGACCTTTAACTATAATAAGCCCAATTTATAAAATATTTATTGGAGTTTTTTCTTTATAAAGTAATTAGTGAGTTTTGTAAATGATTCGTTAAGAAAATTTTAATTTCTATTTTCATAGAAATGCATTTAAGAATTAGCATTAGTTAAATGATTAACGCATATTATTTATTTTTTTATAATCTTTTTTTATAATCTTAGTTTCACGTCTTATTATATATATATATATATATATATATATATATATATATATATATATATTCATTCGCTCCTAAATTTAAATCTTGGGTCGCCACTTGGGAGAATGAAGGGAATGGGTAACCTTGAAATTCTGTTTTCATGTTTGATGAGTGGAATTTTATATTAACTTCATATATTTATTCAAGGAAAAAAATAATAATTTGATTTTTGTAAAATGGATAAATATAAAATACAGAACAAGCATAAAGTTCACTCCCAATCAAGTATTGATGAATTTAATAAATAATAGTAATAATAGCAAGAAATGATAGTAGGTAAAGAGGTTGCAAAAGTTTCTTGTAAATGTGGTACAGTCTATAGTATAGAGTAGGCATGACCGCGCATAGTTTTAAAAAGAAATCAAATCGAAATCAAATCAGTTAAAACTATCGTGGTCAACAGTTTTTGGTTTTAAATCATAATTGAAATCGTATACTTAAGGTTTAGTTTTGATTTTTTAACTTCTGAAACTATAACCGGTAGTTTTGATGTAAAACTGACAGTTCTATATTGAAACTGTGAAAAATATGTAAGAAACTTTCGATTTGTTTTTCTTTAAATTGATTTAGTTTTTTTTTCATAATGATATTTATTATTATTCTTTATTCAAGATACAAATCTAAAAAACTATTTTAAAAAACCTGAAATGAATTATCAAAATAGAAACAATATCGAAATCGGTGGTTCTAAAACTATTTAAAAATTGTTCGATTTTGGTTCCACTTTAATAACTGAAATCAGTGGTTTTGAAATTGAAACCGGCGGTTCTAGAATTACAATTATACCTAGTATGATGGGTTGTAAATGTGGTTAAAATTTTAAACCAACGGTTTTGATCCAATTTTGATCATCTACAGTGCAATTCAATTTTGGTTCGATTTCAATGTAGACCGAACCAGTGGTAATACCTATGTATAGGTAACACTGAAATTGAAGTGAAAGAAGAGATGGTTGATCAATTTCTCTCCTAAATTTTTGACACATATTCAGTTAAAGTTAAATTAGTTTTGAAATGCAATCTTATCTAAGCTCAACTGTCAGGGTAAATTCCCTTCTATCTTATCTCTACTTATAATTTATAATTTTAGTTAATTAAGTAGTTGTTAATTTTTATAATCCACCTCTAAACACTATATTATTTTAAAAAAAATTATTGCGAAACTTATTTTTTTCTTGTACCAAGCTTTTAACATATATTTTGTACATAGATATTGCTTTTAAAAAAAAATTGAGTAAATTAATCAAGTATGGTCTGAATGATTTTCTTATTTATGTAAAGAGTGACAGGTTTTAAGTTTGAATTTTGATGAATATGTAATCCGCAGTGTTATTTCGGTCTATTACGCCTCTCAATGAATAAAAAAATTGAATCAATTTAAGGTTCAGTATTTTGTTTTAAGATTGAAGTTTTTTTTTTAAGATAAATATCTAAATTCTTTCAAAATTTATTAAAAAGTTTAATTTAGTTTGACTATTGTTTTTAACACACTATCTGTAGGGTTATAAAATGAATTGAATTGAATAGAGTTTGTTCATATTTAGTTCGAAAATACCGATAAAAGCTCGAGTTCAATTTGGTTCGAGTTTATTAAATGAGATTGTTCACAATCTTATTAAACTAGTATGTTCACAAACCTCATTAATGATATAGTTTGCGAGTCCTGTCGAATGGAACTATCACATGCTCAAGCTTGATTCCGTTATTTAAATGAATGTAAAATTTTGTTCAAATTTAGTTTGTTTAGAAATTAAACTCAAACCGAGCTGAAATTTTATAGATCAACTTAATAATAAGAAGAATTTTTTGAAAAGTGTTTCACTTAATCTTTTTTTTTTTTCAATGTATAGTTAGAAATACTTTCATTTTAATAGTAAATCTTATTCTCATTAGTTTAGTTGATGAATGTAGCGTGATCGGTCTAGTTAAAATTTTATATTTATATATATATATATATATATATATATATATATATATATATATATATAAGCAAAAGGTGGCCAATGGTGTCGAAGAAAAGAAAAAAGAGAAAACTATGGAAGAAATATATGGTGGGAATCAATGTAGCGCACTCAAAAGAAATATATATATGTTTGCTTTTCAAATTCAAAAACAAAACACAACAGAACAAGAAAGCTTGCTCTTTGTGGGCCCACTTCCGCCATGGCCAAGAACTTGCCCCCACCTCAAAACTCCATCATTTCCATCAAGAACTCTCCTTTCTCTCTCTGTCATCAACATTTCCACCCACAAACATTTTCTCTCATTTCTTTCCCTTGAGATATACTGTTTTATTTTTTCCCTTTTTTGAAGTGTTCTCTTTTTTCTTTCTCATTTATTTTCTTAACTTTTTACTAATTTGGATTTGGTCCAAACCAATCCTTCCCTACCAGTGATATTGCCTTCATCTTTGGTTGACGGGTTTTTGTTTGTGTTGAAATACCATATTATTCTTTTTGTTAGAATATATACTGTTTGTTCTTTATTATGGGAAATTGTTGGTGTAGAGGGGAGCCTTCAGTTTACAGAGTCTCATCAAATGCAAAATCAGGTTGGTTATCATTTTTTTTTGGGTTTTTGTTTAATGTTTATGTTTCATTTCTCGTTTGATTTTGAGAAATGGGTTTCACATACTATGATTTTGTTTTTCAATTATAAATATAGGAAGCTAAAAGGATAACTATAAATTTATAATGACCTTCCTCTGTTCTTCTCTGTTTCTTAATGTCTTGTGTGAATTATATGCTCTGTTTTCTTTCTTTTTCGTTTCTCTCTGATATGAAAGTTTATAATGAAATTTGGGTTAGGATTTCTGATTTTGAATCTGATGGTTATCTCATTCTCCAAAATCAAATGAGATTGTATATGCATACTCTTTCAAGTTTGAACATTCTATTTTTCTTGTGTTTTCTGTTATTTTCTTTTGGTTCTTTATGGGATTTTTTTTCTTTTCCAAGGTTGTTTGGAAATAGTAGGATTTGAAATCTTGGAAGATTATTTGTGGATACTAATTTTAGGATATTCCTTCCTGCTGGAGTTTGATTAACAATAGAATGAAAGGAAATGTATCTTTTTCCTTTTTTATTCACTTTTAATTTATTCCCACTCATAAAGGTAGCATACTTTATATATATATTTTTTTCTCATGTGCAAAGTGGGAAGTTCTCACTATGGTGGGTTAGTGCTTATCTCAACACTATTTTTATATTTCTTTATTTATTATTAGTTTTTTAACCTTTCTTTATCTTGGTTTCCCCCTTTAATTTTCTAGTTTTGGCAATTGATAATTTTATTTATGATTCAAGTTTTCAAAAATAAAGTTCAACATTCAATTCTGGATTCTTTTATTAGTCCCATCAATCTTTATAAAGCTGAATTTACATCATATACAATCTAATTGTTTTCACTTTAACGGTAAAAACTATAAAGAAAGGAAACGAGGAATAAATTAAATTGACACATCTTTAGTGGCTTTTATTGATATCTATTAATTTACGTTTACATCTCAATTTAGAGTTCTGATAATCTTCTTTTGCTGCTTAAAGCTGGTTTTCCTACTATTTTATATAATGCAAATAATTTTCAATGGTTCTTTGTATTGTTTTTTCTTTCTTTCTTGAATTCATTTTAAAGAAATGTAGAAATGAAGTTTGTTCTTTGTGAGGTTTGGTTATTGTATATTTGATTTTGGTTGCTCTTACATTACTACTTAGAGTCTCCAAAAGACCAGAGCCCTTCAGGAAACCCAATAAAGGATATTAAGAAGCTGCCATCAAATCCTGAGGAAGTAGAATACCTACGCCGAGATTCAGCTGCAAATCCATTGATTGCATTTACCTATGATGAACTGAAAGCAATCACTGGAAACTTTAGGCAAGATCGTGTGTTGGGTGGTGGAGGATTTGGAAGTGTTTATAAAGGATTCATTACTGAGGATCTAAGGGAAGGACTTGAGCCTCTTCCAGTTGCTGTAAAAGTTCATGATGGTGATAATAGTTTCCAAGGTCATAGAGAATGGCTGGTAATCTTTTTTTTTTTTTTTTTTTTTTTTTTAAATTATTATTTCTGTTCTGCTAAATGTAAATATAATGCATATTGAGGTACATTGCTGTGCATTTTGTTCTTGTTATATTATTTGTATTCTTGATAAGATTGATTAGTAGTTTTTGAGGACTTTTAGGCAGAAGTCATATTTCTGGGGCAGCTTTCGCATCCAAATTTGGTAAAATTGATTGGATATTGCTGTGAAGATGAACACCGAGTATTAATATACGAGTATATGGCTCGGGGTAGTGTTGAAAACAATCTATTTTCAAGTAAGTGTCTCACAACTTCACTTAATGATAATATCTTGAAATCCTTTTCACTTCATGATCTTGAATAGTTAAAGAAAATTATGCCAAATCCAGACCAACAAGGCAATTATTCTCCAGGAAATTAATGATTCAAAAGGGTTTCCTTTTTCTACATTTTTAGTTGCCCTTGTTTACCTTTCATTTTCTTTCAATTTCTGGTATACTCTTGTATATTTAAATAGGTTTAGTTCTTTTTGTTAGGACTGGGGAGCCTGATTTCTTGGGGAGGTTTATGCCATGGGCTTGTGAGGGAACCCATTCATGGGTTTGACATTCCAATATTTTACTTAGTTCTTTTCAATGTGGGACTCCCACTCACATGAAATCCCAACACTTTTTTGCTGGAAGTGATTGGAATCCATAAAAGCAACTAGAAAAAGATATTAGGAGGGAGATAATATAGGCAAAAAAATAGAGGGCATGTGCATACCCTGCAGGCACTTTCCTTAATTATTTAATAATGTCAAATGATTATCTTTCCTTAAACTTTTAGAAAGCATAACTGAAGTTAGCATAGCATAATACACCAAACTTTCTCAGCTCACTAGTAGCTGTTAAGGGCAATCTTGCTCTTAAGTTCTTTTGTAAAATTCTTTTTCCATCTTTTGGAATATATAACAATGTATATTGTCTTCCACTGTGCAGGAGTATTGATCCCTCTTCCATGGTATATTAGAATGAAGATTGCATTTGGTGCGGCGAAAGGACTTGCCTTTCTCCATGAAGCTGAAAAACCTGTTATCTATCGAGATTTTAAGACGTCTAATATTCTACTTGATATGGTTAGTTTATTGGAAACACTACATTATAGTCACTTGAAAAAAACTGCAGAAAGCACAGTTTTGATTTCTACCACCAAAAGGAAGATTTCATTATTAGGAAAGCCATGATAATGTGTTTTTGTAACAAATAAACAACAAATATGGAGGCATCTATTATACAATATATAAAAATGACTTCTAGTACAAATTTTTTACACAGTTTGAACCAACCTACAGTACATTAATATCAAAACCTGCATTATTTTAGCAGAAGTGCTGAGGATTATTGGAATTTACAAATTCCTTGTTTTTTTTTTTTATATTTATTTGTCGATCCAATGGGCTTCGGAGTTCATAAACTTGTGCAGAACCACTAGTTATTACTGCATGATTATTGAAAATGCATGTATTACTAACCATATATTTGCTTAAATTTGTGGTTTTATGTACAAACAGGATTATAATGCAAAGCTCTCCGACTTTGGCCTAGCAAAAGATGGACCGATGGGAGACAAAACTCATGTTTCGACACGCATAATGGGGACTTACGGATATGCAGCACCTGAATATATAATGACAGGTAACTTTTTCAAGTCCTCCATACATTTCTATGTTAAGATAGCTCTTGGGTACAGGGTGGCCTCAACATTATTGGAATTTGTTCTTTATTAGTATTTTAAATCATTTAACACTGCAATTAGCACAATCAAAACGGAGTATTCACTAATTACTAAACATTCAACTTTTGTTCAGGGCATCTCACTCCTAGAAGTGATGTATACAGCTTCGGCGTTGTTCTTGTTGAGCTTCTCACAGGCAGAAAATCTTTAGACAAATTGCGGCCAGCGAGGGAGCAGAACCTTGCAGATTGGGCACTCCCTTTGCTAAAAGAGAAAAAGAAATTGCTAAACATTGTAGACCCAAGATTAGAGGGAGATTACCCTATTAAAGGAGTACACAAGGCAGCTATGCTAGCTTATCATTGCTTGAACCGAAATCCAAAAGCTCGGCCTCTAATGCGAGATATAGTTGATTCCTTGGAGCCTTTGCAGGTTCCTGAAGAATCTTCAAATGGGAAATCTGTGTTTACTGTGATAAATGTAGCAGATGGTGAGTCAAAAAGAAAAGGAGAATCACTGTAACTTGTTATATAAGGGTCTGATTTGATTTTGTTAAGCTTCTTCTTAGGGGAACGAAGATAGTTTTTGCATTAGATAGCTTTTCTTGTGTATGTAATGCCTTCTTCACTTTTTCTTTTCTTTTTCTTTTTTTCCAGTACTCAGGCTAAGACATGAATATAATATCATACAATACTGGCAGCTGAATTATTGTTAAAGCGAACGCATTATCCATACCTTATTTTCATAAAGCTGTACTTTTTTTCTTCTGTTTTTTTCCCAACACAACTTGCAACAAGTGGTACTAGAACCATATAGTATGAGAATGACCAACAAAAAAGCCTTTGTTTCCTTTCACTATTCATAGTTGACTATAAGCACAATTTATCAGAATTCTTAAGATGAATCGAATGTTGTAATATAAAGAACCTTGAGGAGCCTGCAGATGAGGCAGTGTTGAGTCAAGTCGAAGGAGAAGAAGAAAGATCGATATGCACCAGTGTTAAAAAGTGAACAAACTATTTGCTTTCAATTATATCATTTCTCATGCATATAATTCAAAGCAAAGTCAGTAAATTTTTTCAACGTACCGCAACCCTTACTATCACAAATTTACGAAGTGCTATATTTCGTATCCATACCATGGCGAACCAAGGTTTTAGTAAAACTTATGTGCACTTAATATCATTCATCAAGGTGTGGAGAGACTCTTTGAAACTTAAATGATGGGAGTTGATAATGTGAAGAAGGTTCAACTTCTAAGTTTGAAGCGCTCTCAGTGAAGGAGATTGCCTCCATAAAAAAAGAGGTGGTTAAAGCAAGCCACAAAGAAGAAATGGGATATTGTTTTCATGCCCATAACCAAGAGGGAACAAAATAATTAAAGATCAAGGAACAGAAAGCAAGACAATCTTAAATCATAGGATGAATGGAAGTGTTAGAGATGAAATTACGGCAGGTTGCAGTGTAGCTTCCGATTTAGTAATTTTCTATTTTATTTTGGGTAGGAGATCAATTATTTAGTAGTCTTTCTATTTAGTAATTTCCTATTTCCCTTTTTGGTGGGAGATCTGCAATTTAATAATCTTCCTATTTAGTTATCTTTCTATTTTGTTTCCTATTTTATTTATTGTAAGAGATCTCATTTTAGTAGAATTACTTTAATTAGTACTTGTATTCCTTTGTATTCCTTTATAAATTGGAGGCTTTAATCATGAAATAAAATAAGTAGAATTATTTTCAACTAAATTGAGATATAGATTCTCTCTCTCAAGTCTAAGGTTAGAGTTCCCTTTTAACGAGCTTGTAATTTTTAGCAACAATAGGTCGAGGAAAGAATCGTGGTAAAAAAAAAGTTTTACATTTTGAATCAGAATTATTACTAACAAGCCTGTGACAGGATCCTGATTGCATGAACATAACAACTTGGTATCAGAGCCATATGTCAGGGGGATTCAACTAGAGAGAGCAAAGCTATTTTACAAGAACTACCGGAATAGAATGAAGCTTGAATGCTCCAAGTTGAATCTCGACTTGAAACCTAGCTGCAGAATCTAACTCGACAAGTGCAACTTCTAAGCAAATCAACCAGAAATCAAAATAAGGGAATTAAGGAGAGAAGCAGCAATTCAACTTCACAAAATAAAAATGTTGATGTTGAGGAAAGGTTCAAGACACGTGTTGCTCCCGCGAAAATTTTGGGATACACCAAATTGGATTTTCCTACATATAATGAGTCTGAGGATCCATTAAGTTGGCTTCATATGTGTGAACTATTTTTTCTTACTCAAAAAAATGGAAGAGGTTGATAAAGTGAGCTTGGCAACATTTTATATGGTTGGAAAAGCTCAATTAGGGTACTATAAACTAGAGCAAGAAGAACCTAGAATCTCATGGGAAGTTTTCAAAAACTATTGCAATCTCCGTTTCGGTCAAGGGCAATCCTTTGGGTGAATTAGTCAATTTAAAACAAACAAGTTTTGTTGAGGTGTACCAAAGGCAATTGCAGGTGCTATTAGCAAGGGTTACGACAATCAGGAATGACCAACAAGTCAATATTTTTACTGCCAGATTATCAGAAATCATAAGATTGGATGTCAAAACACATAATCAGTCTAATTTGGTTATCGCGATGAACTAGGCAAGAGCTTTTGATGGGAAACAACAATTGGAACAAATCGAAAATACAATAATGGATCTGTAATACCCGCTATCCAATCTCAAGAGACCCAACGGCGAATGCCACATTCGGTGTCGGAGGCACCGTCTTAACCTATATATAAATCATACAATCATATTATGAATTAAAAGTGACTTAGTATTCACAAGTTTAGCAAGTAATAATATTTTGTTTTGAAAATGATTTGGGAGAGTCTTACAGAAAAACTACAAGAGTTTCCCTAAAAGTCGCCAAACATATGAATACAAAGCACTCCCAAATTCAAACTCCAAACCCCATCAAACTCCAAACCCCATCAAACTCCAATAACAACACAATAACACTTCTATAATTTCATAACTATAGAATTCCTCAATAACAGTTTAATATTCATCACTTAAATATCTTAATGTAAAAATATCAACTTCTAATGTTCTAACCATTAAATAAGTTCCAAGTTTACCTCCCAATATATATACCAACATAATTTACAATAACATGCTTAAGTCATAAATTAAATAATATAGTCTCCAAAAATGTACTACTTATACATGCCATAATTCTTAATTACATAAAATACAAATCGACTACCAAAATATCTCTTCAGCTCTGATGCTACTCTTCAGGTCTTTAATCAGCAAGCACAGTCTCCAACCTACGCGTGATAAAATCAACGCACTGAGTATAAAACTCAGTGGTGCTCATAAAACACAAAAACCAATGTTGTGATGACAACATACTTAAAAATCATTTATATACATAAAATCATTAAATTTGAACATGCATTAACATATATACACCAACACATCATGCTTTAGAAACTCATTTGATATCATAAATAAGTTATTGTAAACTAAGATTTAGTCAAAAAAAAAAAATGTAATCTCATCTATTTCATTTCCTTAAAAATATTTTATAAGGGCTCACATACACTTAAGAGAAAAAGAAGTAGATAAGTTTTCATAGCTTATTAATAATGGCCTTAGGTCGCCGACCTTTTCATAACATATAGAGCGCGTCCGCCCTAACATAAGACACTTACGTGCCTAGCATATTATCATAGCTTCTTATCATAATGGCATCAAATGCCGAGCATGCTCATTGTACATGATAAATCATATCATGCAACAAATTCACACCAAGTATAATAGAGCCCAAAATTCTTGTCTTTAATTCTTACCTCATAACATTTCTCTTGAGCATTCATTTTTCTTTCTTCTTCTTTTCCTTACACGTCTTCTTCTTCTTCTTCTCCTCCTTCATTTTCTTCAATTCTTACTTACTAAACACATCAAATTCACCCCATCCAACTTGATTTAAGTAATTATCTTAGAGAGGAAAGCTAGAGAAGTGATTTTTGATGACTAATTTCAAGGAATTTGGAGATTTTTCTACTTGGGTCAAGTAAGTGATTTTATTGTAATTTCATTATTTTTGGGTTTAGAGTTTTCTTTTAGCATATACATGCTTAATCATGCTCCAATTTCTTCTTTTATTTGTTTTCTTTGTTTGATTTTGAGTTTCTTCCATGTAGAGGGTGGAGAGCCTTCTAACAAAGATAAGGGCAAGACCAAAGCTTAAAGAGCTTTGATTAAAGCTTTCTAAAGCTTGTGTTTGAAGGTTAGTGTTCATAAACATACTTACCTTACTCTAATTTTTTATTTTTGTGCATTTATGCTATCATGTGTATATTTTGGGATTTCATATGAAATGATTGATTTGTTGAATCTTGGTTGTAATAACATACTCTTGGGTGATTTTTGATGAGTAATTATTAAGTGGTAGACATTTCTACCTTGTATCTTTATTGTTCGTGTTCTTTTCATGGTTGAAGAAAGCTGAATTTGGGGAAAATGTGTTATTGAGTGAGATTAAGGACCATTTTTCGATCCTTTCTAGTTTCCATTTGTGTCTGAGACCTTCATAAAAGTTGTAGGTCTACTTCTTAGCTTTCCAACCTATCCTCTTGTGTCCAATTTGGAGATATATATCTCAACTTATGATTGAAACACCCAAA
The DNA here is from genome assembly GCF_041381405.1 of Jatropha curcas. Classification (NCBI taxonomy): domain Eukaryota; kingdom Viridiplantae; phylum Streptophyta; class Magnoliopsida; order Malpighiales; family Euphorbiaceae; genus Jatropha; species Jatropha curcas. The sequence continues at coordinate 294,359 of NC_143157.1, forward strand.
CTGACTCTGTTATGTCGGGCCATATGCATCACTGAATTGAGTGCCCATTTTGACCACTATAATAACAAAATCAGGTTCTGAGTTCTGCATGAAAGTTGTTGCCCTGTGTCTTGAGACTTCCCTGGTTTTAGATTGGTTTAATTTGAGTGTTTGGTTAAGTAGGAATTTAATAAACATTGGACTTGGTTCTGCTGAATCAGGTCTGGTCTATTAGTCTGTGTTCCTAGCTTTTGTTTGCTATCTTACAAATTGATCTATGCTATGGTCCCTTAATAAAATTTGTAGAATTTTGTCTTAGCTTTCTAATGAATCTAATTTCATTCAAATTGGAGACCCATAACTCAAGTTATATTTTGAAAACACAGCAAAGGTCAAGGTTACTTTTATGCTGAAAATTTTCTATATTAAGTCATTTTGTTTAAATATGAGAATTTTTATGAATTACTTAAATTGAAATTAAGTTTTTATTATGATTTTAAGAAGACAAAATAACTTGAATTCATAATGAAAATTTCATTTCAAAATTTCATTTTGAAGGAATCATTTAATTTCAACTTAAGTAAGTCATAAAAATTCTCATATTTATACAAAATGACTTGACATAGAAAATTTCCAGCATAAAAGTAACATTGACCTTTATTGTGTTTTCAAAACATAACTTGAGTTACAGGTCTCCAATTTGAATGAAATTATATTCATTAGAAAGATAAGATAAAATTATACAAATTTTATGAAGGGACCACAGTCCAGATCAATTTGTAAGATAGCAAACAAAAGCTAGGAACACAGACTAACAGACCAGACCTGATTCAGCAGAACCAAATCCAATGTTTATTAAATTCCTACTTAAATAAAGACTCAAATTAAACCAATCTAGAACCAGGGAAGTCTCAAGACATAGGGCAACAACTTTCATGAAGAACTCATAACCTAATCTTACCATTATAGTGGTCAAAATGGGCACTCAATTCAGTGATGCGTATGGCCCGACATAACAGAGTCAGTTTGGGTGTTTCAATCATAAGTTGAGCTATATATCTCCAAATTGGACACAAGAGGATGGGTTGGAAAGTTGAAAAGTAGACCTACAACTTTTATGAAGGGCTCAGATACAAATGGAAACTAGAAAGGATTGAAAAATGATCCTTAATCTCACTCAATAACAAGTTTTTCCCAAATTTAGCTTTCTTCAACCATGAAAAGAACATGAACAACAAAGATACAAGGTAGAAACGCCTACCACTTAATAATTACTCATCAAACATCACCCAAGAGTATGTTATTACAATCAAAATTCAACAAATCAATCATTTCATATAAAATCCAAAAATATACACATGATAGCATAAAGGCACAAAAATAAAAAATTAGAGTAAGGTAAGTGTGTTTATGAACACTAACTTTCAAAACAAGCTTTAGAAAGCTTTAATCAAAGCTCTTTAAGCTTTGGTCGTGCCCTTATCTTTGTTAGAAGGCTCTCCACCCTCTACATGGAAGAAACTCAAAATCAAACAAATAAAACAAATAAAAGAAGAAATTGGAGCATGATTAAGCATGTATATGCTAAAAGAAAACTCTAAACCCAAAAATAATGAAATTATCATAAAACCACTTACTTGACCCAAGTAGAAAAATCTCCAAATTCCTTGAAATTAGTAACCAAAAACCACTTCTCTAGCTTCCCTCTCTAAGATTAATTACTTAAATCAAGTTGGATGGGGTGAATTTGATGTGTTTAGTAAGTAAGAATTGAAGAAAATGAAGGAGGAGGAGAAGAAGAAGAAGAAGAAGAAGACGTGTAAGGAAAAGAAGAAGAAAGAAAAATGGTTGCTCAATAATTGATGGTTGACTTATATAAAGCAACAAAGATATTTTGGTCTTTTCCCCAAATTGGATGAATAGGATTAAGTCACTAGTAATCTAATTTAATGGCTACAAATATTCTCCAATTAAATTCCTTCAAAATATTATTTATCTCCACAAAATTCTCTAATTTACTCCATAAAAATAATTTTTTAAATTTCCTTAATTGCTATAACATCACAATTCACTATTCACTAATTATCGAAATTCTCCAAAAATATTCATTACTTACTTCCTACCCATAAAAACCATGCATACATGCTCCAAAAATGTTAAATAAAAATATAAAACATATATAGTAATTTTTTCGGACCAAAAATAATACCAACTCCCGCACCGGTGATACTATTCACAGACCGGTGGTACTATTCACAGACCGGTAGTACTATTCACAGACCGGTAAACTACTATTGAAACACAAGAAAAATAGGGCATCACAGGATCCTTCAATATTGGCAAACCAGAGATTCACATCTTCAATAGCTCATTCTACTAAAAACATGGGAGGAGCATTGACAACAAGTAGTGACAACAATCATGCCAAAATGGTTGGAAGGCGGACCAAAGGGCTATGCTATAATTGTGACAAATCATATTCCATTGGGCATCAGTGTAAAAAATTATTTGGATACAAATATTATACCCGGATACAAACTCTCACGCAATTATGGGCCAACAACATATCCAACTTGGAAGCAGTTCTCAAGCTTGAGAACAAGCTCTTTCTCTAGGAGGGGAGTAATGTTAGATGCAATTACAGCAAGTTGCAATTTAGTCTTCCTATTTAGTAGTTTCCTATTTTATTTTGGGTAAGAGATCAACTATTTAGTAGTCTTCTTAGTTAGTAGTTTCCTATTTCTCTTTTTGGTTGGAGATCTCTTATTTAATAATCTTCTTATTTAGTTGTCTTTCTATTTACTAGTCTTGCCATTTAGTAGTTTCCTATTTTATTTATAGTAGGAGATCTCATTCTAGTAGAATCACTTTAATTAGTACTTGTATTTCTATATAAATTGGAGGCTTTAATCATGAAATACAATAAACAGAATTCTTTTCAACTACATTGAGATCTAGACTATCTCTAACGAGTTTATGGTTAGAGCTCCCTTTTAACAAGCTTACAATTTTTAGCAACAATAGGTCGAGGAAAGAATCATGGTAAAACAAAAGTTTTACTTTTTGAATTAGATTTTATTGTTAACAGGCTCGTGATGAGATCCTTGTTACGTGAACATAACACCAAGTAACTATTGGAGACTGGTATGAGAGAATAATTTCATCTATTTCTTGTGTTTCATGAGATCATATGCATCTTATTTATACGCAAACATCTAATTCTAAATAGAAAAAAACAAATAAGGCAAGAGCAATATACTCTTCTAGATAGTCTATACAAGGATGCTCCAAATCAAAATAAGTCAACACTTCCAGTCAAGTTGGAGCATAAATATTGCACATGCCTAACTTGTAAACCAAACTATGGAATTATTTGTTGTTAAACCCTTTAGTAAAAACATCTGCAATCTAATTATCCAAAATCACATGAATAAACTTCAAAACATCTTTGAGGATTTTTTTTTATATATATAAAATGTCTATCAATCTCTATGTGCTTTGTGCGATCATATTGAACTGGATTTTGAGCAATACTAGTTGCAGCCTTATTATCACATAACAAAGTCGAATCTTCTCCTTTCGATATTCACAATTCTTCCCTTATCTTCCGTAGCCTATAACAATTTTCAAACCCCTTAAGTCATAGTTCTATATTTCGCTTTGGTACTCAAACATGCTACTATAACTTTTTACTTCTGCAAATAATTAGATTTTCCCCAATAAAGGTATAATAATCAGAAGTTGATCTCCTATCATCTGGAGATCTAGCCTAATCAACATCAGTAAAGGCTTCGGTTTTGAGGTGACTATGCTTAGACAAAAGTAGACCTCTTCCAGATGCAGACTTTAAATATTTTACAATGCGAAAGACAACTTCAAGATGAGAACTATGGGATCATGCATATATTGATTAACTAGACTTACAACGTATGCTATATTCGATTTAGCATGTGATAGGTAAATCAATATGTCAACCAATCTCTAATATTGACCCAAGTCAATTGGTTCTCTCATTCTTGCTTTCAATTTGTGAGTAACTTCAATGGGAGAGTAAGCTAATTTACAATCCAATATGTCAGTTTCTTTCAAGAGATCCAAGATAATTTTCCTTGAGAGAGAAAGATCCTTTAGTTGATCTAGCAACTTCTATTCTTAAAAAGTATCTTAGACCTCCTAACTCGTGAGCCAACAACTTCTTTAAGAGAACAATGCCCTCTTTATCATCTCCAATCACAACCGTATCATCAACATAGATAATTAGTAAAGTAATCTTACCATTATAATGTCTAATAAATAAGAGGTGCTCAACATTACTTTTAGAATAACCAAGAGAAGTCATGGTGAAACAACCCGAATTTTTATTTTCAAAACATTTTCTAATTAATTTATTGAACTGATAGCCTGGAAATTCATATTAATATTTTAGTGCGAGCACTATGAGAGACCGAACCGAAAATCGATTGAAAAACCGTAAAACCCAAATAAAAATTGAAGATTTGGGCCGAATCGAACCGAATCGAACCGGTTCGACCCAAACCATCTAGAATTTTCTTTTTCCTCTATTTTTAGCGCACATCTCACTCCCCCTTCCCCATTCCTGCGCTTCCCGACCATCGGCGATACCATCTCCACCATCTTCTTCTTCTTCTTCTTTCTTTCCTTTTTCTTTCTTTCTTTCCCTTTCTTCTTCCCTGCACCTGCATTCGCATCACTGTCTAGCAGGTCCAGCAGCTCCAGTTGAGCGCCACCGCTGTTCTCACTGCCGCTCGTCACCGGAGCAGCTCTGTCGCTTGTCCCGCCTCGTCCTAACTCACGCAGCGCCACCAGATCACGCAGTCAGGCCCTCTGTCAGGTCTGTCGCGCCTACAGCAGCAGCACCAGCTTCAAGCCTCACTGCCAGCCGTCTCTCCGCCTCTCTCCGCCACTGTTAGTTGGATCCGGCCACAGGCAGTTACTGCCCTTCGATCCGACACGCGTAAAAACTCCCACTCTAGTAAAAATTCGACAATAATTATATTTTGGGGTAAAGTTAATTTTAATAATTTTAGTTACTTGAATTAATGTTATTATTGTAGTAGATTAATTTTATTATTGTAGTTATTTAATTTAGTTAATTTAATTTAGTAATTGTGAGTAGTTAATAATATTAGTGTTGATTAAATTAAGGAACCTTGATAATGATATATTAATGGAATTAAAGTGTGGATTAAGGTAGTTTAGGTATAATATTATTGTATATTGTAATTTTGGTTGTGTGGTGATGTTGAGATTGAAGGAGGATGGGAAATTTTATTTAACTAATTGCCCGACGGATGGGCCGTGTAGATTGAGTTGAATATTTGATAAATTGTTGATATTTTAGCAGGTGGATAGTCCAATTTTTAGGGGAGATGCTGTCGAAATTTCGGTAGAAAATAAACAAAATAGAGTTAGGTAGAAAAATAAAAAAAAAATTTAGAATATTAAATAAAATTCTTAGAGTGGTAAAGAAATATTTTGTCTGATAGAATTATTTTCTTTTGTGTCGTTCTTATTTTGCTTAGATCGCCCGGGTCCATCTAGTGCTCCTCCAGGACAGAATCAAAGCTAGAACTTCGCTCTCCAGCACTGTGAGTAATAATAAATAATGCAGATCAACATGCATTTGCATAGCATTTAATTACAAACCTTATATATATATATATATTTTATATATATATTAAACTCATATTTATTTTATATTGAATAGTTGTATATTTTGATGGATTTGGTGTAATACGTTGAAAGAATTGTTTGATTAATTGTGCTGTGCATATACTGTGCCTTGTTTGTGTGGAATTGGGATGAAGTGGGTCACCATGGGACTGTGAGACCGTACCGTTATATGGATCCAATATGATTACCGTTAGCCGGGTAAATGGGAGATCGGCGCCCCCGTGTGCACCTACCGTTACCGTTACCGTTAACCTCGGGTTGGCTTCTCGTCGTTGCGCACCGGCCAGTCTAGATTTGATCGCAGCCCGCAGGGTGGCCTCCTGTTGTGAGCGCTTGATGATCTAGATTGGATGGAGACCACCGGGTTGCCTCCTGTTGGTATGAAAAAGAAAAGAGAGGATAGAAAAACAATGAGAGGACTGGTCAAGTGAGGATTAGACCGGTCGGCCAGTATGGGGGATCGGCTCCCTGGTGCACATGTGAGAGGATGAGCTATGTGGGAGGACGGCTCATCGGGGGTTCGGTGACTCCACTGACTAATTTCCACGTGATGTGATTATTTGAAGGTGACATTGTTTGTGGGTGCTGATGTTATGCCATACGATTGACTGTTGTGTGTTCATTCAGTACATTAGGGCGCATTTCGCGTGACTGTATGTGGTGTGTATTATTTATTATTATTCACTGAGTTGCAAAACTCACCCCCCTTCTCTCCAAACTTCTCAGGTAGTAGGAAGTTGCTGATCCAACGGAAGCTCTGCAATCTTCTCCGCAGAGTTATAAATGTAAACTTTATATTTCTGTTATTTAATTTTGGATGTATAAATTATTCTATTATCGGCTTGTTATTGAACTCCGCAGTTATAGGGTTGTGTATTAATATTGGACTTATTGTTAGTACTACGCTATAAATTAAATATTACGCAATTAGCTGCAGGTGAACCAGTAAGTCCACCATGTGATTATAATTTATTGTAAATAGGCCCTGGTTATATATTATGTGTTATTTGAGTTTGGGCCAGATGTTTGTATATGGGCCTACTGTTTGATGATAATTGGGAAGGATACATAGATAGATTGGATAATTTAGGCTTACTACGGGCCTCGGGGGCCTTAAGCTTACCTGGGCCCTAGTGCCGGTCCGACTCACGGAAACGGGTCGTGACAAAGGTGGTATCAGAGCCTAAGTTTAGAAGTCTAGAGATAACTGCGGAGTTATTTCTGTCACGTCTTGATATAGTTTTCTCTTGCCTCTTAAGTTTCAGCGTGATCACCGTATGAGTCCTATTTTCAGTTAGGCTAATAATGTAATTGATATGAATAGGATAGGAATTGTTATATTCTAATAAATTCTACTTTATGCTTTGAATTTCAGCATGGTGAAGAATAGGGGAAGAGCACTCGACGACGTGGGGCAAGATGCTCCTGATGACAACATGGAGCAAAATGTTCCTGATGAAGTCTCTTCTGGGCATTCAGTTATTCCTAGACGACGAAGACGACGAAAGAGTAAATCTGCTAGGAATGTAAATAATCAGAATGAAGGTGTCCAAGAAGTTAGGAATGAGGAAAATATGGCGGGAACTCCAATTGAAATGAACACATTATTGACCGGGCTACAACAGGCTATAACAGCAGCAATGAATAATGTGTTAGTGCAGCAACAACAATTCTTCCAAGCTCAGCAACAGCAGCAGCAACAGCAACAGATGCATTCACCTATGCTCGATCCAGCAGCACAACTAGTTCAACTGGCCCCACCTCCTACTGTTCCGAGGGCTGCTAATGATAACCTGTATGACAGATTCATTCGTTATAAACCACCCAAGTTTACAGGCACTGAAGATGCTCATTCCTTTTTGGCTAGAATCAGAGAGTTTTGCATTGAGCTAGCTGTGATGATGAAAGGTCTATTGTGTTTGCGGGTCGTAGAATGGAAGGAATAGCAGAGACATGGTTTCGGGATTATATTCAGCCTTCTTCCACTGGGATGTCCTGGGAACAGTTTACTACACTCTTTATGAACCATTTTGTGCCGGAAGGAACTAGAAGAGCCAAAATGAGAGAATTCGAATCCTTAGTTCAAGGGGATATGTCGGTGGATGAGTATGCCACCAAGTTCATCGAATTGAGTAGATATGCTCCGGGGTCCATACCTGATGAAGGCACTAAAGTATACAGATTTATTAGCGGGCTAAATGCAATATATGCCACTTTATTTCAGCAAAGGGAGCAAGACTTTAGTGCCATTGTTGACTCAGCCCGGCAGATGGAAAATAAATACATTTCTGATGGGTTTATTTCAGGCAGAAGAGGTAACAGAACAGCAGCTCAGTCAGGGAATCCGAGTGTGCCAGGTATGAGCGGATCTTTTCTTATGGGTACACAATCTTCGAGCTCTCTCTTCCAAGGCAAGGGAAGTATCAGTAGAAGGAAAGACAAGAAGAAATTTTGGCCGAGAAGGAGTGCTTATTCAGGTGGTTCTAGTAGTGGGCACAGTTCAGGTAGCAGCAGACCGAGTGTAACTGTCTGTCACAGGTGTGGCAAGACTCATAAAGGAGAGTGTGACCTTGATTCTAACACCTGCTTTAGGTGTCACCAGACGGGACACTATGCTAGAGACTGCCCATTTCCTCCGTCGCGATATATGCCACCCCAGTCTTCCATGGGTAGTGTGTCCAGACCTCCTTTCTCTACACCGTCGGCATCTGGTACTAGATTTATGGGCCAGCAGGGCCGTGGTTCTGTTGGTAGGGGCCGAGGCCAGAGTTTGGGACAGAATTTGTATGCTGCTGGAGCACAACCCCGACTCTTCCACTTGACTCAGGGAGATGCTCAGGCATCTAATGCCGTGGTGGCAGGTACTTTTATTATTTGTTCTTTGGAAGCACGAGTATTATTTGACCCTGGTGCCACCCATTCATTTGCATCTCCTAGGTTTGCTGTGAAAATAGACAGAATGCCCAATCAGTTAGACATTCCCTTGCTGATATCGACGCCTTTAAGTGAATCTATTTATACTGATTCAGTCATTTTAAACTGTCCTATTGTTCTTGAAGGCGTAGACTTACCTGCAGATTTAATTATCTTAGATGTGATAGATTTTGATGTGATCTTGGGAATGGATTGGTTAGCAAAGTATGATGCAGAGGTCCATTGTAAAAGGAAAGAAATTGTTTTTAATCTACCAGATGGCAAGAAACTTATTTATAGGGTGGATAAGAATATAGCTCCTTATAATCTAATTTCTGCAATCAGCGCTAGAAAACTGTTGAGGAAAGGCTGTCAAGGGTACTTAGCGTTGGTAAAGGACACCACGACAGAAACTCGTAAAGTGGAAAGTATGCCGATCGTGAATGAGTTCATCGATGTGTTTTCGGAAGAATTACCCGGTCTTCCTCCAGACAGGGAAATTGAATTCTGTATTGATCTGATTCCTGGCACAGAACCTATTTCCATGCCACCGTATCGAATGGCACCAGCGGAATTAAAAGAGTTAAAAGAACAGTTGCAGGAACTGTTGGATAAGGGTTTCATCAGACCAAGCGCTTCGCCTTGGGGTGCTCCAGTCCTGTTTGTGAAGAAAAAGGATGGTTCGCTTCGCCTATGCATTGATTATAGGCAATTGAATAAGGTGACTGTGAAGAACAAATACCCACTTCCTAGAATTGATGACCTGTTCGATCAATTGCAAGGGGCTACATGTTTCTCAAAGATTGACCTTAGATCTGGTTACCATCAGCTCAAAATCAGAGAACAAGACATTCCTAAAACGGCTTTCAGAACCAGATATGGTCATTATGAATTCCTTGTCATGTCCTTCGGACTCACTAATGCCCCAGCAGCTTTCATGGATCTGATGAACCGTGTCTTCAAGCCATACTTGGACCGGTTTGTGATTGTGTTCATAGATGACATTCTAGTTTATTCCAGAACTGAAACAGATCATATACACCATTTGAGAATTGTGCTACAAACTTTGAGGGAGCATCAGTTATATGCCAAGTTTTCTAAATGTGAATTCTGGCTGGAAAGTGTAAATTTCTTGGGTCATGTGGTATCTAAGGATGGAATCATGGTTGATCCTAAGAAGATTGAGGCAATCATCGATTGGCCGAGACCGACCACTGTCACTGAAATTCGCAGCTTTCTGGGTTTGGCTGGCTATTATCGCCGTTTTGTGCAAGACTTTTCTCGAATAGCAGCACCATTAACTAAATTGACCCAGAAGAATGCTAAATTTGTGTGGTCCGATTCTTGTGAAGCGAGTTTTCAGAAGCTGAAGGAGTGCTTGACCACCGCTCCGGTATTAGCCTTACCCTCAGGCAATGAAGGATACGTAGTGTTTTGTGATGCGTCCAGAGTGGGGTTGGGATGTGTCCTGATGCAGCATGGCCGAGTTATTGCATATGCTTCCAGACAGTTGAAGAAGCATGAACAGAATTATCCCACCCATGATTTGGAAATGGCCGCGATCATTTTTGCATTGAAGATATGGAGGCATTACTTGTACGGTGTATCCTGTGAGATATTCACTGATCATAAGAGTCTAAAATACATTTTTGATCAGAGAGATCTGAATTTGAGACAGCGACGCTGGATGGAATTTCTTAAAGATTATGATTGTACCATTCAGTATCATGCTGGGAAGGCTAATGTAGTAGCAGACGCTCTAAGTCGAAAATCTTTGGGAAGCTTAGCTCACATTTCGGTTGAAAAAAGGCCGTTAATTCGAGAATTGAATGGCATGCTTGATGAAGGCCTTGACTTGGAAATTCTTGCTTCAAATTGTTTGTTGGCTCATTTCAGAATAAGACCGATGCTGTTTGACAGAATTAAAGCTGCACAAGACAGAGACCCGCAAATGCAAAGAATTGTGCAAGAGGTAATTACTGGTGGGTCAGGAGACTTTTTGATAGACAATGATGGTGTACTCAGGAAGGGTACTCGTGTTTGTGTACCTGATGTTGATAATCTTAGAAAGGAGATCTTAGATGAAGCCCACTATGCTGCCTATAATGTGCATCCGGGTACTACTAAAATGTATCGAGATTTGAAGAGGAATTATTGGTGGACTGGAATGAAGAAGGATGTAGCAGAATTTGTGTCTAGATGTCTCGCTTGTCAGCAAGTAAAAGCAGAGCATCAAAGACCTTCTGGATTAATGCAACAGTTACCGATACCAGAATGGAAATGGGAAAGGATTACGATGGACTTTGTGGTCGGACTACCAAGAACGCCAGGAGGCTATGATTCAATTTGGGTGATAGTGGATCGACTTACCAAGACAGCTCATTTCTTACCAGTGAGATCCTCTTATAGTGCTGACAGGTTGGCAAGGTTGTACGTTAAAGAGATAGTGCGCCTTCATGGGGTTCCGGTATCTATCATCTCTGACAGGGGAACGCAGTTCACTTCGAGATTCTGGCAGTCGTTGCAGAAAGCTTTGGGAACCCGGCTTGACTTTAGTACAGCTTTCCATCCGCAGACTGACGGGCAATCTGAGAGGACTATTCAAACTCTGGAATATATGCTACGGATGTGCGTATTAGATTTTGGAGGATTTTGGGACATGCACTTACCATTAATCGAGTTTGCCTATAATAACAGTTACCAAGCAAGTATCGGCATGGCTCCTTATGAGGCCTTGTATGGCAGGAAGTGCAGATCTCCTATCTGTTGGGAAGAAGTAGGAGAAAGACAATTGGTGGGACCCGAGTTGATTCAAATCACCTCTGAAAAGGTTCCTGTCATTCGGAACAGGATTAAAACGGCGTTTGATCGGCAGAGAAGTTACGCGGATCCTAAGCATAGAGAAGTGACATTTCAAGAGGGTGATTTAGTCTTCCTGAAGGTATCTCCTATGAAAGGTGTCCTACGTTTTGGCAAGAAAGGGAAACTAGCTCCAAGATACATTGGACCGTATCCTGTAGTTGCAAGAATTGGAGAAGTAGCTTATCAGTTGGATATGCCTAACGAGTTTTCTCATGTACACCCGGTGTTTCACGTGTCCATGCTACGGAAGTACATTCCTGATCCGTCTCATGTGTTAGAGTCGCAAGAGATTCAGGTGGGTGAAGATTTGACATATGAAGAAATACCGATTAGCATCCTCGATTTCCAGATTCGTAAACTTCGATCTAAGGAGATTCCTATGGTCAAAGTCTTATGGAGAAATCATTCGATGGAGGAATGCACATGGGAAGTGGCAGCTGATATGCAAAGAAATTATCCTCATCTTTTTCCTTCCATGTAAAACGTTCTGTACTAACAGTGATCGACTGTAAATGGATTCTCTTTTGTTGAGTATGATCCTTCTTTGTTCCTCATATATACTGTGATCTTACCTTGCTTGTTTCAAAAATTCGAGGACGAATTTTTTTAAGGGGGGAAGACTGAAACAACCCGAATTTTTATTTTCAAAACATTTTCTAATTAATTTATTGAACTGACAGCCTGGAAATTCATATTAATATTTTAGTGCGAGCACTATGAGAGACCGAACCGAAAATCGATTGAAAAACCGTAAAACCCAAATAAAAATTGAAGATTTGGGCCGAATCGAACCGAATCGAACCGGTTCGACCCAAACCATCTAGAATTTTCTTTTTCCTCTATTTTTAGCGCACATCTCACTCCCCCTTCCCCATTCCTGCGCTTCCCGACCATCGGCGATACCATCTCCACCATCTTCTTCTTCTTCTTCTTTCTTTCCTTTTTCTTTCTTTCTTTCCCTTTCTTCTTCCCTGCACCTGCATTCGCATCACTGTCTAGCAGGTCCAGCAGCTCCAGTTGAGCGCCACCGCTGTTCTCACTGCCGCTCGTCACCGGAGCAGCTCTGTCGCTTGTCCCGCCTCGTCCTAACTCACGCAGCGCCACCAGATCACGCAGTCAGGCCCTCTGTCAGGTCTGTCGCGCCTACAGCAGCAGCACCAGCTTCAAGCCTCACTGCCAGCCGTCTCTCCGCCTCTCTCCGCCACTGTTAGTTGGATCCGGCCACAGGCAGTTACTGCCCTTCGATCCGACACGCGTAAAAACTCCCACTCTAGTAAAAATTCGACAATAATTATATTTTGGGGTAAAGTTAATTTTAATAATTTTAGTTACTTGAATTAATGTTATTATTGTAGTAGATTAATTTTATTATTGTAGTTATTTAATTTAGTTAATTTAATTTAGTAATTGTGAGTAGTTAATAATATTAGTGTTGATTAAATTAAGGAACCTTGATAATGATATATTAATGGAATTAAAGTGTGGATTAAGGTAGTTTAGGTATAATATTATTGTATATTGTAATTTTGGTTGTGTGGTGATGTTGAGATTGAAGGAGGATGGGAAATTTTATTTAACTAATTGCCCGACGGATGGGCCGTGTAGATTGAGTTGAATATTTGATAAATTGTTGATATTTTAGCAGGTGGATAGTCCAATTTTTAGGGGAGATGCTGTCGAAATTTCGGTAGAAAATAAACAAAATAGAGTTAGGTAGAAAAATAAAAAAAAAAATTTAGAATATTAAATAAAATTCTTAGAGTGGTAAAGAAATATTTTGTCTGATAGAATTATTTTCTTTTGTGTCGTTCTTATTTTGCTTAGATCGCCCGGGTCCATCTAGTGCTCCTCCAGGACAGAATCAAAGCTAGAACTTCGCTCTCCAGCACTGTGAGTAATAATAAATAATGCAGATCAACATGCATTTGCATAGCATTTAATTACAAACCTTATATATATATATATATATTTTTTTTATATATATTAAACTCATATTTATTTTATATTGAATAGTTGTATATTTTGATGGATTTGGTGTAATACGTTGAAAGAATTGTTTGATTAATTGTGCTGTGCATATACTGTGCCTTGTTTGTGTGGAATTGGGATGAAGTGGGTCACCATGGGACTGTGAGACCGTACCGTTATATGGATCCAATATGATTACCGTTAGCCGGGTAAATGGGAGATCGGCGCCCCCGTGTGCACCTACCGTTACCGTTACCGTTAACCTCGGGTTGGCTTCTCGTCGTTGCGCACCGGCCAGTCTAGATTTGATCGCAGCCCGCAGGGTGGCCTCCTGTTGTGAGCGCTTGATGATCTAGATTGGATGGAGACCACCGGGTTGCCTCCTGTTGGTATGAAAAAGAAAAGAGAGGATAGAAAAACAATGAGAGGACTGGTCAAGTGAGGATTAGACCGGTCGGCCAGTATGGGGGATCGGCTCCCTGGTGCACATGTGAGAGGATGAGCTATGTGGGAGGACGGCTCATCGGGGGTTCGGTGACTCCACTGACTAATTTCCACGTGATGTGATTATTTGAAGGTGACATTGTTTGTGGGTGCTGATGTTATGCCATACGATTGACTGTTGTGTGTTCATTCAGTACATTAGGGCGCATTTCGCGTGACTGTATGTGGTGTGTATTATTTATTATTATTCACTGAGTTGCAAAACTCACCCCCCTTCTCTCCAAACTTCTCAGGTAGTAGGAAGTTGCTGATCCAACGGAAGCTCTGCAATCTTCTCCGCAGAGTTATAAATGTAAACTTTATATTTCTGTTATTTAATTTTGGATGTATAAATTATTCTATTATCGGCTTGTTATTGAACTCCGCAGTTATAGGGTTGTGTATTAATATTGGACTTATTGTTAGTACTACGCTATAAATTAAATATTACGCAATTAGCTGCAGGTGAACCAGTAAGTCCACCATGTGATTATAATTTATTGTAAATAGGCCCTGGTTATATATTATGTGTTATTTGAGTTTGGGCCAGATGTTTGTATATGGGCCTACTGTTTGATGATAATTGGGAAGGATACATAGATAGATTGGATAATTTAGGCTTACTACGGGCCTCGGGGGCCTTAAGCTTACCTGGGCCCTAGTGCCGGTCAGACTCACGGAAACGGGTCGTGACACATGGTCTTATTGAATTTATCATTCTAGGTGACTATTTGAGTTCATAAGATGCTTTCTTCAATCTGCAAATCTTACCTTTGGTTTTTTTTCATTATTAAAGCCTAGAGGAATATCCATATACACTTTTCTTCTAGATCACCATGCAAAAAAACATTTTATATGAAATTGATGCAAAGTCCAGTTTAGGTTGGCTGCAAACAACATGACTCTAATGGTGTTCATTTTCACAATTGGAGCAAAAGTCTCTTGATAGTCCACTCCATAGGTATGAGTAAATCTCTTTGTCACCAATTTGGCTTCATACCTTTCTATTGTGCCATCTGCACTGTGTTTTACCATGACCATCCATTTGCATTCCATTGGTTTTCTTCCTTAATGAAGGGTAACAAGCTCCTAAGTTTCATTTTTTGCCAAAACTTTAATCTCCTCCATCATTGACGCTTTCCCAAGTTATTGTCCATGGCTTAAGTTAACACAAAGTTGATGGTGGATCCACTAAAATATTTTTTTTCTTTACCTAACCCTATCATTATAGGTATATCTAAGTTTTCAAATTGGGTGTTACATAGTTTTAAAGTGATTTTGCAACAGGTAGAAAAGTTTATGGTATTTTTGTAGGTTTAGTCTAACAAGAAATGTTAAGTTATTAATTTCGGATGTGATACTTATAGTTTTATTTTTTTTTTAGAAATATAATTCATTAATAATAATATTAAGTATTACAAATAATAGTAGATTAGTCATAGAAATTTATTAATAGAGTTCACTGATCTTTTAACAAACCAAAAGAATTATTTATATTCTTTTAAATAATAAAAATTAAAATTAAAAGAGATAATATTAGATTTTTTTTTCACTTGAAGATGATTTTAGCAAAAGATTTAAATCTTCATATACAGTAATAACTAGCCCTTTAATTGATTTGGACGATAATATAATAATTTTTTTGAATATTTTATATTTGAATTGTTTTCCTAATAACTTGTAACATATGACATACATGAGTTTATGTATCAATAGTATATGCACTATCTCTTCATTTACCAAAGATTCATTTCTGCAAATCAAAGATATAAATTCTCCAACTAAATAAAATCAAATATCATACTTTTATTTAGTAGTAAATCCTCACTCCAAATATTTTTGAGTTTATTAAAAGTGAATAGAAGATTAGAAGCGAAAGATAAAGTAAATGGTAGGGTACTATTAACAGAGACCATCCAAAACTAAAATTAGTGTTAGAAGACTAGAGAAAGAAGAGAAATTACACAGCAGAAGGCATATATATTCCATGCAAGTAGTTCCAATTTATACACCATTAAATGTTTTTTAATAAAAAAATAATGATAATTATTGTAGATTGCATATTATATCTAAAAAATACATTAAATTTATTATTGAATTGGGTACAGTTTTAACTGGATTTTTATTAAGAACTGAAATCGACTCTGAGTCAGTAAAATATTTTTTGTTGATTCTTACAATTTCGATTCGATATGATTTTTTTATTTCATTTAGGGGAGAAACTATAATACAGAATGTTAATAATTCTGCATCCATAATGAATAATTAATGGACATTAGATTTTATTGTTTAAACTTAGCCATTGAATCCTAGAGGAAAAGAGAAACCATCTACCTACTGTATAGGTAAAAAAATTCCTATTTAGTTTAAAAACAAAAATGATTGCTTAATTACTACAAAATATTTATTTATTAATCCATAATCAATTTCATCAACTTTATTTTTTGAAAGCCTATTTTTATTTGTATAGAAAAAACTCAAATCACATATATTATGCCATATAAATTTTTATAAATGTATATCATTAAACATTCTTGTTTATTCTCCTAATCAATATATTATTATTAACCGATTAATTTTCGTTATTTTAAATATTTATATTAATACTTCATTATTAGCGATTAACTTTTATAAAAGCAATTGTGTCACTTTATTAAATTTAATATTTTAATTTACACATCATTTACTTTATCTCATTTTAATTATTTTTTTAAATTCTCCTTTACTCGATTTATAACATTATAATATATGTTTAAGAATTATCATATGTGCTTTAATTCTTTTCTTGCTATGAGAATGAGGTTAAAATTATTAAAATAAATAAAAATTAATTTATAAAAAATATTTCTAACATTTTAAAAAAATATTTATCAAAATGAAATTGAAAAAATATATAATTAAAAACAATGATATGTATTTTTTTAATAATAATTTAAAAAGACATTTTTTCTACTAAAAGAAAAAAAAAATTTGCAAAGAATAAAAAACTTATATAACGAATGATATGTACCTGCTGTAGTAGGTTAGGATGCCAAATGTCATAAAATTATAATTTCTCTATTAATACAAAATTTTTTAAATCTGTATTATAGTAAAAACCTTCTCAAAAATCGTATAAAGTCCTTATATGAATATGTGTGTGGTTTTCTCATTCCAAGTTTCAAATTTTCGGGTCTTCAAATTTGTGGTTACACCGAACCAACTGACCTGCTTAAACTGAATTGAAATCGGGTCAAGGTAAACCCGACTGGACCCGCGTCAGTCAGAGTGAGAAATGTACAAGTATATAATAGGTTCTAGAGTGTTCCAACAACAGACAACCAAAACAGAAATGGGTTTTGATCCAACGGTCCAGATTTCATTAGAACCTTCAAGAGCTAACTTCATCTATAGTATATCATCATACTATATATCAATTAAACCTAACGTTTAGAAAGAGAGAGACTGCTTCTTTTCAGTAGTAGTAAAGGATAAACCTAAGCTACGCCTCTCGACGCCCTTCTAAAACCCTAATCTTTCCTGCCACTACCACCACCACAACCACAGCCGTCTCATTTTTCTCTCGGTTAGCTCTTTAATCTCTTTATCAATGATGGTTTTGGCTGTTTCATTGTTGTTTTTGTTTTTATGGTGTATTTCTGTCTCATTTTGTTGGTTTAGCATTGAAATTTGATTTTTAATTGATGAAATGGTGTTAAATTGATTCGAAGTTTGTCACTTTACAGCGCTTCTGTTTGCTGTTTATCTATGTGGAAATGGTTCCTTTATTTAGTTCGGTTTCATGCTTTCACTGGTAGAATTTATCTGGAATTGTTCTGTTTTGAAGCTCTTGGTGATGGATGATTGAAAATAGTTCCTTCTTTTTTGTAGTTGTTGATTTTTGTTTATCTTTTCCATCATTTTTGTGAATATACATAAATATAGTGCTTTGAATTTGATTATGTAAATTTAGCTTTATAACAATGTTTATAATAATTTGTGCAGCATAAGAATTTAACCAGAAATCTTAAGAATAAGTCAATTGGGTGTTGGACTAGACCGAAATTTTCTTGTATTTGGGTATTAAAGGTAATTTTAGGTGCTTGAAATTGTTGCCAATAATTCAACTTCCATTACAATTTTTAATTATGATAGGAAGGAAATCATTTCTTTCAGAAAAAAATTTTACTTTTGCTTGATCTAAACTGCCTTTTGCATGCTCTTTTGATTCTCATCATGTTTTTCTCTCTATCTCTCCTCTAATTGTTGCTTTGTTTTGACTTCCGAGTTTTAAGAATGTCTTGACGTAACTGAAATTAGTCAATTGGTTTTTGTCAGCTGTCAAATAGAACATGGCTTCTACATTTACTGCCATGTCTTCCTTGGCTGCTCCCAATGGACGGGTGATGGACAAGAATCTTGCATCTTCTTCAAACAGGTTGTCTTCTTTTGCCTCCATTTCTGGAAGCTCATTTGGTAGGAGACAGAATGTGGTTTTACGTAGATCTCGATCTCCCAAAATTAATGCTATGGCCAAAGAGTTGCATTTCAACAAAGATGGATCAGCAATTAAGAAATTGCAAGTGAGTGTTTATTCATATGTATATATATATATATATATATATATATATATATATATATATATATATATATGATGTAGGCTTATGATACATGACCTTTATATTTTTATTCTTGGTTGTCTTTCAAGCATTTGTTGCATTCTTGCAGACTGGTGTGAACAAACTTGCAGATCTAGTTGGAGTTACTCTAGGTCCTAAAGGCAGGAATGTTGTTCTTGAGAGCAAGTATGGCTCCCCAAAAATTGTTAATGATGGTGTGACTGTCGCCAAAGAGGTATTCTGTCTCAAGATTCTTTAGTGCTTCATTGTCTTACTAGTTGAATACTACAATGCACAGAAAGTGTAAATTAGGTGGGTTTCTGCATTTTGGATTCAGATACATTTCCAAAGCAGGAAACTCCAGGCAATTTCTGGAAGTTTAGAAAAATTTGAAACACATTTCTTAGTCTGAAGTGTGTTTGTCTTGAAAAAGTCAACAACAAAAGCTAAGTCCAAACTAGTTGGCGTCGGCTATATGAAGCTTTAGTCCAAAAAGTATGACCCTAGCCCTCCAAACAAAAGTGCGCTCACCCTTGTGTGTGTGCGCGCGCGCGCGCGTGTGTGCGTGTGTGTGGGCGTGTGTGCGGGCGCGCGCGCGCGCGTCTGTGTCTCTATATATATATTGTATTCTTTAAAAAAATATTACTATTCAATATATTTCAAGTACTTGCTTGGGAAGGAAGGAAGAATAAGCACTTCAACTCTTAAAACCCCTATTGTAATTGAATGAGCTTAATTTTTGTTTTTATATGAAAATTTGATATTTATGAAAATGCCCTAATTTTTTTTATATATACACATTTCCCCATGTTTCCATCTCTTATGTTTTCCCATGTCTGTTTTCTATTGTTTCGTTTCCACATTTCTCTTTTGTTATTCATAGCTTGAATCTCATGGGGGTTATCTAAATACGTGAAAGCAAACCATATGGAGGACAGTTCGAATGTAAATTTTGCCTGCTTTGGTCCCTAACTCTGCGATGTAAATGGTCTTTCAATTCTTCCATATGTTGCTGACATTACTACTACACGTTTTTAGTTTTATGATAATTTTCTGTTATTTATCTCTAGGTTTATTGACAATGTGCTTTGCCCGAATTTCTTAGGTTGAATTGGAGGATCCAGTTGAGAATATTGGTGCCAAGTTGGTGAGGCAGGCAGCTGCCAAGACAAATGACTTGGCTGGTGATGGGACCACTACTTCTGTTGTTCTTGCTCAAGGCCTTATTGCTGAAGGAGTCAAGGTTTGTGGGATGATTTGTACTATCTTCTGTATGAAGATTGTCAAACTTGGTAATCATATTGATGGATGGTTCAATTATACAGGTTGTGGCTGCTGGTGCAAACCCTGTGCTAATTACTAGGGGTATTGAGAAGACCTCAAAAGCTTTAGTGACTGAACTCAAGTCAATGTCGAAAGAGGTAATATATAACTGTTAGCGAATCTTCATTGTTAAATTTGTATTGCCATTGAAATCTCTCATATTTGTATTAAATTTATACGGAAGGGGTTAAGTAACAGTAGTTTGCTGTTGCAGGTTGAAGACAGTGAACTAGCAGATGTAGCAGCTGTTAGTGCAGGGAACAACTATGAAGTGGGGAATATGATAGCAGAAGCCATGAGTAAAGTGGGTCGTAAAGGAGTGGTGACTCTTGAAGAGGGAAAAAGTGCAGAAAACAGCCTCTATGTTGTTGAGGGAATGCAATTTGATCGGGGTTACATCTCACCTTATTTTGTTACAGACAGTGAGAAAATGTCTGTTGAATATGAGAACTGCAAGGTAAGCTATCCACAATGACTTTTTATTTTTCCTCCTTTTTAATTGTGATTTCAAAATAATTAGGTGTATTTTTTTGCTGCAGTTGCTTCTTGTTGATAAGAAAATTACGAATGCGAGGGATCTCATTAACATTCTTGAAGATGCAATCAGGAGTGGATACCCAATTCTGATTATTGCTGAAGACATTGAGCAAGAAGCTTTGGCAACTCTTGTTGTGAATAAGCTTAGGGGTGCTCTAAAGATTGCTGCTCTCAAAGCTCCTGGTTTTGGAGAGAGAAAGAGCCAGTACCTTGATGACATTGCTATTTTAACTGGAGGTTAGTTCAAATGATGTTAATTTTTTGTACTCTGTATTTTGGTTTTTGCCTTTCTGTGTCATTGGTACTGCCTCCACATTTCCTTATCTACTTCATGTAAATGTTCCAAATATTTAACCTTTTTATTTCCTCCGTTGACCTCTCCTCCCTTCTTTTTCCTTTTTTCTGTTTGCAATCGCTCTTTTATATTGGATGTTTATGCTCTTAATCTGGATTGCAGGAACTGTTATTAGAGATGAGGTGGGACTTGCCTTGGACAAAGTTGGCAAGGAGGTTTTGGGCCATGCTTCCAAAGTGGTACTTACCAAGGATTATACTACCATTGTGGGTGATGGAAGCACCCAAGAAGCAGTAAGCAAGAGGGTTGCACAAATAAGAAACCTCATTGAGGTATGAAATGCTTTGGCTTACTGCTCATATTCTTTCCAAGAAAATTTGTGCTTCTCAGAATTGATTGTTACCTGAAGTATGAATTATTACATTTTTACAGGCTGCTGAACAAGAGTATGAAAGGGAAAAGCTAAATGAGAGGATTGCAAAACTGTCAGGTGGTGTTGCTGTGATACAGGTAAAATTTTCAGCTGATCATCTTTCAGCAAAAGATCATTGAAACCATTTAACATAGTCTTCCCTAAAGAATTGTTTTTCTCAAAATTTTAAAGGTTGGAGCACAAACTGAGACAGAACTCAAAGAAAAGAAATTGAGAGTTGAAGATGCTCTTAATGCAACAAAGGTACTGATCTTAGTACCACTGCTTTTTGTTGTTTTTACATCCAATTTAAGTTTCTGATTGCATTTGTCAATAATGAAATGATATTCAGGCAGCTGTTGAGGAAGGTATTGTAGTTGGTGGTGGTTGCACCCTGTTGAGACTTGCATCGAAGGTGGATGCCATTAAAGACACCCTTGACAATGATGAAGAAAAGGTAACTCGGGCGTAGTAACTTGAGCTAGTGCTTATTTCAAAATGTTTTGGAAGTGTGTTTTGAGCTCGATTGTTTTGGTTTGGTTTCAGGTAGGGGCAGATATTGTGAAAAGGGCTCTCAGCTACCCACTCAAATTAATTGCCAAGAATGCTGGTGTAAATGGAAGTGTGGTCAGCGAGAAGGTGTGGAACTCTGCAATGATCAATCTATTCTTAATTTGTTTGGTTTCATGTTGCTTGCAACTAAAGTTGTTATCTGTTTGTACAGGTGCTTTCCAGTGACAATCCAAAATTTGGATACAATGCTGCAACCGGAAATTATGAAGATCTAATGGCTGCTGGTATAATTGATCCAACAAAGGTGAGTTTCGCTTTGCTCTTCCAAGAGGAGTGGTCGACATATTAGTGCTGTAACATAATGGCTATATCTTCTCTCTAATCTTTGGAAGGTGTCAATCATCAAAAATGATCTATTAGAATATGGTATTATCCTTTGAAGCTAACAGATTAATTACAGAAAGTTGTTTGAAATTTTCCATTTCCAGCTATAATTTTGTTGTGGAAAGGGAACTAGATGTATCTCATTCGATCTTTGAAGAACTATCCTAACTGCTTAGCTCATTCATGTCTTTCTTTCAGGTGGTTAGATGTTGCCTGGAGCATGCATCATCAGTAGCAAAAACTTTCTTGATGTCTGATTGTGTGGTTGTTGAGATCAAGGAGCCTGAACCAGTCCCTGCTGGCAATCCCATGGACAATTCAGGTTCGTACTTTTCGAACTTATGAGATAATCTTGGCCGGTATGCCTCTTCCCTCCTACATTGTCACTGAATTTTAATGTCCACTTTATTTCAACAGGATATGGGTACTAAGTGAACAATCAAGATGGGGTGAGCAAATAAAGATGACAGTCCCTACGGTGGGAAGAATTAGTTAGTTTGGTGGAGATGAGCGTATTTTTTGTAAATTTAATCACCTCATTGGATAGGAAATATAGATTGTGGTGAGGGTAGCTTTACTGGAATGCGGCTTGTGTCTCTGCAATTGCAATGATTTTGAACCTTTTATGAGTTACTTGTATCTTTAGTCCTTCTCCATGTTCCGATATGAACGACTCCTTTAAAATTTTAACCATTATTGCCAACCACGGGGAAAAATAATCATACACTTCCTGCTTAGGAGTAAAATATGGACAGCAAAGTTATTAAATATTTGAAAATAAAAAATTCAAACTGGTCTATTTGGTCGTTCGATGAATTCGACTGCCAATGCTGTCTTGGCTTGATGCCTTGAGCTGAGGTAGTTGGATCTTGAGGTCTGACTTCTGTCACCCGCTCTCACCATCTAATGGATCAAGTTGTAATTTGCAATTGCATTGCACTTGATGTCTGATGATTTCTTTCAATAAATAAATTGAAATGAGTTAAATTCTAATAAAAGAACCCTTAAAGCTTACGTTCAATTGAATCCTTAGCTAAACCTTTAACTGCATGAAATAATAACAGACAAAAGGGATATTTAGCTCGTTGAAAATCCTAAAATTTACACCATCATCATCAAAATAACCACTACTTTGTACTGTTCTATTTTACTTCCCCAGGGTTGAATAACATGATTCAATTTCAATTAATCAAAATGACAATTTTTTAGGAATCTTTATTCTAAAATATGATTGAACGAATTAAAATAACTAATTGGTAAGGCAAGAGCTCTTGAATGTGAAATCTCACTTGGACTCCTCCATATCCAGCGTTATTCATGAAATCGTCAAGAGAGTATAGTAAGTATGCCAAATAACATCAAGAGAATTTCATAAATCATAGTACACTACACTGCTACAACAAAGCTGTGTTAACTTCAAAGACCGCAATCCAAATAACATCGTGTCGTAGCTTTCATGAAACAAAAGAAAACTGTTAAAAGAAACATTCATATGCTCATATGAGAGAGAGACAGACAGAAACAGATAGAGGGGAATAACGCCACTTTTCATTAATTTCCATTTTCTTTTCCCTATCCTAATTCATTTCTATTGTGGGAAACAAGCCAAAATTCGATCTGCTAATCCAAGCCTCAGAATATTTGGCACATCCCAATAAGAATTAAATTTAACGAAAGAAAAAATATGATACAATTTCTATTTTCCTACCTCCTATCTGCCCGGTGCTGTCATATCAGATTCTCAGTAAAACATAATTTTTCTGGCATCTAAACCAACAACTGAATCATGCCCTCCCCTTGTTTGTAATCTATGCTGTATTCATCCACCATGTCCCAGGAACATGAAAACATGCTCCATTTTTGGGTATCAACCAATCAGGGCATGTTTGCAGTGAGAAGCTCTGCTCCCTAAACGTCATAAAAGCTTCAACTCTGATATGAAAAAAATATCATTATGTTAATCCTATCCAATATCAGTATATTCTGGCAATAATGAAAAATCATCTAGGCCAGAAATTAAATCAGGAACATAAGTATGAGGAACAAGTTCCAAGCCCCCCATTTCCAATGAAAGCTCTTTATCCAAATAACAATCTGTATCATTCATCCAATTGTCCTGAATGAAAGCTGGAGTAAGGTCAAACTTTAAATTAGGGTCCCTTGGAGACACCATCATTGGTGATTGTAATACTGGCTCAGCAAATAGATGGTGCATCTCACTGAACTCTGAAGTTTTCTTCAGTTTTGATCTAGGTGGCTTTACTGAATCAGAGACGGACAACTTGTGCTTTCCCAAGGTCTGTGGTTTGGAAGTTGCTCGTAGTTTGACATCATTTGCTGGGAATGCAGATGAAGCCCAACCCAGACTGCCTTCAACACAAGCTTTTGCTGCATCCCTGAGAAAATTACGTTGCTTTAGTAGCAAATTCAAGCATTCAATCCCCGTATTCATTTCATGCAGTACGATATAAATTAAAGTTAGAACATAACTTTTGTGAATCATCACTGGCTTGTATCCGAAATTTTTAATGCATTTTTGTTCAAACCAATATCCTCAACTATTCCAGATAATGTTATTCAATTCACATATCTACTCCAGACAACAATAAACGAGATGCATCATGTACATCTGATAAGAACTGAAAAAAATGGTGGGCACGTGAGAGAGAGAGGGAGGATGGGAGGGTTCTGAATGGTTAGTTCCTACAAGGTCAGCATCAGCCAAAAGAATTAGCATAAGTCTAGGTCCCACCCACCAAATACTACAATTGAATGCATTCGGCAACACAAATCTAAGCTAAGCTAAAGATGTTGATTTCATAAGGAAAAGAATTAACAAGGAACCCTTGACACCAAAAGCATATCTAATCCATGAATAAAGGAATCTTCAAGGTTGCAGGAAAACATACATGAATCGACTCTCGGCCACAATTGTGGAAGCTTTAAGATGATGTTCTCCTCTCACATCCTTGTTTATGAAACTTTGCGAGCCTGAGATTGGTATCGACAGATTTATGACACGTGGCAATGGAATCAAGGTATCATCTTCCTCCTTTCCAAACTCCAGAGTTACTTCAACCTGTTCAGAAACTGAAGAAACATCTTCCATCTGATTAGGACTGGAGATCGCCTCATCCATGGACCTACAGTGGGATTCATGGAGCGCAGCTGCCAACAACTTGCCACCCTGTGCTACATTATTGAACTTCATTCTTTTTGCAGGCTCTTCCATTGAATTCCAAGATATCTGATTGAATGCACTGAAACGCCTTCTGCCAGAATAAAGGCCATTTCTAGATGATGAAAGGTTTTGTTGGCGGTCACTACGTGATGTTGTCCTCCAGACTGAAGAAAGAAGGGCGGTGAAGTGCTTCTGGAGCAGCAACTCAGTGTCTGGCTGCTCCATAGCAACATTTAACAGCAACTGAATATTATCCTGCCACCATTGGAAATTGGTCAACAGCATCTCTTTATGTATTTAAGATATTACTTTTAATTCTATTAAGTCTAATATATCCACATCACGCACACAGACATGCATGAGAGAGACATTGGGAAGGAATTAATGTTATTTAATCTTGAAAAAGTAATTAGCCCATGGTGATAGGTTAGACTAGGAATAGAAGAGCCATCAGTAAGCATTAGCTGACAGTTAATCTGAGCATATTTTAAAACTCGAATATCCCACTTCACGATCAAAACCATGACAGAAAGACCAAGCTTCCATTAGAATAGAGAAGTAAAAGAAATATTGATTTAATACAAAAGAAACAATTGAAAGAGTCCTATGAACCCTTATTTCACTGTTAAGGGAGAATACTAGACTTACCTCAGTTACTTTGAGAAGTGCCTTTCCAGAGCCTGTATTACCCATCTTTTCATTAATAGGATTTTCTGGGGCAGACAAAACATATCTTACAATCAGTTCCCTGAATCTCTCACAACAATGAACTGGATGACGATATCTTCCCCTATAAAACCCGCCAGCAGTCATCCCATACAAAGTTTCACTAACCAAGCTCCATTGAGGGCCATATTCGTGCACAATAGCACATAATATTGCATCTTCCTGGGGTAGCCATGAATCAGGTGATGGAACACAATCTCTTGACCAAACATTCCCCTTCTTTAACTTCTCTGGTTTAATCATTAGGACCCGCTTCACTGGCATGGCCGTGATGGAGATCCTTCCACCCATTTTACTTCTACCAGCTGGTTTCTGCTCCAGATCAGTAACTGCATTCTCACATGGTTTGAATTCCATAGAATCATCTTGCTGCTTCCCAGACAAGTTTGAATCTAGATCTGAAGGGCATATTTCAGGAGTCTTCTTTGATTTCTTCAATTTCTTCTTGGAGCTCTTTCCCGCTTCAACACCAATTGTTTCAACTTTCTTACGTTTCTTCAGCAATCCTGAATATTGAGACATCATGTCCGCGTAAGTAACCTCATCGTGATATATTCCATCATCAATGGATATGGTTTCCATTGATGGCTCCTCTTTCACATGTTTCAATTCAGCAGTGAGAGATCCTTTCTTCAAAGATCTAAACTTGGCCTTCTTTGGTTTCTTTTTGGACTTCTGTTTGGGTTTGCTAGCCATGTCATTCCTGCTGACAGAAAACAAGTAACTGACTGAAATTGGTAAAAATAACAAAAGGTTACTACTAAGTCATCCCAGACTGCCACATTCACATTAACTAAAGCAAAATCACATGTCCAAGTTTTGTCACCATAGATACATCAAACAATCCCA